>NC_063155.1:9930827-10242001 GCF_020921035.1 Rhodamnia argentea
TGAAAAACCGTGGCAATGGAGAAAGAAAAGGGTAGATAAAGCAGTAAAATATATGAGAAAACAAAACATAGAGGCATTGCCGCATGAGTCATCGCAGGCACAAATGTCCCACACCTACTACATTCAAATTATGGGAACAATGTCCGACTCAGCAAGAGCACAACAAAATTTCTTTGTTGAGATACTGCTTCTCTCAACAAAAGTTCTCAGATAGTTTACACTCCAGCTAGTCTCATAGCCACTCACAAAGCCTAAATTGACAGCTACAAGCTACCGTACCTTGCATAGACGCAAAGGGTTACAAAAGAAAAAGAAATGGCTTTACTATCATTGCATGAACTAATTCCACCATTATGCTGGTAAAACTCAAAAGTTTTTATCTCATGGTGCAAAACTGAGGTCTTAAGGTACTTCAACAGTAACTTGGCAATTATCATCAGTGGGTTCTTAGCTCCTGAATATAACGACCTAGTTGTTGTCCACCGAGGAATAAGGCGTCGGCAACGAGAAAGAGCCCAACCTATACCAGAATGTAGAAACCAGAATTTAGTCCTTTTGGCCAACAACCAGAAATTAATCTATCAAGCCAATGTGAGACTCATAATAGACCGTGAGGAGATTTTTCACAAATCTATCAAATAGAAGAATCACCAGACGAGCGGAAAATACTAATTGATAGGTCCAACCCTCTTTGGCAGCTGTTGCTCTTTGTTGGTCAGTCCAACTGAGAACAGGGAAAAGCAGAAAAATATAAGAATGTACAGTATAGTAAAACAAAAGTCTGCTGCCAAATTCTTTTGCAGTTTACCTAATGATAATTATACTTGCCAAGAATAATTTTACAAGAAAAAGAAAAAAGTTAATTTAATTTATCTTGAAGCTTGTCGTATTAAAAAACATCTTGATAATCAAATATATTCAAAATCCATGAAAACCCATCCGACGAAATCTATTTGCCAAGTTACAAGTGTGGAAGAAGTTAAGGATGCTTTGAAAATGGGAGTTGGGACCGTATTGGTCCTGGGCACAATGTGCACACACCACATGGTCACTACCAAGCAGTATCGCCATATAGGTTATATTTAAGCAAGCTATATAAAAATCCTCACATCTCCTCCATTTCTTAATTTTATCCTGCCTTTTTAGGTTATCAAAATAATTCCTCACCTTCGAACTCATAACAAATCATCCCAAGATTAGGTTCCCTAAAACAAAACTATAGTTCAATTACCTCTTTTCCCTTTTGAGCATTATGAATTTGCAAGATTCCCATTAAGGCCAATATTTCTTTTAGGAAAAACATAATATTTAATTTATATGTACAGAAATAATTGAGAAAGTTATAGTAAATTAAAAAGTGTTGATATAATTTGCATAAACATTTTCCAATTTAAAAGGTAAAAACAAACACACGAAGGAGAGGGGGGGATCACACACAAAAAACATGGAATAAGGGAAGGAATCTAACGGAACATTCTTTCTCAGAGATGTTGGTATAAGATTGAAAACCTTTCAACAAGTTTGGATTGTCATTTGGTCTTAAATTTATCACCTAAAACTGAACAGGCGGTCACAACCACCACCCAGTCAACTGATTTGTGCTCATACAGATCAGGTCAACTCGACCTGCATGAATGCACAACCCCATGATGTTTTCCACCATCCAGCCACATGATGTATAATTCTCTGTATCTGCAATTTCAAACTCAGGCAGAATGTCCTCGACCAATCTCTATCACAGCATGGCATATTGTAAGTTCTAGAAAGCATAACGGAATGCACAAAGTGAGTTTCCGAATGCATATATTTTCATACTCCGGTTGTATCATGGTCAAGAGAATTAGAAAATAAGGTAGAAACTACAAAACAGCTACGCACATCTGAAGAAAAAGTGGGCTCAAATGATGAGATATTTACCCCAGAAATTCCGAAACACCGCCAATTCCAGCAAATTTAAGAGGCTGGGGGCCCTCTCTGGGGAGATCCTGCTCAAAAATGGTCGCACCCGCCATCATAACGAGCTCATCAACTTAAAGCGTGGACGATGAATCATAGAAGATGTTTACCTCTTCTTCAGAAGCCTCTAGGCCACCTTGAACCCAGAAAAGACTTCTATAACCAGCATTATAGAGAAGCTCGCAAGCAGCTAATGATCTGGGAAAAACAAGAGAAAAGGAAAAGAAACGATGATAAACCATAGTGCGATCAATTGTCAATAGACATAAAACCAAGCCTACAATCGCGAACAAATGCGTGCAAGCAAAGATCCTAGCCCGAATATCCTTACACTTGCATTAACAATGCAAGCACATTATTTTCTACTCCCCCTTCATTGTTACAATTCCAGCAATGGGAAACCATGGTGCACTTAGATGCTTGCTATGACCATGCATATGATGCTAAAGCAACTGGACGGGGTTTCAACTGGGAAGCTTCTTATTTAATTGTCCAGGGTTTTCGCTGCTCTGCCAGAAAGCAAAATGGTTCCCACTTTGCCATGTCACTCAAAAGGTCAGCTTCTCATGAGAAAAGTTAGAAGCACATGATGGACGGTAGATCATTCTAAAGCGAAGCGGCTTTTATCATGAATAGTGAAGAATGAAATCACGTAAAATTGGTTTCCCCGACAAAGGCATGTGAGCAAAATAATAGAAACCAAAGCCACCCAATTGGTCAGCATAAGATTGGACAATTCTTAGCAAAAATTCTTACCTCAAACCTTTCTGGCATGCAACAATAAGATCAGAATCTTTTGGAAATTTTTCCTCAATACTTGGTAAGAACTGCCTGTTGAAGAGTAAATAATCTATATACTGTCGAATGTAATAAGGGAAAAAGAATGACAGCATGTATTTTCAGAACAGACTTGTTATAGGACAGTGTAGGTGCACCACTCCACCAACCACCTACAAATACATGGAGAAATTGGTCATAACTGCCAATGGCCCTTCTGTACTAAGTTACACGAAATCACAACCTGTAAACACCAATCATGCCTAAAGCATCACAGTCCAGCAACACCAGTATCTGTCATTTTAGCAGATCATATGGTCGAAAGAAGACTAATTTTAGCACATTCTAATATCCCAAATAGGATTTCTGCGAACATCCAAGTGCTAGATCGTAACTGAAAAGCATGGCTTAAGTAAAGCAAAAGACAGTACCCATCACAAAGCTTGTCATCTTCCTAGAAAGAGTCCCAGGATCAAATCCACTATTGTCATCAAATATTGGAATCCAAGTTGATCCTTTGACCCAAGCCTTAAGCAGCAGAGAAACAAAAAAACAAGGTGAGGAGGAACAATTAAGAAGACAACCACCACATACAAAATAAAAACATAAAAAAAAAAAAAAAAAAAAAAACCTCCGTTCACAGTAAACAATACCCCCCAAGTCAGGTGGCACACGACATGCCAAATCCCTCAGCAGGAGATAATCGTCAAAAACAGTAAAATACAATATAATGTGGCACAATCCACTAGATGCCAAGGTGGAAGCATTTTATTTGGCCAAACAACATAATGCGATTTTGACATTTAGCAAGATCTGACTAAGGAATAATGCCAATTTACGAGCTTGCATAAAATTCTCCTAAGGCGGAGTTCATTTAAGGCCTCGACAGAGAAATTGGAAGCAAAAAAATCGAACAAATGAGCACTTGCCTTGTTGCGTTCCACGGAAGGGCGAACATCTAATAGGGTCTTATCTGAGAGTTGTATTGCATATCCAGCTTCCCTTGGAGTCAGACATTTAACCTTTTGTTCCCTAATCTATAAAGATTCCAGAAAAAGCAGAGCCTGAGGCACATATTCTGAAAGTTACCTATATTAGCTGAGGAAGTGACGGCTGCGTACCGTGTGATATACGGTTTCTCAGTCAGCATAAGACAAATGTGATATAATAAGAATGCTGATTTGGCCCTAAAGTCCTGATTATGATCAAAGGGTTTGATTTTTGAACCAAAAACACATGTTAAGGAAAGTCTAATTCATAATGCTTACACAGACATGAATAGCCCAAAAATCAGTTTTTCATTCAAAACCTAGGGGCTTGAGATTATCACATTCCATGTTTAGAAAATGAAACAGGAAACAGCATTCATATGGCATCAAGTAAAACAATTACAACATGAGATCCCTGAAAGCAACTAGATTTTGAAAACAGCCAGTTTGATTCTCATCCTCCCCGTGAATTTATCTCCAGATGTAACTGGACCGGACTGAAAGCAAGCTATTTGACTTTCAGAATACGAAACACGCTATGAACTCCAAAGACCGAAATTGCAGCATCTAGCAATTTTCCAGTGGATAAATGTGTGAAGTACCAGAGAGTCCCATCTCTTTCGGGCAGCAGCCATATCCTTCATTTGCTTTAAGTCATAGTCATCCATGTCAGCTATCATTCTGATAACACTCCGCTTCTGAGAGCGCACACACAGAACGAGAAGAAGGAAATAAGAGAGTCGAAACAAGCGAGAAGATAGGCCCAAACTCAAGTTATGCATCCATATTAAAGTAACGAAAGCAAGAACAAGACAATGCTATCTGAAAAGCTCAACACTTTGACCCACCAAAAAAAATGACAAGAACTAAGAAAAGCAAATCGATCCCATTTTCGCGCAAACGAGAAGGATAAGCAAATTACTGAACTTTAAGGCGAATTTCGAAAGTTGAACTCAATCCGAGAGAAGGAAGCTCCATAAAACCCTGAGGAGAATGCGTCTTCGTCCACGAGCTCTTCGCAGTTTGCACTCTGCGGGAAGTGGTGGACTGCGAAATCGTAAGAGGGCGGAGAGAGGGAAGCCCCAGAGCTTCCATGGCGGACACACCTTCGACAACGATGCGAAGTATATTATGTAATTTGACGTTGGGATGCTCTCTTTCGTTTTTCAGCTTACGAAGATAGCTTTCTTCGACTTTCTTCCTACTTGTTTGAGAGAAGCAAACGGTGACATTTTCTTATCCGCATCATTCACGGACAATGCTGCGTGGGGTCGCTAGCACGTTCTGTCGGGTTTGTTCTTGCGCTGTCGTCGGCCCGAATTCGGCTCATTTCTGGAAGCCCGCCAATTATTTGGGCCACTTTCAACATGCTCAATCCATCTTCCACCGCTCAACCATTAGAAATTGGAAAATGTTAGATATGGACAATCACTTCACGTAAAATCTCCAAGAAGTCGGCATTTCTCGTGAGATACAGTGTTGCATTCACATATCTGATTGAATTGATCTATCTAGAATGAAAGTTGGGTGAGGGTAATGAGAAATCCGATATGACGGATTTTGCCTGGTGGGGGTGAGTACAATGATTGGTCAAAAATAACGGATTTCGTTTAGGCAAATTACATTTGTTGCATGGTGAAGTGAGTGCACTAAGCAATAAGCACGTACATGACAAGTCATATGTGAAGCCCACATATTTGATGGTTGAGATTGCACGAGTCAACATGGTATGGACTAGGGGTAAGCATGAGTCTAGAGTAGAATTGAAATTGAACCGAACCACCCATAGAAATCGGTCCAATTTTAGGTTCCCACGATCATAGGTTTGGTTCCCGATTTTCAAGAAAGTGGAACCAGCACGAGAATCGGACTAGGGGTGAACATTGGTTTAGAGTAGAACCGGAACCGAACCGAACAAGCCATAGAAACCGATTCAGTTTTAGGTTCCCATGGTTATAGGTCTAGTTCTCGATTCTCAAGAAAGTGGAACCGATATTGTGTGGAAATCGAGAACAAGGAACATTTCAATGTTACGTGTTTGAACTTTTTAATGTTAATTTATTTTACATGTTTATTTTATATGGAATGTTGCTATTCACAAATGAGGATTTTTATTGGTGCATTCACTTTCATTTTGCTTAACTAAAAATAAAACAAAAACAAAAAAAAAAAAGAAAGAAAGAAATTAACCAAAAAAAAAAAAATTGGCTGGTTCTTGGTTTGACCGTAGAATCGATTGACGGGGTAGTTTACAAATTTCAAGATAAGTAGAGTAGGTTTTCGGTTCCAAAAATTGGTGAATTGATTTTGATAGGGTATGTTCTAGGTTTCAGGTGAAACATGAATTGACCTTGCAACCACCCATCCCTAGCACGGACGGACTCTAAGCATGAACGAGAACAAGCGCTCTATTATCACAAACGTGAAGTTCCCTCTGGCACCTTGTTCTTGCTTTCCCCCCATTTTGGAGGGAGACAAGTTTGTGCCCTGGGTCTTTCGAGATTTTCTAGTGGTTCAATTCCAAAGCTTCTGTATCTCCATTTCACCTTACAATGACTGAGTGCTCTTGTCAAGAACCTGTTCCTATATGATTATCTACTCATCTCTCTTCTTTCCGGCAAGACAGCACAAGCTCCCCCCAGCAGCTCGGCTCCTTGCCCCACCGCTGGCTCATGCTCTACTCGAAACAATATGGACTGACCATGTTCCTCCAACTTGGCTCAATTCCCACATTGGTGATATCTTCAGATGATTCACCAAGATAAATAACTAAGAACCATGATTTTCAGAAACTATGGCTGTTTCTACGGTCTCAACCTCTGTTACTTTGGAAGTCTCCAGAAGCTCTACTTGAAGCTATTTCTTACTACTAACACCATGATCTGTTTGTTCTACTAATTGAGTATTGAGATTCTTTTTTCACGCATAGGAGTCTCGTTGAAGATCACGTCAAGATTTCTCTTTGTTGTCTATCTCAAAAGAAATAAATTGAGAAGATCGCGATATATGTTAGCCTATAGTCAGCAAAATCTGCAAGTGCACCTTTAACCAAACAATTCAAGCATTCTAATAGCTTTTCATTGCAAACTGAGGAGGAGGAGGAGGAGGAGCATATCTCCCATGTTCCTTATTCTAGTGTAACAAGTAGCATAATTTACGCCATGGTATGCACTAGACCCCGCATTTTACAAGCTGTGAGAGTTGTTAGTGTTACATGAAGTGCCCAGGTAATATTTTTTGGCAAGTTATAAAATGGATCCTTACACACGCGCGCGCGCGCACATATATATATATATATAGCAAAACAAGTGTTAGTATAGTGTATTGAAAGGAGGGTAGTGACAATGAGACCATAGGTTATATGGATTCAGTTTATGTCGATGACATGATGACCGCAAATCTTTAGTGGAGTATATGTTGAGGCTTGTAGGGAGTGCAATGAGTTTTGGAAAGCGTCCTTACAAAATGATGTTACCCTGTCTTCACAAAGGAGGCGATATGCTAAGGGGTTTGCTCTCGGACCTTGGATTGGAGCTTTCACTGAACCAAGGTGAGATTTATCTCACTTATCATCTGATTTATCACGAGAAAATGAAACTTATTGACATCAGGTACCATTTCGTCTGAGATACCATAGCAAAGGGAAAGTTTGTTGTGAAGAAAATTGCGACAACAAATAACCCGACACACATGTTGACGGAGCCCGTTCCTTTGGCGAAGCCCGAACTTTGCTAGAGCTTAATTGGCATTAGTAGAGCCAGCATGGATATGGACATTGTGACTTCACTACAAACGTCAAGTCAAGATGGAGATATTGTTAAATCAAGCGTCGAATTTGAGCCCGTCGAACGAACACGGTTAAAAGTGTGTGAATAAATAAAGTCCAAGCTGGACTTCTGCAAGGTCTTGGATTTTGTTTTTCTTCCAACATTAATTCTATCGATGGCACTCACGACCTGCGCATGGGATTCATTTAAGTTTGGCCGCAGGGGAGAGATTTGTTCTTCAGCTGCAAATCATGTGAGAGATTTGTTGTTTGCCGTCGAAGACAAATGAGATGGTGGTGAGTATTTGAGTAGGGGCAATGAAGACTTCTATTGCCCACAAGCATTGATGGAGACACCTTGTTTTTGGCATTATCAAAGGAGAAGCAACTCTCACAAGAGAACGCCCGAAGAGAAAAGCCAAAACCAGTAAAAGGAGGAGCAAAACCATTGTGTTTTTTGAGCGGTCCCTCCCTCTTGGGCGTATTGGTGAGATTTGTACGGAATAAGTACAGTGCAAGTGTCATAACTTGCGTACGACATTCACTTGAGTGCCATAACTTTTTTTTTCATCCATTTGAGTGCCATAACTTTCAAAAATCGACCACTTAAGTGTCATCGCTTATGTGAACGCCGGAGAAGCTAACGTGGCATGCTGAAAAAGCCGACGTGAACGCCGGAAAAACCGACGTAGCATTCAAGTAAATGATTTTGCTCCGAAATGGCATTCAAGTGAAGGAAAAAAAACTGATGGTGCTCAAGTAAACGTCATACACAAGTTATGGCACTCACGATGTACTTATCTCGATTTGTACTTAAAACATTTGGGTATCAAGAGTAACTTTTAGGATCAAAAAATACTTGAGCGTATAAGAGATTGTACTCGTGTAATTCTCCGAACGACTAGTGAAATATTTGCAACTTGCTCTTTCCATGGACGTAGATACAAACACAACCACACGAATCTTTATTGTTTCTCGTTTTATTTCTCCGTTAATTTCTCTCGCTCTCGATTCAATTATAAAGACAAGGTCGGTTTCCTAGTCAATATATTACAACAGATACATAGGCATATCGATCATGAATGCGATAAAGAACGAAAGTCTGTTTTAGAACTTCACTTGTGGTTCCAATTGAACAATGCATTTGGTACTTATCTGCCCGCAACCGCCATGGCTTGAAGAAACGGCCCATTATTATACTAATTCTTCACGTGTGAAAATCATCCAAAACGTCAAAAACCGATTACATTTTTGCCAATTCAATTTTAAACTTTTTATTTTTTTCAATTGACTCCTAAACCTTTTCACGTTTTGTCAATTGAGCTCCTTCAGCCAATTTTGATTGGAAATTGCTGACGTGGAGCCGACCGTCTTATGTGGCATAGTCAAGACCGACGTGAAATATTTTTATTATATTATATTATTTTTTGAATTTTTATTAAAATTTTTTATTTATTTCCTTTTTCTTTTCTTTTCTTTTCTTTTTTTTTTCTTTTCTTTTCAGGTGTTTTTCCGCAAGGTCTACCCCAAAATTGGGCGAGCGGGCGTCTTGGACCTCGCCTGCTAATAGAAGAGCATTAGGCTCTATCAATCAGCTCTCAAATTCAACTCATGTTTTGTCGATTAAACCAATCCATTCCCTATTTATGCCAGCAAAAACCAACTTTTGCTGCAATTCAATTATGTGGATTCAAGGGTGAGGTTGTCGGTTATGCGATATACTTGTCGATTTGCCAAGACTTGTTGCCGATTTCGAGACTTCCTATTGACAACCTGTCGCGACCTAAAAAAAACGAGTTTCCAATTTTAGGTTAATGGATTACCGGATTAATTAATTAGATTAATTAACCTAGTTCGAGCTCTCCCAAGCTCTACCAAATCGCAACTTATGGTTCATGTGATTATCTTGCAAAAGATTTTTCATTTTTGGAGCCGCCACTAATCATTTTTGGTAGGTTGATTAGAAACCTAAATAAAATAGCGGAAGAACTATTTTATTTCCGCGGCCCCGAGATTAAGAATCGGGGACTTGGTTACGCTAGATTACTCTAACGCCCTTTCGGTACCATTTTCACGAAGAAATGTCTGATTTGGCAATTTTGATAGATTCTGCTTGAAGTTCAAAGGTGTGGTTTTTTTTTTTTTTTTTTGGGTTTTTCTTCTTATGAATTTTTTTTAGTTTTTTTTTATTTTCAAAATAAAGAAATTACATGAAATTGAGATGAAATAGGTTTAAGATTACTCCCCAATTTGAACTATCGCACCAAACTTTTTCTCTGGGCTTGTTTTGACCATTGAACCGGTTCGATGACTTGTTAGATCAAGAAGTCTCGTGGTCCTATCTCTCCTTTATGCTTCTTTCTCATCTTACTATAATTCCATGAGGCTCTACAAATTAAGAAAAGACTAAACTGAGTGCGATTAATTTGAACCAAGCTAGAGAAAGTAAGAGGACTTAGCTTTAGTGGAGGAAATTGCTTTGGCAAATTAATCATCGGGACGGATGCAATCTAGACGTTGATCTTTTCTCCATTTTTGCTTTCCTTCTATTCTTGTACCATTGATGTCTCATCGTTGATATGCAGCTGTTATTTAACATAAAACGTGTAGAAATCGGTGTAGAAAATCTGGACTAATTTGTATCCGAACTTAGAGAAAATTAGGAAATCACTTAGCTTTATTTTGTTATGGCGATCTTGAATGATGGGGATAAACTTGTGACTTGTGTTGGTTGGTGCAAAAATTGGCGATGGTAACACCGGGCTTCAAAACTCTTATACTCTCAAACTCTCTTCAAATTTTTTCTCTAAAACCCATCTCAAGAGATCTCTAAATTCTCTATCACCAAAATTCTCCTCCTCAATTCTCAAGAACTCTCCCTCTTTTATAGCCAAATTTCTCCATCCTCTTTTCATCATCTTCCCTTCCATCTTCTCTTCATCATCTTCTTTTCAGCCTCTTCCTTTCTCTATCCTCTCTTCTATATCTCCTCTTCATCATCTTCCCTTCTATATCTCCTCTTCATCATCTTCCCATCCATTTCTTCCCTTCTTCATCTTCCCTTCATCATCTTCTCTTCATCACCTTCCCTTCATTATCTTCCCTTCTTCATCTTCTCTTCATCACCTTCCCTTCATCACCTTCCCTTCTTCATCTTCCCTTCTCCATAGCCCTTTCTCTTGGTATTTGCAATAGGCAAGAGGTTCTACGTTTACCCTTGCCCAGAAAATATTTCTTTTAAGTCCAAATATTCTTGTTACATTTTTCACCCCATGTCAAGTCCGGATGCCCGTTAAATTAAGCTCAAATATTCTGCCCGTTTAATTATATGCCAATGCAATGTATGCTAACAAATAAATATGTGAGATAATTTTTGTTTAGAACTAAAATTAGTTCTAATTTTTATGCAAAGATTAGTCAAAATTTAGATGTCAACACAACCTAATGACCGAAGGATATTATGGTCAATTTTAATAGTTGTTTGGTGACCTGTGACTATTCAGCTTCCAAGACTAGTGGACGAATTTAGATGGTCTTATTAAGTTTCAATACATCTAGTTAAATGCATTTAGTTATTGAGTCTTTTAATTCGTAATTTTTATGAGTCTTTATTGTGGTGTTGCTTTCAAGAGTCATAATTTGGTGGATTCCTTAAGAGTATGTTCGATTTTGGAATTCAAAGAGCCTTTTCTTTTGTTTAGCATATGAATTGAGATGTAATCTCATTGTAATTGAAGGAAAACGATTTGAGTATTTCAATAAATGGGATTTTCTCTGCATGAGTGATTATCTTTTCCTGGTTTCTTATCCTTGGAAGGTGGATACTTCCTTGGTAGTGAGTCAAGAAGCTCTTTATCCTTCACTAGTGGTGTTTCCTTTAAGCCTTAGAGATGAGCTTTTCCTATCCCAATTTCTTCATCCACAGAAAGTGGCTCACTCTTTGGTGATGAGGCAAGAAGTCCTTTATTATTGGGTGGTGATTGTTTCAATAAGAACTGGTGCTGAGCTTCTCTTTTTCCAAAGTCCTTTATCCTTGGCGGGTGATTTGTCCTTTAAGCCTTGATGGTGAACTTCGTCAATCCCGATCAAGATCCTCGCCCGATAGCATGTTCTTTAGGCCTCGGTTTCATTAGAATCTATCATATATTGGCATTCCTCTATCGACTATGACAAATACACACACACACACACACACACACACACACACACACACATATATATATATATATATAAACCAGGAATTCAACAAATAAAAAATAATAAAGCGCATTTTAGAATTTCACTTGAGAAAATTGGTTTCGATTGTTACGATCGGGCTCACAAATAAAAAGAAACCGATAGTAAATGTGAGAAAGAAAAAATCGAGACATAAGATTATCTCGATTCACCCTTAAATTAGAGTTACATTTAGCAGAGGGTTTTACTATAATTAGCAACTCACACATTTGCCTCCTGTAACCCCCACTTAGGCGGCCTCATATCTTCCTGTCAATGGGAAGTATGAACCACATCCCAAAATCAATTAAACAGTGTGTTTCGTACTTATCTGCCCGTGATTGCCATGGCCCGAAGAAAGGGCCCAATATTACACTAAATCTTCTTGTGTGTCTACCTTTAATGGCGGCCAATACTATCAAGTCAACATGCTTCCCTGTTAATCGGGGCACCATCTCCAAATCCCCATGTCACCATCTCATATGTTGTAGGCAAGCTAGTTTAATATATCCTGATACGTGCGTACTTAAACTTTTGAGTAAAAATGGGTTCGATCGAATGTATCGGACTTTGGCCATGTGGAACTAACCGAAAGTCTTATGTCTTTATTATATTGATTAGAATGGTGGACAGATCCGAATCTACCTAGTCTCTCCCATAAATTTCTCACTTCCATCTCCTTTAAACTTGTTAATCACAAGACCTCTGATGAAACCCCTTCCTACGTTGTTTCCAAGGAAATCACGCCATGAGTGTTCAGCTTGTTGTGGCCCTCATATGCGCTCTTACGATACCTCTGTTACTAGTCTTTTTGATTGACCCAAAGAAGAAGACACAAGCATCTAGGAATCTCCCTCCCGGTCCTAGGAAGTTGCCGATAATTGGAAATTTGCACCAACTCGGCTCCTTGCCTCATCGATCACTCACGCGCCTCTCGAAGCAGTATGGCCAGATCATGTTTCTCCAGCTCGGCTCTATTCCCACTTTAGTCATCTCATCTGAAGATGTCGCGAGAGAAGTATTCAAGGCCCACGACCGTGCTTTCTCTGGCAGACCTGTCTTTTACGCGGTCAAGAAGTTATCATATAATTGTTCTGATGTAAGTTTTGGCGCCTATGGCGATTCATGGAGAGAGCTCAGGAAAATAGTGATCGTAGAACTCTTGAGCAGTAAGAGAGTCCAGTTGTTTGAATCTGTGAGGAAGGAAGAGGTTAAGCTCATGCTTGACGCGATCACTTCTTCTCCAGGACCCGTCAATATTGCTGAATTGGCACTTTTATTGGCTAACAACGTCGTGTGCCGAGTGACTTTTGGTAAGAAATGGCAGGCTGAAGGTGGTGGTGTAAAGTGCAAATTTCACAAGACGGTCTGCGAAGTACAGAGCATTGCAGGAGGCTTTTGTGTTGCGGATCTGTTTCCCCAGATAGCTTGGTTTAACAGGCTCAATGGCTTCAAGGCGAAGGTTGAAAAGAACTTCAGGGAGCTAGACAAGTTGTACGATGAAGTGATCGGGGAGCACCGAGACCCTAAAAGGCCTAAACCCGATCATGAAGATCTTGTTGACGTGTTGCTTCGGTTACAAAGGGATCCAAATCAAGCGATTGCCCTCACAGGGGAACAAATAAAAGGCGTATTAACTGTATGTTCCTCTTTGCCTTATTTGTCCAGCACGTCTCCTTCTGTTCACATCCTTATCACTCTGTTACAGACTAGATCATAGAAAAAGTTTGGGACTAATTGCCTAGGATTTTGTTTCAGGACATGTTCAATGCAGGTACAGATACCTCTTCTGCCACTATAGTCTGGACAATGACAGAACTCACCCGCAATCCATCTGTGATGAGAACAGCGCAAGAAGAGGTTCGAGAAGCAGCAAAAGGAAAGTCACAGGTTGAAGAGAGTGACCTTCTAGGACTCACCTACCTCAGATCAGTCATCAAAGAGGCATTAAGACTCCATCCACCGCTCCCTCTTCTAGTTCCAAGAGTAACAATCGAGGATTGCAAGATAAGGGGATACGAAATTCCTAGAGGAACGACTGTCTTCATCAATGTGACAGCGATATCCACAGACCCGAAATGTTGGGAAAATCCTGAAGAGTTTAGGCCAGAGAGGTTCTTGAATAGCTCCATTGATTTTAAGGGACAGAACTATGAGCTTCTGCCATTTGGTTCTGGTAGGCGGGGATGCCCCGGAATACATTTTGGTGTCGTAATAGTTGAGCTTGCATTGGCAAATCTCCTGCATCGGTTCAATTGGAAACTGCCTGAAGGAATGAGTGTCAAAGATATTGACATGGATGAAGATTATGGCCTCTCTACTCACAAGAGAACTCCTCTTTGCCTGATAGCAACCCCCGTGAACGGTTGATATTATGTTTCGGTACTAGCAATAAGAAAGTTCGCTTGATTCACTCCGTAAAAACACAGACTTTTTGCTGTCTTGGCTTGTTTAGTGTGTTGTATGCCTACTGCAAGTTTTCCAGTTTGACTATGTTGCAGTTGCTGTTCCTAGATCCTGTAACATGACTAATTCAAAAAACTTTTGGAAAAACAAAGATCTTAGCAACAAATTGATGCTTTATTTTTTTGGGTGATATTTTCATTTTTCTTAGTGAACTTCATATTGTATCATTTCGGTTTCATGGACTTCTTCCAAGGCAAAGAGGCAATTAAAAGTTGCAGCACCAGGGTTTGTATAGCTTGATAACCCATGTCTTTACCAAACATTTATTGTACAGACAAGTAAAGACATCATCTGATGAAGATTTTCATGTTCTGAAGCAATCCTAGGGAATTAATCGATCTAGATCCACAAAAACATTAAAGAACCACAATGAATTTCCAGATGCTCCTTTTAAATAGTCAAACGCAGCTGTGCTAAGCAACTTCTCTACTCAAGCCAGGGAAGGGACAATGAAGAACTATTAGAAGTAAAGACCAATTACTTGGTCTTTACTTCATAGAGGTCAGCAAAGATTGGTAGCGGTGACCTGGTTCAGTTATATATTTGTTTGAACCAATAGATCTTCCGCAGCTCAGCACCGTCGTTGATTAAACTAACCCAAAATAAAGCTCATTTCAAAGTGCGAGTCTTTACTTGCCACCTTTGAAGAAAGAGATGCTTCCAAATTTGGCTAGTATCAGCTACTCTTGGACATATCATATGGACAAAGATTGAAGAAATATTTGACTTTGTTAGTATTTAGCGTGCAAAAGATATGCTTGGAAATTTCCAAGAACCTGCGTCAGACCGAATAGACGTTTAAAAACAAAGCAAGAAATCTTGTTCTCGAGTTTGGCGAGATCCTCATGAGGAAAAGCAACACCCACGTTCCGTCATTAAGGGGTCATGCCTCGAATCGGTGTGGCCTGCCAATTCACGGTAGTACTTGTAGAACAACTCAATGGTAAAGCACCCATCAAATACCATCATCATGGTGAGCTCATCACTATTCAAAGCAAAGGGGATAAGTTCACTTGGAGTGCCTCTTCAAGGAGATAAGTTCACCTAGAGTGTAACAACTTTAGTAGAACGAGTCGATGATAAAGCACCCATCCAATACCATCATCATGATGAGCTCATCACTATTCAAAGCAAAGAGGATAAGTTCATCTGGGGTGCTTCTTCAAGGGGATAAGTTCACTTAGAGTGTCACAACTTTCGTGTGGCATTCATTTAACTGTCATAACTTTTTTTTCGGTTACTTAAGTGCCACATCGGAGTGAAATCATTTCTAGCAAATCATCCTATGTGGTATTTTTTTTTTTTTCAAGTCACACATGGATTTTTTTTTAATATTTTTTATTTATTTTGAATCTTTTTTTTATTTCTTTTGGATTTTTTCTTTGCATTTTTCCCCTTGGCTGGCGAGGGTCATCGGCGACCCTCACCGGCCATGAAACCCTCGCCCTTGGCCGCCGGGGCTGCAAGGGCAGTCGCGGCCTCGCCGACCGCGGGCGAGGGAGCGAAGGTACAATGATAAGGGACATGTTCAATGCAGGTACATGTTCAATCGGTGGCTTAATGGACACTTTTTGGAGAATTTGCGTCCGTGGTGATTTAATCATCTTGATAGAACAGTGTCCCACATTTTCATATCAGTGCGAGCTGATCCCCTTCTTGTTTAGTAACCAATACATTCGCAACCTTAGGAAGTTAAAATGATACGGGACCATCAGTTAAAATGATAAGGGACCATCTGTCCTTTCCGTTCCCAGAAGCTGAAGATAATGAAGCAAGAGGTCGTCGGAGGCGGGTCTGATAGTTATATCCCACCAGTACCACTGGCCCATCATCAATCGTACATCCAATTCTTTAAGTTAAGCACTTGGAGACCGTACAGAACGTAAAGGCCGCTCACCTACTTTCCCATAAACCCGATCCTTCCCCACGATGAGCACATGCCCATGATCTCCTCTTCCACTCAGTTTCAAATTCTATTCGAGAAGCAAGTGTCGTGTCATGAGTGTTCAGCTTGGAATGGTGGACGCATCCGAATGACAAAAGGTCTTCGTCATTAGTATAAAGATTGGAATGGTGGACAAATCCGAATCTACCTAGTCTCTCCCATAAATTTCCCACTTCCATCTCCTTTAGACTTGTCAATCACAAGACCTCTGATGAAACCCCTTCCTACGTTGTTTCCAAGGATATCACGCCATGAGTGTTCAGCTTGTTGTGGCCCTCGTATGCGCTCTTACAATACCTCTGTTACTAGTCTTTTTGATTGACCCAAAGAAGAAGACACAAGCATCTAGGAATCTCCCTCCCGGTCCCAGGAAGTTGCCGATAATTGGAAATTTGCACCAACTCGGCTCCTTGCCTCACCGATCACTCACGCGCCTCTCGAAACAGTATGGCCAGATCATGTTTCTCCAGCTTGGCTCTATTCCCACTTTAGTCATCTCGTCCAAAGATGTTGCGAGAGAAGTATTCAAGGCCCACGACCGTGCTTTCTCTGGCAGACCTGTCTTTTACGCGGTCAAGAAGTTATCATATAATTGTTCTGATGTAAGTTTTGGCGCCTATGGCAATTCCTGGAGAGAGCTCAGGAAAATAGTGATCCTAGAACTCCTGGGCAGTAAGAGAGTCCAGTTGTTTGAATCTGTGAGGAAGGAAGAGGTTAAGCTCATGCTTGACGCAATCACTTCTTCTCCAGGTCCCGTCAATATTGGTGAATTGGCACTTTTATTGGCTAACAATGTTGTGTGCCGAGTGACTTTTGGTAAGAAATGGCAGGCTGAAGGTGGCAGTGTAAAAAGCAAATTTCACGAGACGGTCCGCGAAATACAGAGCATTTTAGGTGGATTTTGTGTTGCGGATCTGTTTCCGCAGATAGCCTGGTTTAACAGTCTCAATGGCTTCAAGGCGAAGGTTGAAAAGAACTTCAGGGAATTAGACAAGTTGTACGATGAAGTGATCGGGGAGCACCGAGACCCTAAAAGGCCTAAACCCAATCATGAATATCTTGTTGACGTGTTGCTTCGGTTACAAAGGGATCCAAATCAAGTGATTGCCCTCACTGGTGAACAAATAAAAGGCGTATTAACTGTATGTTCCTCTTTGCTTTATTTGTCCAGCGTATGTCTCCTTCTGTTCACTCCCTTATCATTCTGTTACAGACTAGATCAAAAAAGAGCAAGCTTGGGACTAATTGCCTAGGATTTTGTTTCAGGACATGTTCAATGCAGGTACAGATACCTCTTCTGCCACTATAGTCTGGACAATGACAGAACTCGCCCGCCATCCGTCTGTGATGAGAAAAGCACAAGAAGAGGTTCGAGAAGCAGCAAAAGGAAAGTTACATGTTGAAGAGAGTGACCTTCTAGGACTCGCGTACCTAAGATCAGTCATCAAAGAGGCGTTAAGACTCCATCCACCGCTCCCTCTTCTAGTTCCAAGAGCGACAATCGAGGATTGCAAGATAAGGGGATACGAAATTCCTAGAGGAACGACTGTATTCGTCAATGTGACAGCGATATCCACAGACCCGAATTGTTGGGAAAACCCGGAAGAGTTTAGGCCTGAGAGGTTCCTGAACTGCTCCATCGATTTCAAGGGACAGAACTATGAGCTTCTGCCATTTGGTTCTGGCAGGCGGGGATGCCCCGGCATACATTTTGGTGTCGTAATAGTTGAGCTTGCATTGGCAAATCTCCTGCATCAGTTCGATTGGAAACTGCCTGAAGGAATGAGGGTCGAAGATATTGACATGGAAGAAGCTTATGGCCTCACGACTAACAAGAGAACTCCTCTTTGCCTAATAGCAACCCCTGTGAACGGTTGATATTATGTTCCGATACTACCTACCAATAAGAAAGTTCACTTGATTCACTCCGTAAAAACGCAGACTTTCTGTCTTGGCATGTTTAGTGTGTCGTATGCCTACTACAAGTTTTCCGGTTTGACTTTGAAGCAGTTGCCGTTCCTTGATGTTGTGACCTGGATTATTCAAAAACTTTTGAAAAACAAAGATCCTAGTAACGAAATGCTTTATTTTTCTGGCTGATATATTCATTTTTCTTAGTGAACTTCACATTGTATCATTTCGGCTTCATGGACTCCCACCAAGGCGAAGAGGCAATAAAAGGTTGCAGCACCAGTTTTCTGTCCTGTGGTAATTATGAGCTCCAGTTTCTGTTATGAATCAAAACTAGAAAGATTGTGTTTGTATAGCTTCATAACCCATGTCTGTACTATAGTTTTATTGTACAAACAAGTAAAAGACATCATTTGATGAAGATTTTCATCTTTTGAAGCAATCCTAGGGAATTAATCCATCTAGGTCCACAAGAACATTAAAGAACCACAATGAATTTCCAGATGCTCCAAAACACCTTTCAAACAGTCAAAGGCAGCTATGCCGGGCAACTTGTCTACTCAAGCCTGGGAAGGGACAATAAAGAACTATTTTCACTACCAATTATTTGGTCTTTACTTCAAAGAGACTATGATCTTCTGCAGCACAGCACCGTTGATGATTAAACTAACCCAAAATAATGCTCATTGCAAAGCGCGAATGTTTACTTCTTTGCTTACCATCTTTGAAAAAAGATATGCTTCCAAATTTTCCTAGTATCAGCTACTCTTGGACATATCATATCGATTGTTGACACCTAAATTTTGATTTTTCTTTAAATCAATTATCATGCATTAAAAAAAGGGTAGTTTTAGCTCTCACAAAAAAAATAAGTTTTCATGCCTAGCATATTTAATTTAGTTTAACATATATTGCATTTGTGTTATTGTGGACCAAAGGCGACGGTGGAATATTTGAAGCTCAATTGAAATATTTGGATTGGTACACGTGAGTTTTTAGTAAGTTCGTTTAGGCTCATGTCTGAAAATTCCATGCATTTCACATGTGGAGTATTCACGTCGCAATTAGGCAGAATCTGCACGGAGAAAGCCAATCGTTCATGTGAGATTTCATAAAAAAATTCAAAGAGGAAGAATTCAAGCAAATTGGGTAAGATTTGATTCTTCAAGCCCAATCTTCTTCTGCATCAGACTGGGAAAAAAAAAAGAATTGTGTAAGGCTCAAGGAAAATCACGTGAAGGAATAAAGAGAGATATTGATGAGATCTTTCCATATTCACAATAAGAAAGAAAATATACTCTTTTTCCTTGAGATTCTGGACTACTTCACCTATAAAAGGACGTCGTTGTTCACTCAAGGGGGTTCAATTACATACGCATTCAGAATTTTTTTTTTTTTTCAGAAAAGAAGAGAACGTGAGAACGAGAGGAGTCTTCGGTAGTTTCTTCCTGACTTTCGCCCTCTGTGTAGCCTCTTCGTTGATGAGCCATCACTGTGATGATTTGCCGCTTCATTGTCCAACACTACAAGTTGATTGTTGCTGACGTGGCCTGGGTGAAGCTGCACTTGCTCGCTGCAAATCCCCATCAAAGCGCCACACAACAAAATAAAGAAGGAGCTTGAGTGGGCTGATCTGCCTTGTTTGTGCGAAACTCCTTCCTGTTTGTGGCATCCCAGCGGCCGCGATGACGCGAGCCCTTATCCGCGGTTGGCGACTTGGAGTTCGATTGGCAACACGAGGGGCTGTTTGCTGCTCTTTATGTCAAAACAGGCTGTTTGGGGTGATTTTGGTAAATTCACAGCTTTGAAGTACACATTTTTGGCTCAATTGTGCAGTATTTTCTGGGATCACTAGGCGCGTTTGGCTCAGTGTGTTGGCGACCAGTTTCTCCTCAAAATTTGAATTAGGTATTCCTTATCTCTGGTATATTTTGAATATTGTTGATTGATTGAATGTTCCGGATGATATAAATTCTGAATATACATGGTTGCCTATTTGGAGGATTTTGAACCTAGCATATATTTCTGAATTTTGTGGACCCTTGATATGCTTTGGTGTGATTTTTTCTTTAGATGTTTATTTTTGTTTACATTTACTTTTATTATCTTTGTTATAAAGTTTGAACTTTAGTAAAAATATTGCCCTAACACATGTCCTAATTGTGCCTTGTCCCTCGGAAACGTACATTAAAGGCAACATATGACTTCGATTCAGTACGATCGTGCCTACATGTGAATTAGATATCAATCCTCGATCTCGAGGAGCGGATCGCTAATTCCTACATAGAATTTCAGGTTTGCCCTACGTAAATAGGGACGACGGTAATTCTATAATATATTCACTTGCTAACCCTAATCTCGGGATGTTGTGAATAAAATCGAATTTTGGATTTAAAGGTGTTTTATGGGCAATATTGTTTATTTTTGTTCAAATTTCATTATTTTCTAGTTTAAATAAATTCCAAAAAATCCCAAAAAGATGTCACGTTTTCTTAGCTAATCACACTTTTGTGAAAATAACTCTAATAAAATTAGGACTTTGAGAAATCAATTTCTTAAGTTAAATTAGATGTTACTTCACATTGGTGTTTTACCTTTATTTTTCATGAATCCAAAATACACAAAATATACAAAAATACCATCACGTTGATAGCATTATGTTTAGTTTGTTATTATATTTTCCTTGTTGATATTTGCGTTTATGCCCGTCGTTTTTGTATGTCATTACATCTCATGTTATAGGTGATTGCATTAGCATTGCATTTAATAAAAAAACCAAAAAATTATTCAAATCATCAAACTAGGATTTTTCTGAAAATGGTACAAGGGCATTAATTGAAAAGTTAATGTACCGTCCCGAATCCATTTAATCTCTGGTTCGTATGAAATAAGTATTTTCTCCGAATACTTTATTTAGGTTTCTAATCTACCTCCTAAAGATTAGTGGCGCTCCATTTAAAATCTCGGCATGTAATTGCCTAAGTTGCGGTTCGGTGACTTGGGTCCGATTGGTTAGTTAATCTAATTAACCTAATAATCCTTAACCTGAAAAACTTTTAGACATCGATAAAAGCAAGAAATATTTGACTTTGGTAGTATTTGTCATGGGCAAAAGATATGCTTGGATGGATATCTACTTTCTGCTTTCACTGCTTTTATCTAATTATATCTGAGATTATGGATGTAGCTTCCCACGTCAATTGAGCACCTTTGTCTTTTTTCTAATAGGTAGGAATATGTTGAAAATGTGCATTTATTTATGTTGATCATTTGTTCGACAAATAGTTCGCTTCTCGCTTGACAAGAGAGGAATAGACCATTGTATCCACTTTACAGCAAATAGTTCACTTTGTCTTTTTGTCTGCCTGTGGGGTTAAATAAAACTCTTTATTCGTATTCATTCGATGTGGAGACAGTAGACTACTAATCAATCTGATTACGATCCATTGCAGGGTCTTATAATGACCAAATGTTAGAATAAATGTAGAAAGGAAAGATTACCCAAATCCAAAATGAAACAGAATAGTCCAAACAAATCTCCACACAATCCAATAAGGAGCAACAGAGAGCAATTTCTGTTGTAGTCGAGTTCGGTTAACATGGACCATGTTCAACTCATGGGTGTGTATCAGGAATAGGAATCTCAGAAGCTCTAGAAAGAATAGAGTTTAAATTCACAAACTCCATGTTGCCTTTACCCTGAGCACAAGTCAGTGATGAAGCCACTGACGAGTTTTCTCTTGTTCTCTTGTTACCCTGGTTATGAAAACTATCCCTGGGTGTTGGCAAAAGTTAATTTGTCTTCAGGAAAAGTGAAGAAGACACGGATCAGGAGCAATTAGAAAAGCCAGGCCCAGTACGGGTGCAAGTCCAAATCCTGTCCAGAATACAAATCCGGGACCATATTTTTCTTACATAGGGCTAACGAGGCAGATCCCTTTTTCTTTGCCTTTACGAGCATAACTAAATTTGAGGAGCTGTATGTGTTCCAAAGGGGGAACTAGAATATTCTTGTAGTCGGGAGAAACGTTTGCACCAGAACTTCGCTTGAATTGTTCTTGGAGCTTATGGAAAGGTGGAACTAGCCTTGCTGCAAATGATTTGCCTTTTTGATTTGTCGACCCAGCTAGCTCTCATATTCGTTAGATGCTGACTTCTATACATCGGCCAATGGACTATTAATCAATCTGATTACCTCCATCTCAGGTCATCTACAATCAATTGTCACCATCTCCTGTCTTGTGTAGGAAACTTAGTGTAGCAAATTGATATGCTACCTGCTTATAAATCCAAGCAAACGGTTTTATCTTCACTTATTACGTTAAGGAAGCTCAATATAACCATGCATAATGCCAAGACGAACTCGCCTATTGTCTCATACAATCTTCGACCATAAAAAGACACAGGATTTGTCATCTTTTCATGTATTTGATATCCTATCTTTTTTGTTCAAGGACATTATTACGCCATGAATTTCATCTCATTATCATCTTGCAATCCCTCTCGTTGTACCAGTCTTCTGAAATATGACCTTTCTTGAGGTAGAGCAATGTCTGTTCAGGAAGGGGAAAAAAGGAAAGGAAAGGACTGGACCAGAAATATTCAGTGTATCTGAAGAACTTCCATTTCGTTAGAGATAATTCTAGATGGAATAGTAAACAAGAAAACAAATACAAAACTTGTTAAGTAATGATGCCGAATCCAAAATGCTCTTGTTGGAAAAGAGGAAACTCTAGATATGGCACATTTTTTATGGATTCTCTCTCAGTTACTGAAGCTCCTCTGGAGAGTTTTGGCGGGAAAAGCTGCTGCATTCAGCTGAACAATGCTTTCCATGGACATCTATCTCTTGTGCATGATTTTCTTGCTAAATCTCTTCAAGATAATGGGGATTTGGCATTCTTCTGTCTCGAAGCATTGTTCGTGCTTTGTGAATGAAAAGCAAAATCCACCATCGATTGATTTGCGGGTGCCTCCAAGGTACTTCTGATTCCCGTTCTTGGAGGAAGATCCTTATTCAGCATGGTAACCCTAATCAATTGATCATATTCTATGCATCAGAATTGATTATTGAAGTAGAAGTGTTTGGGTACCTTGAGCTGTAGTTCATAAGGGCTTAAAGAAATGTGATGCTGCATTGACTGGACAAATCATAGGAAAAAAACTTCCTTTTGGTTTATCTTAGCAACCTTGAATCCTTTATAGGGGAGAGAACGACCCACCGTGGTTTTGGACTATGATAGTGGCATGTTCATTAGAAAAATGTCCTAATTCGAGGGTTCAAGACTGGGCTTGCGAACTTCCCTATTCTTCGTCCTTGGCAACGATATTCAGAGTTAGGGAGTAATGCTGCAAATAAGCCTATTGGGATCACGACCTCATCATGATCATCCCATGGTCTAGATATGCTGTTGAATATCCTAGAACCTCCTAGATATTCTGCTTGCTGTAAACTTGGTCATGTTGCTACTTCTTGTCGTCCGAGGAAACCTGTGGTGGAACAATGGATTCCCAAAGAAAAAGAGTAACTCTATGGATAAGCAACAGTTTACAAAGAGCCTGTGATTTCTGATTCAGCTCGAGAAAACACTGATAACAACAATTCTCTGTTGAAGCAACCTCTGGTGAATTTGGATATGGGTGATGCATTTGCTGCTCCGGCGACTGACAATGCTTTAATGTGGATGTGGCCGATATGCCTGAATTGATTGATGACCCTGTTATGGATGTCTCGGAGAATACAACTCCGGTTTGATCCTTTGGGAAAGAAGCCAAGTCTATGCCTTCTATTTTACCAAGGAGGACTCGGCCTACAAATAAGCAAATTTCTGCCATCATGATGAACATTTAGCAGCAAAAAGGGGGTCGGAAGGGTTCTCAAAATCTTTATTCAGAGTTCCAGCTCTTGTTGAACACCATGAATGTCTTTGTCCGGAAGATTTGAGGCCTTAATAACCCTTGACAGCACAGTGAGTTTTAAGTCCTTTACTATGACGAATGACAAACGTCTCTTTGGCTTATTGGAAACCGAAGTACGCGAAGTGTAAATAAAGCATATAATGAGACGTGCTTGGCATATATTCATTGTTCTGTTGTTGTTGGGAATGTAATAAAAATAGCTACTTTTGGGAAAAATGACACAAAAATCGTCAATTTTTGTACCGTGCTTAGTTCAGTGCCAAAAATTTTCAAGTGGATCTCATCTCCGCAGCCTAATAGGCAATCCATGTCCTTCCATTCTGGGGGAGGAATTTCTTTTGAGATCTAAACTCTGGAAGCTTCAATCCATTTGAAGTGTCTTTCTACGGGCAGAAATCGAGTGCAATGAGTTAGACTGGAGATCAAAACACTGCTTATTTTCATAGGGCAGTTAAATAAAAAACATCCGTGACGACCCTCAGGTATCTCAGTAATGATCAAGGGGATGGGAAATAGAAGGCCATATAAGTATTGGTTCTGCTGCTATTGACTTCTTTAAATTCCTCTTGGGTACTTCAGAAGAGAAATGTACACTTATCTCTGTATCTGATCTGAATGCTGTAATGAGCTTTAAGCTAGTAGTCTATCTGCAGCAAAGGTCACTGGTACTTCTCATTTCTTTACTTCTACTTGGTCCACCGTAGGTGAGGATTTCTGTGTCGCCTTGAAGAGTTGCAGGTAGAGAGGGCCATTTGGGCCCGTGGGCCCGAACCGGCGAAACCGGTCCGTTGACCGCGGACCGGCCCGTGCGGCCCGGAACCGGCGGTTCGGCCGGTTCGAACCGTCAAAATAAAAAATAAAAAAATAAAAAAGGGGCGGGGCAGAGCCGTTGGCTCCGCCCCCGCCCGCCGCTCCCGCCCCTCCCCTTTGGGCCGTTGCTTTATAATAAAAAAGAATTAAAATAATTCTTGCTTAAATATATGCCCCTTTCTTTTTACAATTCTCTAACAATCTCGAATTCTCTCTAATGCTAATTCTCCATTCTCTCATCCCAACTCTCATTCATCATCTCTCAAAATGGCAAGTGGAAGAAAAAAATAAGAAAAGGGAAAAAAATAAAAAAGATTAGTATATCTTGAATATGATCCTCGTGAGTATGCAAGTTGGGAAAACGATAATATCACTATGTCTCGATTCAACGGCACATCCCACACAGAAAGTCTTCATCCTCGATGTCGAGAACGTCAACGGCAAATGGCCGGCGGAAGGGCCGAGATAATACATCGGACTTGTGGCTCACTTCGACAAGGACGTGATGAAGTCGAAGGTAAGTATAATATAAAATGTAAATATTGTTCGCAAACATATAAATTTACGAAGGAGCGGGAACATTCCGTCGGCATTTGAAAAAACATCAAACGCAAGCGGGGATCTACGCATAACAAATTTGACGCCAC
Source organism: Rhodamnia argentea (assembly GCF_020921035.1). Taxonomy (NCBI): domain Eukaryota; kingdom Viridiplantae; phylum Streptophyta; class Magnoliopsida; order Myrtales; family Myrtaceae; genus Rhodamnia; species Rhodamnia argentea. Next base: position 9,956,229 of record NC_063155.1, read on the forward strand.
TTCTAATCCTCATCCTTTATTTCGTTTCTTGAAGCACTTTATAAACAAACATTAGGTGAATATGTTGCCCTTGATCATGCTCCGTTATATCGGTGAAATTTTAATATGAAATATTTGATAAATCTGCGTTGGTTCAGCGCCAACTATTCCAAAAAATCTTAAACGCGAGTTTTCATCTTTATAAAAAAGAAAAAAATCTTTAGCAAAATTTTTGGAATTCAATGGCGTGTGCATATAGGTGCTTGGCAATTCTTCTTATATGGGTGTCGCGTGTCTTGATAGATGACAATTGGATGATTCAAAAAGACTTATTGCATTCAGTTTTTAATGAAAGCCATTCGGCTCATAATATTTATAGAATAATTAGGCAAATTTTAGAAGAATATAATTTAATAAATAAAGTATTTTCATTGGTTTTGATAATGCCGCCCGGATACGCTTCTATTCCCGAATTAGAAAATATTTGCAAACCCACTTTTGGCGGACAATTTTTCACATTAGATGTGCTTGTCATGTTTTAAATTTATGTGTACAAAATGGTTTACGAACTCTTGACACTTCTCTCCCCCAGTAAAAATTTAATTAAAATTTTTTAAAAAAATAAAAAATGGGGATTTAAAATTTCTGATTTTTTTTGATATAAGATTTATTATGTATGTTTATTTCCAAATATTCCAATTACTTTACTTCCTCACATTGACGTTTGGAAAATTTTAGATATTTTGAAAATTTTTAATGATGCTACTAAGACTTTATCTGGTATTTATTATCCTAACGATTTATTTTTAATAGAGTGTGTTATATTGGTGTTTTTAGTGAATATGAAAATGCAATTAATCATATTTTAGTAATGCGGAAAATGGTTGATTATTATTTGCAAATTCCTCTTGTCTATTTAGTTGGTTTGTTTTGATCAACGTATTAAATTGCGTTTAGATTATTTGAATGTGTATTATATGATTGTTTACATTTGAGATTCAATAGATATTTCAATATATTAGGACATGTTAAAGAATCTATAGTACATTATATGGAGAATTTTGTAGTGATATGGTTTAGTGATTCTAGATCTTTACAATCTCTCACGTAGCAGTGGTAGTTCACTTAGTAGGGGTTATATGTTAAGAGTGGAAAAAAAAAAATAGTTGAAATATTTAACACTCATTTAGTTTCGTGATGCGACATAGCGATTTAACTAGTGGTGGAAGAGTCACCATATCTTCTCATCTCGTCAATATTAGACCTTCTTCACGTTGCTTGAGCATTTTGAGAATTAATTTTACTCTGCCTTCAGATTAGCCCGACTTGGCTAGCTTGGTCGGCTTGGACGGCAAATATCGACAGAGTTAGATCATGAATACGATTTTAGCGATGAAGTTGGAGTATACCGGTGTACTTCGTGGTGTTGGGTTCAGGTAAGAACTATTTTGTTTTCTTCAAATGTTATATAATTTTAGTTCAGCTCATTCCTTTTTGCCATATTTTATTACATGTAATTTAATTGTATTTTATAATTTATAATTTATTATATTTATTTTATTATTTATTATTTTAAAATTATTATTAAAAGGAATCTGAGCGTTCGGATTATACGGCCTGGTCTTCTTTGGGGCCTTATTTCCAAGAAGACTGCTGCAAGGCATAAGCAATCATGGGCCAATTGGCACATCATGTGGAATGTGGATTGAAATAAGGGCATTTCCTTGTTGTAGGCTAGTGTCATGGGCCAGCAGATTCTTGGTCGCAGAATAGCTTGTGTAGCGCCCGACAAGTTGAGAACACCAAGCCAACCTTCCTTTTATAGTTGTTCCTAAGAACGGTATGGCGAATAGCATCCTCGTTTCAGATCGTATCATGCCCAACTTTTCTGGAGTATCTAATCCTTTGAGCGAAACACACAGAACCCTTAAATATCACAACCGGGTTTCATAGCGACACCGGCTCCCTCTTTTTGTCACCTTAAGCTCCTGGTATAATATTTATATCCTAAACCCTAACACAGCCATCTTACATCACCCCACTATAATTTATCACCTCAACCTCTTCACCCAACCATAGCCACATTAGGATAGCAACACCAGCTCCCTACTGGTTGGTGCACGGGAGGTCAACTCTTCAAAGCTCCTCGGAGTATAATATTTATATCCTAGAACTCCTAACACAAACCATCTTGACATCACTCCCACTAATGAGTTATATCATCCCCTCTCTATCACTCACTCTTCACCCCAACGACACAAAGCTCCACTCACGAGGATACGTAAGCACGGGGAGAAACCGGTCCATGACACCAGTCTATCCATTGCTTTGCAGTCTAGTCCCTTGACCTTGCTTTTCCTAAGTTGAGATTGGTTTAGCTTACTTGATGTGAATCCTGCAGTGGGTTTTATCAATAAGAGAGAAGCTGTTTGGTACGGCTTTTCATAACAGCGTTAACTATACAAGAGAGGGAGGTAACTTTTATTTGACAAAACACCTTATGGTTATAATGCCTCCATAGTCACTACAGATGTTAACAAATTTCCCCTATTTTAGCTTTTGAGTATTGCGGATTCAAAACATGTATTACTAAAAACACACTCCAATGTTCTGGGGGTGAGCATAGTGTAAATTTTTTGCTCCTCCTCTTGTTATGCATTTGAAATTCAGAATTAATTTTAACATAAATACCTTGAATTATATAAGATTATTTAAAACTATAGCAAGAGTTAATTTGATTCCATATTTAATTGAAATTTTAGAAGGGTATATGAACTTGCAATTACGTCTCAAATACATTTTTTTTATTGGAAATCTAAAAGAGGAAGCTAGGAAAAAATAAGAAGAGAGAGAAAGTAAGGGTGTGTTTTTTTTTTCATGGAAAGTAAATGCTTTAAAAGACGTTGTCCCTTATATAGTTTACGAAAATTAATGGACATTATGAAAATAGTTATTATTAATAATTAAAATATTTTTCCTTAATTGATTATTTCAAGCGATACGCATGATCATTTTTAGTAAACTATCTTCCAAATTATCCATTTTTCGCCAAACAAACGGAGCCCAAATGAAAATAGAGAACAAAGTAGTTGAGACCTATCGCATTTTAATTTGTAAAAATAGTTTAAGAAATCTCCCAAATCAGTTTTAAAGTGTAAGTCAACATTTATAAGCTTATGGGCTTTGTTGATATCTCTCGGGCCCATTGTAGTCGGAATGCAAATGGGATCGCTGATTGGCTGGCTAAGGCCCATCGGAACAAGAGCCCGGCCCATGATTGGTTAGCCAATTCCCCTAAAACCGTTTTGGAATTTACTTTGTTCTGACTCTTCTGCTTTGGTGATGAAACTGCAATTAGTATGAAATTTCTTTTTAAGGCCCAAAAGGTTATATAATTTGTGATTAAGGGGCCAAGCTAAACCAAATCAACATCGATTTTTCGCTTAAATGGCAAGCTACAGTGATAAATCATTTAAATCACTAACCCTTGGCTCATTATTCAAACAAAAGGAGGTAATTTATCACCTGATTATGGTTGTGGCCATAAACATTAAAGACATTGTCTTTTTTGATAAGAAATTGGTTTGTCTTTAAATAATGGGTAAAATAGACGTTGAGTTTTACTTACGATATGAATGGGGCTATTAGAGGTGAGCAAAGACGAACCGACCGAACCGTATGTTCCTAAGCTTCCGTTCCTCAAATTTTCCGTTCCGATTTAAATCAAAGGAAATTTACCGGTATCGTTTATATTTTTTATGTATATTTTTTTTTTTTAAATTAAAATAAAAATTTTTTTTTTTTTTTTTTTTTTTTAAATGTAAATCTAGTTTTAATAAATAAAGTTGGTGTTGCTCAACATTACTAATAATTTGCATGTTTCATTGGACCATCTAGAATCGGATTAGACCACAACCGGTCGTTATCGCTAAGAATTTGAAGTCGGACCAAACCAGTAATAATGATTGATTGGAGTTGTTTTCGGCTGATAAAGATTTGTTCTTGAGTTAAAATATAACCGGCGAGGCTCCAACCCATGTAACCAAATCGTGAGTTACGCTACTTATTTTAATCTTAAGCATTATTCTCGGACGAAAAGCCTTGTCCGGGAGTCCCCACCGCGTCACGAGTGCAGTACGGTTGTCGACACCTTTGCAAGAAAGAGGACCCTCCTTTCCGCGTCCAGCGAAACTTCTTGGAATCACCCTCTTCGCTTCCCTCTCGTTTCTATCGCTTTACCACCCTCTTCACTTTCAGATCCGATGAACTTCGCTGCCCATAGAGACTTGACTCTCTGGTGACCCGTCAGGCATGCTGCTATCTCTCAACTAGGTCAGAGTCAATTTGTTTGTTTACTGTAATTCAATGGAGGGCAAGTTCCCATTTCCTTTCCTTATCTGTTTTGCACTTTATTCGCTGCAAGCACTGAAAATTCGCTTCTGGGTTGCTCGGATGTGCGCTTAAAAGTATGAAACTGTAAAGCTCGGATTATAAAAATGCAAGAGTGAATCAGCGAATATGCAGTAATGTCACCTCTCAGTCCCAGCAACGTGGGGAAGTGGGAAAAATGTGCAAGCTTTTTGATGTGGGGGATAATTTCTCGATGAGTAGAACGAGAAACATAGGCATTACTTCATTGTTGTATGAAAAAGTACCTTGACATTTGGAAAAGGAGCATGTCAAGAGGCATTGGCGCGAAGGGTTGAATTGTTCCTCATCTTTTCCCTAAAGTGTTTTTGTTCGTTCCATTTGTGTTTCCGCAGAATTGTTCTTCTGCGAATGCATCTCTGTTACAACTTGTTATCTGAAAGTTGAGCGTGTATGTAGCGTTGGGTATCAGATAGATTTCTGTTGCATTTCCAGAGGGAAACTAGTTTTGCTTCTTGATGTTCATTAGCCCCACAGACAGTTACTCAGGCATGATGATCTGAGGACACCGTGAATACTGAAATTCTTATACAAAAATGTAACTTATGTGGATATTTGTTCATCTGTTGTTGTCGAGGCAAAACTGTGTGTGGGTTACTGGGTTAAAGTTTGGTCATGTCTTTTTCGTATACTGAACAAAGCTCACTTCAAATTCAGGCTTTCCAATCTTTGTCACTGGAGTTTTATCAAGGGCCAGCAACCTTGTTATGATTGAAACTTGTGGCATGTTGCAGAAGATTCATATTTTGTGAGGAGTTCATGGGTTCTCTTTTGTCAAAACGTGGAAGTACGAGACAGCCTTCTCCATTTGCCTCAAGTTCACGGTCATGGAGTAATCAAAGCTATCCATATCCAGCATATCCTCAACCTGGACAGGACTATGCGCCTTATCCTAAATACGAACCCCCACCTCCTCCTTCAAGCTATGGTGGTAACGCTTCTCATTCAAAGAGGAAGCTTGAAAGGAAATTCTCAAAAATAAATGATGATTATACTAGCCTGGAACAGGTACGATACATTGTCAACTCCACTATTTTTTGGGAGCTCACTTTTTATATGGTCCAACTCTTATAAAAATGGTGAATGTCGTGTTGACTTGGAGTAGCATTTAAAGTGGAATTGTTAGACGCGAGGTTGATGGTAAACTAGATGTACTCTTTCTCGTCGATGGCAGAGCACTTTGGGTGTTCTTCCATTCATCGCTTTTCTTTCTAGATTTTACTCTCAAGGATAGAAAATTTTTCTCAGGTTACAGATGCATTGGCACGTGCTGGCCTGGAGTCTTCAAACCTGATTGTTGGTATTGATTTCACCAAAAGCAATGAATGGACAGGTTGGTCAGATAGGTACAAAAATCTCATTTTTCGTTTTGGGGCTAGGAGATTGATTTGCTTCTGTAATAGGTGCAAGGTCATTTAACCGGAGAAGCCTGCATCACATTGGAGATGGCCATAATCCCTATGAACAGGCAATAGCAATAATTGGGAAAACACTGTCATCCTTCGATGAAGACAACCTAATTCCCTGTTTTGGATTTGGGGATGGTATCATTTTTGAAAATATTAAAGTATATTTTAGCTCGTTAAACTTATTGATGAGATCCTTAGTTCTGTACTTGCAGCCTCAACTCATGATCAAGAAGTTTTTAGTTTCTATCCTGATGAGAGATTTTGTAATGGATTTGAAGAGGTTTTGACACGTTATAGAGAATTGGTACCTCAACTAAGACTTGCAGGTTGGCAACTCACTCTCTCTTTCTCTTCCATTGCCTTAAGTAAAATATTCAGCTTATTAACCCAATATCTCAATGGCAGGCCCAACCTCATTTGCTCCCATAATTGAAATGGCCATTACAATAGTTGAGCAAAGTGGTGGCCAGTACCATGTGCTAGTTATAATTGCTGATGGGCAGGTACGTAGTCTGTACTTTTGTACTTTAGATTTAAATATGGAGATTGGCTTTCATGAGAGAATGGTCGCAAATGGTGCTTTTCTTTAAGCTTACAGTTTCGAAGGCAACTGATAAGCCACGAGAAATTATATTAAATGGGAAGAAGCTTTTCTCGTGAATTGACAGATGTTTTACGACTTTTTTGCGTATATCCACTGTCCACTGAATTAAATTTTTGCTGCTCAAGAACCCTTTTTGCCAAATTTCAATACAAGATTCCCCTCTCTGATTGGAGTGTTGTACTTAGATGCCAGTGCAACTCTGTTTAGCAATCTCTGAGTACAAACTATGACTCTAATTTCATGCGTAATCCATTCTGTTTTCTACAAGTGGTGCTTGATTGTCGAGCAGATCTTGCTCTTGGGGTGGACATTACCAAAGTATGCAGAGGAATGCCATGAAGCAGAAAACATCATATTTCATTATTTTAAGAACACAGATTACTTCTTCTTACTGACAATGTCTATCATCCATGTACTGTGAAAGGTGACCAGAAGTGTTGATACCAGCCGTGGCCAGCTAAGCCCGCAGGAGACAAGTACTGTCGATGCAATAGTGAAAGCAAGGTATATGTTGCTGCAGAGTTTGGCTTCCTTAGTCACTGATTATTTCCCTATTGGTTTTCTAAGGTGCCTTGTTTTGGACAGTGACTATCCTCTGTCGATTATACTAGTTGGTGTTGGTGATGGGCCGTGGGACATGATGAAAGAATTTGATGATAACATTCCTGCCCGGGCCTTTGATAATTTCCAGGCAAGTATCTTGCTACTTCCATTCAAGTTTTCCTTAGGATATTCTTCCACAGCTTATAATCATGTTGTCCTTTGTTTTGGTGCATGCTTCTAAAGTTTGAGTCTGCTGCTTTGTAGTTTGTCAATTTCACAGAAATAATGTCAAAGAATATGGACAGATCCAGAAAAGAAGCAGAGTTCGCTCTTGCAGCCTTGATGGAAATACCTTCCCAGTATAGAGCAACACTGGAGCTGAATATTTTGGGGTAATGGTGTAATATCTGTAAAATTAAGTTATGAATCTTACTGCCATTAGTACGATGACTCTTTCGTAGTCTGTCCTTTAGTCTGTTCATGTAAATTCCACTTCATCTAGCAGTTCTCAAAGGGGAAAGGTGATAGACCGGGTATCTCTCCCTCCTCCTCAATATGGCACAGCGTCTTTGGGCACCTCGAAAGCTTCACGATCAAGCAGTTTTCGACCAAGTGCACCTTCTGCTAGACATGACCCGTTTGGCACAACTGCTTCAAGTTCTGTGTCTGATAATCATGTAATTCATCCTTCATCTTCTATTGTGGTGACTAATGCCTATTCAGTTGCTTGGCTGTATTCATGCCAAAATATGTTCTTGTTGCAATGATCCTTTGAGTTGTGGACCTTTTTGAGAGTATATCGTAAGATTGTCAATCGCTAATCATCCACAGATTTCTGATTTCTTTGTCATCATTTCAGGATTGTCCAATTTGCCTGACTAATCGAAAGGATATGGCTTTCAATTGCGGTCATCAGGTAATTTGTCTTTTTTTAGCCCTTGAATTTCCCCCCTTGGCCTGCTTTCCAGTTTCCATCATGTATTTGCATTCTCTGTTACTTTTGCTGAAAATTTCAGCAAACGCATTTGAAAGCTAAGAATTTATTTGCAGACCTGCTGCGAGTGTGGACAAGATCTGGAGTCATGCCCCATTTGCCGTTGTTTCATCGAAACTAGAATAAAGCTCTACTAAAGGAAGATCCACTGCTTTTATCAAGGTTTTTTGCCCAGCTTACGTTTGTTTTCATATCCCAAATTCATCTTCTTTCGTGTGCACTGGTGAGAAGTTTGTCGCCATTTTTTCGGCAGATGCTATAGCGGACATCTCATAAGACCAAAAATAATGCAAATCCCCAGTTGTCCACTGTACATACCTCGTGGAATTGTCCCGTTCGTGATTCAAAGGACACTAAGAAAGTTCCAAGTAGCGTGAAAACGGCTAGGATTCAGTCGGGCAGTTCTTGCTTCGACAGGGACGACAGAACCATCTCTCACTCCAACAGATGAAATAACCCTTTTCCATTGTCTCCTTGTTCTGTTTCTTGTCTGAACGTGATCATGGTTGAATTGTCCCATATCCCCACTCAACGATATCAGTTGTGATTTTATTCAACTAATTTCGGCATCAGTGGCGATTCTTTCTTACCTTCCTGTTATTTTGTTTTGGCTTACTGTCTTTTGAACTTGGCGTGTGCGTGCTTGCACGCATGACTGCGAGGACACTGGCATAGGAAGGAGTGAGGCACAAAGAGTGTTTCCATTATTGCCTGCCCGTGTGTGACAGTTTTTTCCCAAGTTTTGCGTACTAGACGCAATCCCAAAATGTATGAGTTCCTACTCTGTCGGACCAACTTGCAAAGGTTCGTGTATAAGTTGACTGCCTTGTTTTCTCTTTACAAGAACTCCTAAAACACTGCAATGGCAGCTCGTAGCCATGTACGCCTTCTCGTCAAATTGATGATCATTGCCATTGCTTCACTTGAACGAGCCGCGCTTTGCCGAGCAAAGACGGGGCAATGGCAGCTTCTTTTGAACAGTACGGGAGTGGTGGCTATGCACATGGCGGTGACTCACCTCAATACAGTCATTATGTTCGACCAAACTGGCGCTGGCCCATCCAGCTACCGTCTCCGCAGGAGCTCCGCAAGTGGAAGAAGGTGCGTGGATGATTCTTCTGAAGAGTCGTGCTACGCTCACTCTGTTGAATATGACATTTCTAGCAATAACATCCGAGCTATGAGGCTCGAGACCGATACCTGGTGCTCCTCGGGTTCTTTCTTGAGAGACGGAACACTTCTCCAAACCGGTGGATATGGCAACGGCTCTCGAAGAATCCGACATTTCAGGCCTTGTCGGGATGGCCGCTGCGATTGGGTGCAATCGGAGACGGCCATGTCCTCAAGAAGATGGTATGCTTCCAATCAAATACTCCCCGAGAACGGTGGGGTCCTCGTAGTGGGCGGAAGAAGAGTCTTCTCCTACGAATTCGTACCCAAGTTGTCATCCACGGACGAGTCTCATGATCTGCCCTTCTTGCACCAAACATATGACAGAAATGGAGGAGAGAACAATCTATATCCGTTCCTCCACCTTTCTTCTGATGGCAACTTGTTTATTTTCGCCAACCGAGATTCGATCCTTTTCGACTATAAGCGAGACAAGGTGGTCAAAAAGTTCCCCCAGATTCCGGGAAAAGGGTCGAGGAGCTACCCAAGCTCAGGTTCGTCTGTGATCTTCCCCTTGGAGCACGGCAACAAATTCTGCAAGGTCGAAGTGATGGTGTGTGGGGGTGCGGCAACGGGAGCTCATAGAGCAGCGGGACACGGCAAGTTCTTGAAGGGACTACAAAGCTGTGGCAGAATGGTGATAACGGGAGACGAGCACAAGTGGAAGATGGAAGACATGCCGGGGCCGCGCCTTATGAACGACATGATAATCCTTCCCATGGGCCACGTCCTGATCATCAATGGCGCTCAGCGAGGGAGTGCCGGGTGGAACAATGCGGCGGGTCCTTCCCTCGTGCCGTACCTCTACAAGCCGAAGAAGAAACCCGGAAGCAGGTTTTCAATGCTCAAGTCTGCTAAGATAGCTAGACTTTATCACTCCTCTGCAAGTCTCCTCCCTGACGGGAGGATTTTGGTTGCCGGAGGGAATCCAAACCAGCAATACATGTTCGAAAACGTGACTTACCCTACCGAACTCAGGTTACAAGCGTTTATCCCGAACTACATGGACAGAAAATATCATAAATACCGGCCAGAAAATCTCACAGTAGAAACCCAGGGCGATCGCAGTGTCAAGTATGGGGAAGACTTCACAGTTCGGTTCTGGTTGGGGAGGAGGCCGAGCAAAGCGGTCGAGTTTAGCGTCTATGCCCCACCCTTCACGACACATTCCTTATCGATGAATCAGAGGCTGCTGAAACTTTCTAGCAAGAACATGGTCAGAGATGCAGCGAAGGGGTGGGTGAACATCACCGTCAAAGCCCCTCCATCTCCTAATGTCGCGCCGCCGGGCTATTACATGCTCACAGTCGTTAATGGAGGGATTCCTAGCACATCTCAGTGGATCAGATTCATACATGCTTAGAAGTTCTCTTCAGATTTCATGTTGTCTTAAAACTATCACAGCACTCCATGTCCAAATAAGGTCATGAAAGATATTTCTTTCTTTGTTATAAGTAAGAAAAAATTATTGCAGCAAACACACTAGCAGTGGACTAATCCTGCAATCCAGAGACAGTGCACAATTGCTACCACATGTGCAACTACGTCGCAACAGAAGAAAGATTTATAGTCATGTAGGATTCATGTATCCGCGAAGAAACTGTATGTGCGTGTATTGTCAACTATCAATCGAACCGCAGCGATTGTGGCGGCCACTGCAAGAAGCGAGAACACGACCACGTTGAAACAATGCCACACCTTCTTCTCCAATCTTGCTTTTTTTCCCTTCACCTGCTTGAAAGTTGAGAAAGCCATAATCAGTCCTTTTGGTTATGCAGTGATTCATGGGTGCCAATGTTACAATTTAGTGAAACTTTTTTTCACTGAGGATCAAAAGAAGTTTCCTTGAGGTACAAGTAAGCTAAAATCAAGCTAGAAACAATCAAAAGAACGGTTTGGGTGATGAATTTACCTTGAGAAAAATCAAGCTGGGAAACACGAAAGTTAAGGGAATGAGCGTGAAGGAGCCGAAGAAGTTGACGAAGTCTCCCATGAACGGAAAAGCAGCTGTCACGAAGGTATTCACTGCGAAAAGGGCAGCTCGCAAGAGCATTCGTCGTTTTAGATTCGTTGCCGAGTTCATGCTCTCCTCTAATTTTAGGAACTTGGTGTCTAAGGTCTCGTGAATTGGTGCCACAAATATCTGGTCTTGTCATTAAAACGGACACGGTTTAGATGATGAAAAGTTCAGATCCCAAGATTCAGAAAGAAATTCTGAGGAAACAAAGCAAATTTCTCAGAGTGTCGTCAAACTAGTCATCGCACAATATCATCCTCCATTGCCATAAAAGATCATTCAATAGCCTGGCCAGTCCTACGTACCTTTCCGGCCATGGACGGGCTTGAGTAACAAATTAAGGCCAATCCGCCCAATGAGGAGCAAGTAGGAATACAGTTAGAAGAAGCATCTTACATGTTGGGAGATAATTGACTGGAGGAAGACGGAAGAGTTGATGAAAACCTTCGCCCATTTGGGCCCGCTAAGCTCTTCGGGGAGGTACTCAGACACGCCAGACCCGTACGCCCAATAACCGGCCACGGTCACGCCGTAGTACACTATAAGGCCAACTGTGTATTGCAAGCCCATGGCCTTCCTCATGTTCTCCACTGCCGGCTTGCGAAGAGTCGACTGCATCATCCCAGATTGCATTCTTCATACATACATAATGGCAGTGATGAATTGTTTGTATATGAACTGAATGCTGAACTTGAGGTTTCTACCTGAATCTCTAGTAATAGACCCGAGGCATTGCAGACAATAGTGGCTGAAACCGCACCTAATGCACCGAAGGCTTGGCCGACTTTGCTTCTTTTGAGATCGTAGTTCTTGTTATCATCGGATTTCCCTATCGGAAATGGTTACACATTACTCTTAGACAACTCCCGTTATAAAAACGACACTTGCTGACGACAATTGCGTAAAATCCATTCTGGCTATATGGTGTGGAAATAAATTGTATGATGAGGAAACATGCCTACCGTCTTTGATGACCACCATCAAGAGAAGTCCAATGTAGGTGAAAGTTAGGACCGTAGAGACGCCCAGCCAACTTCTCATGGCTGACATGGTCGGGATCAGACAAGCAAACGCTAAATATGCTGCTCCTGTCATGCCTATGTAGTATTGAAGCCTTAGGGGACTTTCACTGAATTCTGAATTTATCGCCTGTCAATTTTTTTCGAAAGAAGTTAAGAACATTCGTATAAATACTTGAAATTTGCAGTCGCAATGCACGTAAAACAGATTACAAAGAAAGGGTTTGATTAATCTTAGTTTAGCACCACATGCCTTGAGAGCTTTCCCTCCCAGAAGGATGAAACCCATGTTGCCGAGCAGCAGGGTTAGAAACTGGAAAACCCAGGTGATGTAATACATTTGCCTACCTTCACATAATGAAAACGAGGAGAGTGTGCCAAATTATATGATCAAAAGAACAGATTAACAAAAGAGAACTTCTCTCAGGTTGGAGGTAAATTCATCGAGAGAAAAGAGACGGACCGAAAAGGAAGCCCATGATGTCTCGGTAGCGGATGAAGCGGCGGCCATCCACGAAGTGAAAAGCAGCCAAGAGCCAATTAGCATATGCAGTGTACAGTCCCACAACACTTAGGCAAATGATGCCCCACGTCCAACCCAAGGGCACCAACATGAGGTTGGAGAAGCTAAGTACGTATCCACAGTTGAAGCCCGTGACCAGCAGCAACCCCACCTGAAGCCATGAGTCTGCAAAATCATTTGGGCAACCTTACTTTCAGCTAAAAAGATCATGTCTTGAACGTGCAGAAAACAAGAAGAATGGTGGAGGAAATGACCGTGGTCGGTGGTGTGAGCAGAAAGAGAGGCGTATTGTTGATGATGATGATGATGATGATCCTGGGGATGTTCATTCACTTGGGCTGGCTCTAGGCTCAGAGCTTCCATGGCTTCCCCAGCTGATGGGGTCACAGCATGCATCTCCATGAAGGAGAAGATACTCTTTTGATCAGGAGGGACTACTACAACTATTTCAAGCTCGTCACGACAACGGTTGTTTCCATGGAGTTAATGAGTGTGTCAAACATAGATCGAAGCTTATACACGACTAGAACGAGCCACCTGTCGAGTGGTTATTGGAGAATTTGGTCATCAGGCATCAGCTAATCCCCATTAGTTGTCGGTATTATTGATTGGGAGCTGTCCCTCCATCAATCATTCTTGCCGTCACCTGATCTTATGGGAGCATACAAGAGATTGATGGTTATCTTTAATTTGGTGGAATGGCATTACAGGAGGACTTAGTTTACTAGGTAATGATGCTTGAGAGGGAGAAGTTGAGGTAATTGTGGTCACTGTCGGATGGTGCTTGGTTGCTTTGTCTTACCAACAAGAGGCCTTCATCGATAATAGACCCATTTCAACTTAATATTATAAAGGAAATCTCTTTAGACGACCCGAAGCCTTACTGCGTCATAGCCGGAGCGGGAGCAAAGCTCGGGTGGTGATGCAAGTGCGCGGTGAGCGCAACTGCCCCCTCGGGAGTGCTCCTTGTACGACCAAGCAAAGAGATGGTGAGGATTGCATATGAAGGCCTTTGCCAGTATGACATCCTGGATTAACTCATTGAGTTATTGTTCGTTTTGGCCGGTCCTATACCAAGCCTCACGATTTTGTCCTTTAGTGTACAAATGGACACCTTCCCAGGAGGTCACCAGGAGCGCTCTCACCCGAGCACGCTTAAATTTGGAATTCCAAAGCTAACCGTTGCCGTTACGTCAAAAGATGCGCCTCTAAGAGTTAATTCCAATTTTCTTACATATATATATTCTAGAATCGCTCTCTTCCTATTCGGTGCACAGTTCGGTTCATTTTCGCCCCATTCGTCATCCTAAAAGCCTGTCATGAGCCGCTTCTTGCTCAAGCCCTCTCGCTTAGTGATCACTCCCCACCCTCGTTGGATCGGGTCGTTCTGACTAGCTAGGATTTAGAACAACTGAAGAGTGAGTGACCACGAAGTTCCATTTGAGGGCTCGACATGCGGTTAGCTCAAAACAGGTTCATCATGGGGCCGGGCGAAGACTATACAATAATTCTAATTGAGCATGTTGGCCGATGTTATTTTCCTTTTTTCCGCAATGCCGGTTTGCAATTTTCAGTACAAGAACTCGGGCCAGTATAAGGTAGGGTCGGATCTTTATAAGCCCGGGACTATTGACTTGGGTATGACGGCTGATATTAGTAATCCCGCGGCAAAATCATGCATCAGATAAACAAAAGAAGGAAAGGGGATTTAATCTTAGGCTATATTTGTTTCGCGGCATATATTTTCCTCATTTTTTAAAAAAAAAACATGGCTTCTTCAAAATTAATTTTTAGAAGTACCGTATTTTTCGCAAATTAACGAAGCCTTACTTATGGAGATGGCCCTTTCCTAAATAAATCAAACCTTAAACAGCATACCTCTTCAAATTCCCTTACAATAGCATTCTAATTAGGTTGCGGATTGGCTTGATGCTACAGGTCCTTATCCCTTAATTGGTTGTCCAGCCCGCCGGAATCATCATAAACTTTACTTTGTTCGGAGTCTAGTCTTTTGTACTCAAAGTGTTGAGTTAGCTAATGAATTTCCTTTTCTAAAAAAAAAAAAAACTTCAGAGACCAAATTCGATTATGCTTTTGCTTCTAGTGTTTTTCTAAAAGAAAAAATTGTTTCTTTCTATGAATTGTGATTACCAAAGAGTGCTTTGAGCGCATTCGATAGACATATTTGACGAAGAATGTGCAATTAAACATTTAAATATACTAGCACTCTTCTTTACGTGTAGGTTGAATCAAAAGCAATAATTGAACAAAAATTCCTAAACTTATTGTACTATGACTAATTAAGTCCTAAATCTAACATAATCCTAAACCTTTTGACAATTTACCAATTCATTCCTAAACGTTTTAATTGTGTCAATTTAGGCCTAAATATTTTAATAATTTATCGATGTAGTCCTTTTTATCAATATAGGTTTATGACCAAATTGAAAAAACTTTAAAATGTTTAGAATTAATTTGATATAATTGAAAAATTTATGACTAAATTGATACAATTGAAAGTATAAGATTGAATTGGCCGTCGTAACATGAATGATTTCGAATACTTCGTAACATGATGAAACTTTTTTGGACAAAAAGTAAAAATTTGGGATTTTTTATGAGATAAAAAAAGTTTTGGATATAATTGTCACGAATGTTAAAGTTGAAGGTTTTTTTTTGTATTAGGCGTTTGATGGGTTATTCAAGTATTTTTTTTTTTTCCTTTTGACCAAAAAAAAAGTACTTTTTACTCATGCTTGGTTAAATTTCAAAAAGCAAACGACCAATTACGTTGACTTGAATTATTTGACTTGCCCAAGAACGCTTTCTATAAAATAGCCATGCCCGTTATCGGCCGGCCGGATGAGACTTTCGCAGGCGGTTTCAACCCACTGCACGTCACCTCCATTTCATCGGTCAAGAAAGCGTTTGCTGACCTTTTGTGAATCTCTGCTTAAGGAAGAGTTAAACGTAGATACGAGATTATTATGACGATCACAGGCGCGCCCATCATCAAGAACGGTTGCCTCTCGGTCAGAGGCAAGGTGGTCTTGACCGGAGTCCCGCCGAATATTGCCTTCAAACCGGTCGGCACGGGTTCGGGTCTTTTGGGCGCCACGTCGGTAGCTCCGAGTTCCCGTCATGTCTTCAGCCTCGGAGTTCTCGAGTTAGTTCATGTACCTCAGTAGACAGCATTTCAGTCTCTTTCTGTTTTGTTTGCTTGGAGTTGTTATTGATGTTTCTGCTTTGACGGTTTTCTGGAATTCCTTTTTTTCGTTTATGGGTCTTCCACTAATTTTGTCAGTGTCTCTTGTTCTGTTCTTACGAGAACTTAGTTCAAAAAAGGATTGACGCCAATGTGTTTTCTTGATCTGAAGTTCGGATCTTTCTGCTCTCTTGATTTGTGGATTCTTGAATTTTCGGTGGAATCAATTTCAAGCTTATTTGTTTTGACATGTTTGAATGTCGGGTCAACTTTTGTCTGGATGGATGTGGAATCATGCATTTCTGGATCTTGTTCCAAAATGCCCCCACGAAGATGGATCCCAAGAGGACATGAAACAACAAACTTCATCTATTTAATTCTCGCAGGTTGCTGTAGCTTTTGGTTAATCCTTGGACTATTGCAGGGGATTCAAGTTCTTGTGTCTCTTTAGAGCCAAAATCTGGTGGATGATACCTCGGGTCGGCGGATCTGCTAATGAAATTCCCATTGAAACCCAGATGCTTCTCTTAGAAGCAAGACAGGGATCCTCTTCGAATGATGGAGTATCGGTGGAACAGAACTCCGAATTCACGTTTTACATCCTAGCCCTGCCTGTCTTGGACGGTCCGTTCCGTACGAGTCTGCAAGGGAACGCCGTGAATGAGCTCCTGTTCTGCGCTGAAAGTGGTAGGAATTAGCTGCTTATGCTTTTTTTATCAATTGCCTCTGGTTCTGGCCTTGGCATTTTGATCTATGACATGGTTTCTATTCCTTCGTAATGCTTCAGGTGACGTCAATGTGACAACAACTGAAGTAGCCGAGGCAGTATTCATCAACTATGGAGATAACCCGTTTGATCTCATCACAGATTCCATTAAGTATGCTTTGTCCAATCCGACGTGTTGGTTCTCTCTCTACTTTCTTGCTGGAAATCTGTAACATTTTGGATGCGCTCTGATACAGGATTCTGGCTAAGCATAAGGGTACATTTAGCCACATCGACGACAAAATGGTAAGAAAATTCTTGAAGTACTTTTAGCTGCACGACCAATACAATGACTCTGCCTGCTGACTTTCTTTTGATACGATGCCGATAGATCCCCCCACACCTTGATTGGTTTGGATGGTGCACATGGGATGCTTTCTACTCCAAAGTCAATCCCAGAGGAATCAAAGAAGGCCTCCAAAGGTGGAATGCAAATGCCAAGCCACATTTCAGTTCTGAATGTGGAACAAGTCAGGATTAACTTACTGTTAATGTATCAAAAAGCTGAGCAGCAGTGGTTGCTTTTACGCAGTTTCTTGGAGGGAGGCTGTTCGCCAAGATTCGTGATCATCGATGATGGTTGGCAAGACACGGAAAATGAATTTTACAACGATGGAAAGCCGATTGTTGAAGGAATGCAGTAAGTTCGCCATTTTCTTCCACCAGTTTGATTTCTCCATAACCTCTTCTGCCATCGATTATTCAGGTTTGCCACCAGATTGGTCGATATCAAAGAGAATGAGAAATTTAGAAGCTCAGTCCTGGAGGATTCATGCGCTGATCTGCACGAGCTGATTAATTTTATCAAGCAGAAATACGGACTGAAGTAAGACCATGGGGCCTCAACAATCTGTCATATGTATAATCAGTTGTCATGTTACTTCGAAATGCACATCTTCTCAAACTTGCCACGTAATGAACTCTATAATCTCATCGTGCAGTTACGTCTACCTGTGGCATGCATTAGCTGGTTATTGGGGAGGACTGCACCCGGCATCTGAGAAAATGAAGAAATACAACCCGCAGTTGGTATACCCAATTCAATCACCTGGTAACCTTGGTAACCTTCGAGACATCGCTATGGACAGCTTGGAGAAATATGGAGTTGGAGTAATAGATCCCGAGAAGATATATGACTTCTACAATGACCTCCACAGTTATTTGGCACGCTGTGGTGTTGATGGAGTAAAGGTGGATGTTCAGAATCTAATTGAAACCTTGGGCAATGGGTGTGGAGGACGGGTGACATTGACTAGACGATATCAAGAAGCTCTCGATCGATCTGTGGAAAGGAACTTCAAAGAAAACAACCTAATCTGCTGCATGAGTCACAATTCGGACTCTATCTACAGGTACTTCCATTTGGTCGCTGTCTTTTTTTTGGCCGATGTCCTTTTAGTAAGGTCAAAATGCCATTTCATAAGGCTTTACTGTTTGTTGAGGTCAGTTCCAAGAAGAGTGCAGTTGCAAGAGCATCGGAGGATTTCATGCCGCGAGAACAGACATTTCAGACTTTACATGTTGCCTCTGTCGCATATAACAGCCTTCTTCTTGGGGAGATATTTGTGTCAGATTGGGACATGTTCCATGTAAGATTCCCTGTACTCTGCAGAATTTGAACTCACTACTGCATGATTTCTCTTATTCACTAGCCAAGGGCTAGTGCCTTCAGCATTTGCTGCAGTACTTTTCTTTAGAGACAGCTTATGCTAAGTCCATGAGCCGGTTCTTTTCAGAGCAAACATGAAACTGCTGAGTTTCATGGCGCTGCGAGAGCATTGGGTGGCTGCGCTGTATATGTCAGGTAGCTATTGTTCATGAATGGATAGCATGTGAAAACTCCGAGGACTCATAATATAGCAACTCCCTTAAGTCGAGAGACGTTCTTTATGATGAAACTCGGGTTGTAACAGTGACAAAGCTGCCAACCATGACTTCAACATCCTGAAGAAGCTGGTTTTGCCAGATGGTTCTGTCCTAAGAGCCAGATATGCCGGCCGGCCTACTCGTGATTGTCTCTTTGAAGATCCTGTCATGGATGGGAAAAGGTAACTATGCATTCCTATTGACAAATAATTCATGTGAATTAATCTTCCATTGACTATGCTTCAATTTTCTGCAGTTTGCTCAAGACGTGGAACGTGAACAAGTTGACCGGCGTAATCGGTGTATTTAATTGCCAAGGAGCAGGAAGTTGGCCTTTGAAACAGGATTTACGAGAGAAGTCATCATCGCCACTCCCTATGCTTCCTCCCATCTCGGGACACATCAGTCCTGCGGACGTCGAATTTCTTGAAGAAATTGTGGGTGAAAACTGGGATGGGGACTGCGCAGTGTACGCATTCAACAAAGGTGAACTTCGGATTCGTTTGCTTCTTTGCTTCTTCCCCCCAGACTTAACGGTATGTGCATAAGATTCACTTCAGAGAGTCTGAAATGTTCTCATTGCAGGATCACTCTCCAGATTGTCAAAGAGAGGAAATCTTGAAGTTTCCTTGAAGACTCTGGAGTGTGAAATATACACAATATCGCCGATAAGGGTATTTGTTCTCTCCTTTTTCCATTTTTCTCATGAATATTCAATCGTTATGGCTTTCCTTTTCCTCTTTGGTTTATTATCCTCATGCAGGGAAAGCAAATTGTTCTCAACAGGTTTTCCTTGAGAATATTCACTTTGCTGCAATAGGCTTGCTGGACATGTACAACTCAGGAGGGGCAGTACAAGCTATAAAGTGCACCACCAGCCTATCAGTGGGCATAATAACTGTAAAAGGCCGAGGATGCGGCCGATTCGGATTCTATACAACCTCGAAGCCGAATTGCTGTAAGGTGGACAACAAGGAAGGTGAATTCACTTACAACGATCAGAATAACATGTTGACAGTAAATCTTCCAGAAGAATGTAAACTGAGGGACATTGAAATTGTTTACTGAGGACAAGCTGCACTGAAATGGAAGAGGTGCTTGCTGATTTGTTCATCTCCTTCATTCATTAAGATGTTACATCCGCTGTAAGAAGGATCATGTAGACATTGTATTCATCGATGACAAGTGGTGTCAATTATTAAGAATGACTTGGATGTCTGCACTTCATTTGTCTCTTTAAAACTGTAATTCGCAAACAGTCTGTTCAAGCTTATATGTCCCTCGCCTCGTTTCCGTTGAAATAGAAATTTTGTTACAGTAACGTTGCAAATTCTCTTTTTTGCCTTGACTTTCTCTGTACTGATCTGATTACTCCGCAGCAAACGCTGCAGCGCTGCATGACAATCTCAAGCTCCAGCAACGATTATCCTGCTGTTCAAGCAGTCATATTCTTCGGATCCCTCCACATGTATGTCTAGGCATTGTCATGTCGGACAAAACCTGCTTGTTCAAACCTTAAATGTTGGTGTCCTAGCTTCTTTACAAAGGTGGCGCGCTAGGCTTCGAGTGAGATACACGCATGATATTCTCTCAGTGATGTTCATGGATCAATCAAGGCTTGCCTTTGTTTTGAAAGCCACTTATTTTAGTTCAGCTGTCTCTAAAGTCTTCGCGTGAAGGCCATCCAGGACTAATTCTGCAGACTGGATCATCATATGTTGCATAAATAAGAAGCCTTTGCACCATGTCACCTCAACTCTTACGAGAAGAGAAGAAATAAAACCTGGTTTTGCCGAATAAAATCGAATACTTGAACCCGAGGCAGGTGCATTGCAAGATCGAAACGGTTGAGTTGACTTTCCTCGGGATCGTTACTCCGAGTTTTGATAAACACTATCCGCAGACTACATGCTTTTACTGGCAACCCAGTAGTACTACTTAGTCCTCCTGCCTGTGCTGTGCTCTTCTGCTTGTTAATTCTTAAAAATTTCGACTGTCCAACTTCACTGCCTACGAGGTAAACCAGTTAATGGTCTGGGAGACGATTTCAGGCACACGACCACGGCACGGCACGCCGTGTTTTGTACTGAAAATTTTTCACGAGACGTTTTGAGAATAGTCGCAAAAAAAAGAAAAACATCTCGATGTGTATAGAGATGATCGGTTCTCGAACCGGATTGAGAGGACTAATTCCCAATTTCAAGAATTGGGAACTGGACCGAATGGTCTTGGGATCGTACCGGACCACACCGACCGGTCCAATCCAATTCCTGAGCGGTCCAATTATTGGATCGGTCACATTTTTTTGTGATTTTTCATTAAACTTTTCTTGTTAACCACATATTTATCGGACCACCTCTCGATTGTTGCTAAACATAAAAGTCATACTAAGCATTTTAATAAAATTACATTTACATTTAGAAAAAATTTATAAAAACATAGTTGAATGTATATATTTTATTCAATTTGGTCCAAGAGATCTAATTTCCCATCGGAACAAGTAACCGGACCGATCATAACCGATTCTAATTTGATGAACCGGAAGCGAGACCGGAGTCCTTGAGAACCGGATCAAACCATTCAGTCCGGTTCGATCGTGGTGATTTCGATCTGGACGGTCCGTTTTGCTCGGCCCTAATTCACATTCTTAAGTTTGGAGAATTTAATGTATGGTTCAATTAATTTGAAAATCTGTACAAGATAGAAAGGGCCTTGCGGGAGAAAATATCTGGAAGCCCGGGATGTTGCGGCGATATCATGTTTCCTTTTGGACTTTCCGCCATCTATAATTCCTATGGTGTCTGTTTAACCCAACTTTCTCTCTCTCTCTACCCCTCTCTCCCTCCACCCTCCTCTTCTTACTTCTTCTTCCTCTTCTTCTCTTATCCTCACACAGTCGCTCTAAAGCTCTCTCCTTTCTTAGAAAATGTCCTCTGCAACTGCACCTGTCTTCAAACCCTTGTCCATCACCGACTCATGCCCACCTTCTCTCTTCGTCTCCTCTTCGTCTGAGTCCTCTCATCCGTATCTCCCAATACCCCTCAGACCCATCAAGATACACCTCTCTTGCTCTTCTTCATCTTTTTCTCAGTTCACACTCGCCTCTCATCCTCTGAGGAAGACCCATCTTCCCAGTTTCGTCGCTTTCGTTGCCGAGACCTCGGGTTGGGCCCAACAAGATGAGGACAACACGGTCACCACCACCCTTGATCAAGAGCAAGAACAAGAAGAGGGCGGGGAACCCGGGTGGGAGAATCAAGAGACCGAAGCTAGGGTCTCGGACTGGGAAGGCGGGGGCGAGATCAGTGAGGGTGGGGATTTTGTGGAGGGAGAAGGAGGTGGAGTAGAAGAAGCAGGAGCAGAAGAAGAAGAAGAAGGAGAAGGAGAAACTTTTGTGGAACCGCCTGAAGAGGCGAAACTCTTTGTTGGGAATTTGCCTTACGACGTTGACAGTCAGAAATTGGCCATGCTCTTTGAGCAGGCTGGGACTGTGGAGATAGCAGAGGTGAACCCCAATTTCACTTCATCTGTCTTTGCACATTTATGTACGGATAAAATTGATGGGAAAGCTTGTTACTTGTCAATTCTTGGAGGTTCGTGCAATGTGTTTAACTTTTCTGCGTCATTTGTAAACGCAGGTTATCTATAACAGAGATACCGATCAAAGTCGTGGATTTGGTTTCGTGACCATGAGCACGGTCGAGGAGGCCGAAAAGGCTGTTGATTTGTTCCACCGATATGTGAGTTCAATTCCCCCATGTGTATCGTGATTTAATGTTCTTGTTTCTTGGAATGCTGCTGATTGCTGTTTACGCAAGATAGTATATAGACCTCAAGTAGTGTGGGGGACTGTCAAGGATCTCCACTAATAGGTACATTAGTTCCTTTCAGTATTATGTGGTTGTTACTGTTTAGTTTTAGATCCATTAGTTTAGTCTGCTCTTTGAATCAAGTGTGCCCTTTTCCTTGAGCTGACTGACTTATTCAGACCCATATCTCGCAGCTTTTCCTTTCTACCTTCCTGAAAGGTTGAATTTATACGTCCAATATTGTTTCTGCGAACATGCCGTTTGGTTGTTGGCGTCCGATATTGTTTCTGCCAACATGCCGTTTCATTGTTGTTGGCATTAATATAACTAATTAAGATTGCAAATCATAATCTTCTCAGTCCCAGTCACATATGTGCAGGCCAAGCTTTGACGGTATGTTCATGTCTGGACTAGCATTTAGAATCCTCATAAGGTCAAGAGTTGCGTTCAGTTGGCTCCTATGATTGACACTCTCAATACTCCTGTTCAGTTGACTTTTTTCTTAACTAACAAATGAAAAACATCTTGGTTTCAGAACAGAATGTCGAAAGCGATATTGAGGCCAAGATAGATGCTATCTGACAATTGGAAATTAGTCAACCTCCGATTGCTGACATATAGCTTGATGACTTGTCTGAGAATACTATCTTTTACTTAACTAACAAACGACAATCATCTTGGTTTCAGAACAAAATGCTGAAAGCAATACCGAGGCCAAGATAGATTCTATCTGACAATTGGAAATTAGTCAACCTCCCATTACTGACATTTAGCTTGATGACTCAGTGAAATTGTCTGAGAATTCTATCCTTTGCTTACTCGAGAATAGTATCCTTTGCTTACTATGATTACTGATTCTTTGGCTCTTAACTATTTCTTTTTTTTTTTGGTAAGGGCTCTTAACTATTTCTTTATGTATGAAGGATTTGCTTATCTGATTTCAGTGAAATTTTGATGGCTACTCTTATCGACTTTTTAACATTGATAAGGTGCATGCTTAGAATCTTTCAGCAAATGCTTTAACTAGTCTCATGCATAAAAAAATTATGCAGTCTGTGCTTAAGCATGTTGTGATTCCTCTGATTCTTTGACGTTCCTGTCAATGATTCTATTGCTGTTGAAAAATGACGGCTTTCTAAAGCAGTGTCAGATTTGGGCAATCATTTTAAACAGGACATGGGCGGAAGATTATTGACTGTGAACAAGGCTGCTCCAAGAGGATCGCGGCCAGAGAGACCCCTCCGCACGGTTGAGGCTTCTTTCAGAATCTATGTTGGCAACCTGCCTTGGGATGTGGATAATGGCCGCTTGGAGCAGCTTTTCAGTGAGCATGGGAAAGTGGTCAATGCCCGGGTGGTGTATGACAGGGAGAGTGGCCGTTCACGAGGTTTCGGTTTCGTGACAATGGCAACGGAGACTGAAATGAATGACGCCATTGCTGCGCTTGATGGACAGGTACTAATCTTTCTGTGCCTATTCCCTGTTCAAGCAATTGCCATTACATGCGTCCTCGACAAGGCGAAAATTTGATGACATCTCAATCTAGAATAAAGTTAGAAATTTGATGACTTCTCAATCTAGAATAAAGTTGAAAACACCGAGTGCTTTCATTCCCATTTCAATTTTGTGTTAAATCATGTTTATTATGTTTACATGTGCATCTAACGATTAACAAAGATAAGTTGTAGGTTTGTACTGTTTAATTAGACTGAAACTTATGCAGGTTTCTTTGCTATATCAGAGTATGATGGAAAGGATGAACGCTCAAGACTTATTTTAGAACAAATATTTTTCACAATATATGTTTCTGACAGTGCTGTTGTTACTCCCGATATTCGGAGTTTCGGGGGAGAATATTAGTTTGTTTCTTCATCCTCTTTAAGTCAGAATGGATATATTGCTGATGATGATTCTTTTGGTGTCGTGGTGTTGCAGAGCTTGGATGGAAGGGCAATCAGGGTGAACATGGCCGAGGAAAGATCGAGACGCAGCACCTTTTAAGTTAAATTTTGATAATCTGGATTTGATCACTTTAGGTTTATTCATTATGGTCATTCATAAGTTTATGCGTGTTCCTGTGATCCTAGTGTAAACTTTTCCTACATGACCCACAAATTCTTTTCCTACCGAGGTTCTTTTTCTCTCTTGTTTTGGTAAAGCTGCTTAGACGTGCTGCTACAGTGAGAAGAACTCTATTTACTCACAGCATGGATAGATGAAAGGCAAAGATGCAAATTACTATTGCATTCGAGTTACAATGAGTAAAACAAAATGCAAGTGATCAGGTATCACTGCCAAGCCAAGCATTTGGAGGAGGGCTTTCAAATGTCTGGGGGTTTGGAGTTTAAACCTTAACGTTAAAATTATTGACGAATTTCTGGTTCATGAAGTGCCATTAACTCTAATTTGATAAGCAACACTAAAGGTTTAGAATTCATATGAACCTTGCAATTTGTGGAGCCGACTGGATCGTCTAATTGTCTACAAAATCTGAGGAACAAAGTATTCCAGACATCAATACCATATGCTTCGTTAATAATTACAGCTCATAACAACCTTACAAAGGGTAGCTTATACAAGACTCACAGCCCACTCGCTACTTGGTGTTGTCTACAATCGTCTTTAGCTTCATCTGTACACATAATTGCTAAGGAGAAATTGCCACTGTATTGGACCGGACACAACGTATACCTACAAGTACAGAACGTTTACAATTTCTGAGAAGTATTCAACCTTAAAACCCCCTTAGCTGTGCAGCTCGACTGGTGAGAGGGACGTAACGCACAGAAGTCTCGTCATGAACGCTGATGGAACCATCAGAGTTCTTATCCACCACTTTCAGATCCTGAAATATATTCCCAACTGGAATCACCATTCTCCCTCCCGGCTTCAGCTGGTCCACTAGTGCTTTGGGTATCTCTGGGGCCGCCGCCCCGACATGGATGGCGTCGTAGGGTGCATGTTCAGGCCAACCTAGTCTTCCATCTATTAACAAATTGACACAACACATCGTGCAATGAGCCTTCAAGTAATTGTCAAAAAAATAACCAGATTTCCAAGTCAAATCCATCGAGGTTTCTTGATGAACCACTGAAAGGGAAATCAATGAGCAAGACAGTAAAATGCACTTGACATTTTTTCCTCCCATAGACCTGCTAAGTATAATTCGTAATGGAAAGCTAGATAGTTGTATACCATTTTCATAAAAAGAAATTTTGCATACCTTCTACCTTAGTACAATTCAAGGGACACAGGAGTCAAATCTTTTTCGAGATGGTCTACCTCCTTTTGTGTTAGGATTTTCAAATGGGTCCATAGCAGAAGAATCAACTTATGCTCTTTCAAGCAAACAAAGGGCAGGGCGGGGTACTATGTCAGTCGAGGAAAACTAATGGTGACATAAAACCAAAGGCTGAATTCTAAAGTACAACAGTAACAGATTATTCTCCATGAGCCAAAACATACAATAGACTAGCATAGGCAAGGCAACAATAGACAAACATACCACCCACATGGAGTGAAAGGGCTCCTTCTTTTAGCAAGGGAACTGCTGCACTTCTCTGAACATTCTTCACTGAATCAGCAACTAACTCGGGAATATGTTCAACACCAACTGCACAACCTTGCGGGCCGACCATCATGGCAAAGCATGCTGTTAAATAACCTGTTCCTGGAAGAGTGAATTTAAGCATTGCAGCAGTTAGCTTAAGAATGATTATGCGAAAGCATGTATATCATCCTAAAACTGCATTCTCATTGCACTAGTGTATGTCCAGAGCTAATACTGCTAAATTAAAGGTGGGGCACTAAGAAACCCAAAACATTCAAAGCAAAATCAGGGGGAGGAGAAAACAAAGAAGATTGTCGTAAATACCCGATCCAATGTCTAACGCGTGCATGCCAGGTTGCAAGTTTTTCTCCAGTAACTCGAGGCATGTCGCGTGCATATGAGGTGCAGAAATAGTAGCATTATAACCAATAGGCATGGGGCTATCGAGATAAGCAGGGGTACCCTCTGGGACAAACAAACCCCTGTCAAGTTTCTCCATCACTTCAGCTACTTTCTTGGACCTCATAATTCCATAATTCTGTAATTGCTCCACCATTGCTTTGTTACTATTGATGCCCCTTCCAGTCCAATATCGCTGTCACAACCAATACAGCTCAGGCATTAGGATAATACCAGCTCAAGTGTAACCACAAACAACATTCAGAATCACAAGGAAAGAGACAAAAAGTACAAACAAAACCAAATGTCTCATCGGAAACTTTAGTGAAAGCAGAAAGTCAGAAAAATTCACTTCACCCAGGCCCTTACAGTCCTCGAAATGTAGTTGCTTACACGGCTTTCTACGGCAAACAACTCAGAAGAAAAGCCTGGACTGTATCATCAAGCCATTACCTTTTGAAGCTGTGATAAGGCCATGGGCTGAATTTCTGTCAACAGAGGCCCACGGCACGCACAACATTGGACATCATCGTAAAACAACGACGCACAGTGCACCGCAGTGACAACTATGAGAACAAATTGCATAGTAAAGTATTCCTAGACAAATGTTACCTGGAAAAACACACAATCATTGCAAATGGAGAAACTACGTATCACATTCACCAAAAGTCCCACAGAGCCAAGCCGTCAGCAATTACAAAACCTGAATTCGCTACTGCCTTATAGATAGACAAAACCGGATAGCTTGTAATTGCATTGTCTAAAGGACCAAAAAAAAAAAAAAACTCTAGCCTGGGTAAGATTAGTCGGAAATTGGCATCGAGCGGCAATCGCACCGACCACACAAGGTACCTCAGGACAACCACAAATCGGTGGACAGGGCTAATCACTATTCGCACCAACGTAGGTACCTCGAATTCTCATGATTTCCGAAGAAAAACACAGGCATAAGCGCGAGCTTTCGACTCGCGGAATGAGCTCACCTCCATTTGCGAGAAGAGAGAGTTTCCGGCGGAGAGATGGGAGGAGGAAGGCCGACAGAAGAGCGCGAGAGGAGCGACGAAGCGAGCCGGCGGAGACGAGAGGCTGCGCACCCGAACTCGCTTGCAAGGACGAGCTCCGAGAGCTATGGCGGTCGCGAGGAGCTTCAGAGGGGAAGGCGCACGATAGCGAGGACCGTAGGCCAGTGTCTGCGTCACCACTGGAGGCATGTTCTTCTATTCTGTCCGCTACCCTCTTTTTCATCTCCCTCGCTCGCTCGCTCGCTCGCTCTCACACCTTCTACACTCTGGGATACGTCATCTGTTTCCCCTGTCGCCACGTGGACAGAAGAATCTTGCCTTTTCCGGTGCTCGCGTCATGGGCTTATGGGCCGATTGATTGCCACTTTTGTGGGCCCGAGAAGATTGTAGCTTGGACCGGTCGTGATGGCCCGAATTCCACATGGGCTCGGTTCCAAATGCTCCAGACACGTGGACGTTGGGTCGGATTCCGCACCCTTTTTGACTTGTTTCACGAAAGAGGTTTTCTTGGAAAATATTTTCCCCAATATTTAGTGTTTCGGATGCGAAAAATACATGGTCAAAGAAAATGTTTCTCGATCAATAAAAAAAACTCCTCTTGAAACTGTGGAAAATAATTTCCATTTGTGAAAGGAAGGAAATCATTTCCCAATCTTTTCATGCCCTCTTTCCCTCACGTTGTCCCCTCGCCCTTGCGTCATTTTCCAAACCTCCTTTTCTGGATCTGCTCTTGTTCCTCCATCTTTAGGCATTGCAAATGTGGTGGTACATACCCATTTTGTCTCTTTTTCAGGTGGCACATGCCCGTTTTGTCCCTTTTTCAGGCATTGCAAATGTGGTGGTACATACCCGACTCTGCCCATTTTCCTAAAAAAATTCCATAAGTAACACAATTAATATCCAAACTAAAGTGAGAGTGTGGAGCGAGAGCACGAGATCGAATGAGAACCAGAGAGAATGAAAGCATGGTCGTGGAAGTGGGGGGGTTAGGTTTTAGTTAGTTGTAAGCTCATTTAACATTCATAATTTATTAAAACCCATTAATGACGCATTTGTTAAATATGACTAATCCCTATTAAAACTCAGCCCATCATATATGGGTTGAGAAATGAGTTTATACATATTTTGATAGACCTACTTATTGCTAGATAGATCAAAAAGAAGAAAGTCTAGAAGACAAAATACATAAACTCTGGCGATTTTGATCAATGGAGACGAGAGAAAATTGTTTCCAATATCCATCACGTTGAGCTTTAATGATATGAGATGAAGTTTTCTAAAATTCAAGTTCGACACTAATAAAGAGTTTCTTCACCGTCTTTAGTTTGGGGTGAGAATGGTGAGAAGCCTTATTAAGGGGTAAAGAATGAAAAGATGAATAAAAGATGGAATAGTAAGGAAATAAGAGAGAGAGAATGTAGAAATTAATTATCGAGTTGAAATACCTCCTTTCCATTTATTTGTCTCTCATTAACCTTCATGGGAGTTCTCCAAAACCAAACTTTCTTTGGACTAGATAACATGGGAAACTTTCTATTCTCCTCGCTTGGAGAAGTTCGGGGTGAAAATGACACAAATGGTCCTCGAACTTTGGCTCAATGTGCAATATGATCCCTATAATTTTCAATTTGATCAATGCGGTCCTGCACTTTAGATCAATGTGTAACGTGGTCCCCGAATTTTTAATCTATTCAATGTATTCCTTGAACTTTTGGTACATGTTTAATTTAATCCATGGATAATATCAAAACGTTCAATATTGTCACTAATATTAAATTAACGGAATGGCTACATTGAACATTTTTATATAGTTCGAGAATACATTGAACATGTACCAATTTTTCAGAGACCACATTGAATATTAGGTTAAAGTCTAGAAAAGTTCATGGATCATATTACACATTATGTGTGTCATTATTCCAAGTTCAGACTACGAGCAGTGCTGTTCAGTGGCTACCCAACGGCCATGTTTCCTAGAATGCGATCTTCCGTAGATTTGTCCAAAACAAAGTACTTTATTCTAACTTTAGGCTCTACCCAGGTGGAAAAAAACAGAGTTGTTCCCTTCCCGCACCCCCTTTGGTTAAGTAACATGCAACTCGTGAGACACGAGACCTCTTTCTCTTTTGCTTCTTTTCAAATTTTTCCGTTTTCAGATTGCGTTGGTTGCTCGTCTTTACCGCTTTCGCTTCTTCTTTTATCAGGTTGGATTAGGGAAATGGATTGAAGGGTAAGCTTCCTTTTGATCCGAGTTACACAGAAGATGCCTCCCCCAATGTAGTCCCATGATGTCGTGTTCTTCTGGAAGCATTGGAGTTTTTGTCGAGCCTGTCGGGTCATGCGTCACGTAAACAGTAGGATTTATACGTCAGAAGATGATGTCCGTGTGTGTCTGTCTACCCTGATGTGAACCACTTTCAACTGTGGGAAGATTCGGAAACAACCGTTTGCTTTGCGTGCTCTTCTTGAGCTTCTCTTTCCTTACCCCCGCTAGCGGGTTCGGGACAAATCTTGATCGCGATTCCTATAGATTCGACCTCATTCTTGTCCTAGCATCCCGTGCTGCAGATGCGGAAAAACGTCCAGGACGGCGGTGGTAGATAAAGTTAAGCAACCGGGTCAAGTTCTAAAGATGCGAGCTTTCTGTCCCTCACCATGCAACCATTGGTACCGAGTGTTCGCCAAGACCTGAAATGGAATGATCGTCACAAAGAGAACCAGGATATTGTACCAGAAATGAGCCGGATAAGTTCTGGATATACTGCACTGTTACAGAAGGTAACTCTTCAAAGAGTTTGATGGTGATCTCAATGACTATGATGTCGAAAGTGCACTGTCGTCACTTTGAGCTGCTTTATGTTACAAGGTTGGTTCAAACATTCACTTCTGCTGCGCCACTTTTGCTTTTAGATACTTAGGGGGCCATCATCAGTGCTACTACAACCTTATCCTGATGCAATGGCTTTCGCTTTTGTCTTCGCCCCTCCTCGCAAGCAAGGTACTTGTTCACAGTGGCTTTATTCCGCTCAACCTGTATATAAATCCCGGCTTGCGTTATCGTAAATGCACTCAAATCACTTCCAACATCACTTGCTAATTTGCTTGTTGCCACCACTAGCATGGCGGGCGTTGCTGCAGGCGTCGTCGCGGCTCCTCCTCGTCCTCCCAAGGTACAGCAGAAGGGAGGTCACCGGATGTTTGCAGTGTCTGATGACAGCGCGATGATGAAGCAAATTCAAGCGACTCATTCTCCTGACAGCCGCGAAGTCAACGTCAAGCCCATCCTCAGCCTCATCGAGAGCATTTTTCGCCATGCTACTCCAAGCATTGACGGGGTTTTGAATGTAAGTACATCACCATTCTCTCTCGGGTCTCTTTTAGGTCCTGCCTTCATCCTGGAAATGAGAAAAACCTGTATTCGGAGAGCTAAGGAAAGTTGTCTGAATTTTGGAACTATGCAGGGGAAACATGTATCAAAGACTAGTTTGGAAGAGAAGGCCTATCTGGCGGCTTTTGATGGTGTCCTAGAGGCATTGCCTTACGTTATCCAAAAAATCTCCTGCGAGGTGATTTTTCTAGGCTTGAACTCAAAACTGCATAAGTTCATCTTCACATCAAGAAGGAATTAGCCCAGATAGCGAAACCATACTTTGACTTACTTTTATTGCAGATATCGTGCAAGTGCAGCGGAGGTGGAGATGCCCATGGAACCACAATGGCTATATTCAACATGATCTCGGCCTACTCGTGGGATGCGAAACTGGTGTTGGCGCTGGCCGCCTTCGGAGTGAACTACGGAGAGTTCTCTCTGATAGTCCAGCTTTACCCCTCGAACCACCTCGCGAAATCAGTAGCTTTGCTCAAGCAATTACCAGACATGTTGGAGCACTCGAGCTCCTTGAAACCACAGTTCGATGCGCTCAATAATCTCATCTTTGCCATGGTGGATGTGGCCAAGTGCATTATCCAGTTCAGCGAGCTACCTCCACAGTACATTTCATCCGAGGTGCCCCCGCTGTCGACTGCTATGACCCATATTCCTACTGCAGTCTACTGGACTATCCGCAGCATCGTTTCTTGCGCTTCACAAATTGCTAGCCTGATCGGGTTGGGGAACGAGTAAGCCAAGGATCCTTCATCTAGACAAAGTGATTTTTTATTCGATTTCGAGATTGATGTTTCCTTTTTTACGGAATGATTCAGATACATACCATCAGCCACTGAAGCATGGGAACTATCCAGCTTAGCCTACAAGGTCGGTAGCATACATGAGCACCTTAAGAAGCAACTTGCCATCTGCTACCAACATATAGGTGGGAACATTTTGTCTTCTTGTCGAATCTTTTAAACTCAAGAAGTCGAGTCGTATAATTAATGTATTCTGGAGGATGCAGATGAAAAGAGGCATTTCGAAGCTTATCAGACGCTGGTACGCCTCTTCGACAAGATTCATTTGGACAACATGACCATTCTCAAGCATTTAATCTATCTCAGGGATGACATACAGCCGCTGGTGGACGGTACCACCAAATCAAAGGTTTGGTCCTACTTTCTTTTACTTCTTCCTTCCCATTATTAGACTCATTGGCCTCGATCTAGTCGGTATCGATAAACAGAGATATGACAGCAGCGATTCTCTCTCATTTCACAACAAACAGGTCAGCCTTGAAGTGCTGAGAAAGAAGACG
The DNA here is from genome assembly GCF_020921035.1 of Rhodamnia argentea. Taxonomy (NCBI): domain Eukaryota; kingdom Viridiplantae; phylum Streptophyta; class Magnoliopsida; order Myrtales; family Myrtaceae; genus Rhodamnia; species Rhodamnia argentea. The sequence continues at coordinate 9,988,220 of NC_063155.1, forward strand.
GTATTGCTACTGATATCAGATCTCGAAATCGCCATTGAAGACATCGAACTTCTCAACCACATGTACAGAGAGTCTCGTTCGAGGGCCGAGTACCAGTTCGAAATAGTGTGGCTGCCAATTGTGGATATCGATCCAAAGTCGGCTGCTTGGGATATGACCCATCAGCAGAAATTCGAGGAGCTGCAGAGCATCATGCCATGGCACACTGTCCACCACCCTTCGATCCTTGATCCGGCCGTCATCAAGTACATAAGGGAGGTGTGGCGTTTCTCGAAGAGGTTCATCATAGTAGCTCTGGATCCACAGGGGAAGCTGGCTAGCCCCAATGCCCTCCACATGATCCGGATATGGGGAAGTGTGGCCTACCCTTTTACCAAGGAGCGAGAGGAAGCGCTATGGAAGGACGAGAGCTGGAGACTCGAGCTGATCATCGACGGCTTAGACGACGGGACAATAATGGAATGGGTACAAACTTCATCCCTAACGATCCTTTTTCGCCCTCAGAGTTATTCTTAGATATGCATCAAATAAAATTCCGAGATGAACTATGGACCCGGCTTTATTTCGTGTCGGTAATTAATGTTTCCTACTTCTAATCAGACGACACAAGGATCATACATTTGCCTATTCGGAGGCGAGAACCTTGATTGGATCAGGAAGTTCACAAGTGCAGCCAAAGCTGTCGCTAAGCTCGCGAATATCCCGTTGGGAATGGTTTACGTGGGGAAGAGCAATTCTAAGGAGCGTGTGCGGCGAACGGTGGCGGCGATCACCTCAGAGAAGTTGAGCTACTGCTGGAATAACCCCACATTCTTCTGGTTCTTCTGGGCTAGACTCGAAAGCATGCTCCACTCGAAGCTGCACCATGGGAAGTCCACCGAAAACGACCCAGTAATGCACGAGATCATGACGATACTCAGCTACGACGGGAGCGATGAAGGATGGGCTATTTTCTGCCATGGTACGTTGCCGCCGGTGGCGAGAGCCAGGGGCCAAAATGCCTTGGCGAGCATGGAGGAGTTCGACAGGTGGAAGGACGACGCAAATCAGAGGGGCTTCGCGGCCGCGCTGGACAACCATCTAAAGCAGAAGGAACTCGAGTCTCCACACCACTGCAACCGCCTGATCCTGCCCGGAATCGACGGGGGGATCCCGGAGAGGGTCGTGTGCGCAGAGTGCGGCCGCGTGATGGAGAAGTTCATCATGTACCGCTGCTGCACCGAATGAGCAGATGCTCAACTGCGGTTACTCGGGCGTGAAGGTATCTCGTGATGTACCATCTTGAGGTTATGCAAGGTTTGGTTGTGGAAGATGGCGGCGCAGGCTGCCGCGTCCAGTCGGGTGTGGTGTTCATTCGGACCCGGGCTCTGGCTTTCATCCAGTCTATCCTGTTTGTCGCTTTTTTTTTAGGGGGTTCCTTTCGCGGTTTCAGTTGTGTTCTGTTTCGAAGTGTTTAGATGAAATCTTGATGTATGGCTTGACTGCAACTTTTCTTGTACTGTAAGGTTGATGTGCGTTGGTGATGATGTTCAATCTATAGCTGTTTTGACTTCTGTTTTAGTATGCTATACCTTTGCGTTCGCTTCACTTCAAGACAGCCCTCCTTCTTTGAACAAAACCCCGTGCCATGCATGGGAAATATATTATTACAAGGAAAGCCTATTATATTTTTCTTGACATGTTCTAAAACATCCTCGTTTGATATTTTTTAAACCCATTAATGATATTCTCTTCGGACTGGACTTAACATAGTAAATGCCATAATTTTCCCACAACGCTTAATTGAGCGTCGTAACTTTTTTCTTGTACAGTCGAATCATGTGTCTTGAACAGAGCATTTAGTTTCTTTTTAATTGCTTGGAGAAAATATGGAAGATCTGTCATTTCGATATTAATGTTCAAACGGGCATGTGAGCTTTATACAGTTTGAAATTAAACTGCAAATGTGACAGAAAATCTTACAAGACATTTCTGAGTTGGTGAATAAAAAATATTCAAATGAATATGCAAAGAAACTGACGTGAAAGACGAGTTAGTCGGGTCCCCCAGGTGCAGATTTCAAAGGACAATAATGGTAAGAGTCTTTTCTCAGAAAGCTCGTGTTGGAAAAATAACAGATATTATCCAGGAACAAAAAAAAAAAAACAAAACTTCGAGTCAACGAAGGGGACAGATAAGTCAACCACCACCGGTCGAGCGGTGGGCCCTGCGCTGGTCTTTTCATTATTTTTTTTTATTATCTATTTTCCGACTTTTTCAACACGGCTTGGATTACTTAATTAGCCCCCAACCACGACCGCTTCCCACTTCCTCCCACCACCACTTGGCCGCGGACGTAATGGCTCTCGCCGCCGGCAAATCGCACCTCGCCCTCCTCGCCGTCCTCCACCTCCTCCTCCTCTCCGCCAACGCCGGATTGAATCTCGACCGTTCGGAACTCCGAGCCCTCGCGGACGTCCAAGCTGCCCTGGGCGTCCCCAACGTGCAGAACCTGTCTTCAGCGACCCCCGGTCCCTGCAACTTGCGCGGCGTCGTCTGCGAGCGGAGGCTCTCGAGCGACGACGGCTCCTACGTCCTCAGGATCGCGCGACTCGTCCTCAAAGCGCGGCGGCTCAAGGGGTCCATCTCTCCGTCAATCGGACGGCTCTCCGAGCTCAAGGAGCTGACTTTGGCCAACAACGAGCTCGTTGACCGAGTCCCGCCTCAGATCGCCGATTGCAAGAAACTGGAGATCTTGAACCTCAAGAACAATCGGCTCTCGGGCGAAGTTCCGTCTGAACTTTCGTCGCTTGTTCGGCTTCGTTTGATCGATCTCTCCTCGAATGAATTTGCCGGGGATTTGAGTTTCTTGAAGAATTTCCCCAACCTGGAGATTCTTGCTCTGTCGGACAATCTATTTGCTGGGAAAATCCCAGCTTCTCTACGTTCATTTCGGAACCTTCGGAGGTTCGATGTTTCCGGGAATGATTTTCTTGAAGGCCCTGTGCCAGTCCTGAAGGGAGTTGATGTCGAGCTCTCCGACGCTGGTATTCCAAAAAGATACGTTCTTGCTGAGAATTCAAGTCCTACAAGTAGCCGAAGCAATATTTCTGCTTCTGCAAAAGCACCAGCATCACAATCTCCATCGCCATCAGCAATAGCTCAAAGGCACCACAAGAAGAACGAGAGGAAATCGTACCAGTTGGCGCTTGGGTTTTTGGCAGGAGCACTTGCTGGGAGCATATCCGGATTCGTCTTCTCTCTGCTGTTCAAGCTGATTGTTGCAGCCATACGAGGCGGAGGTAAGGAGCCAGGTCCTGTGATCTTTAGCTCACAGATCAAGAAAGCCGAGGATTTGGCTTTCCTCGAGAAAGAAGATGGGTTAGCGGCGCTGGAGATCATCGGAAGCGGCGGATGCGGAGAAGTGTACAAGGCTCAGTTACCGGGAAGCGATGGCATGGTTGTTGCCATCAAGAAGATCATTCAATCCCCGCAAGAGGGGATAGAGCTGAACGAAGAAGACAGCAAGGCTCTGAACAAGAAGATGCGCCAGATTCAATCCGAGATAAGAACGGTCGGGCAAATTCGACACCGGAACCTGGTGCCTTTGTTGGCTCACTTCCCCCGTCCAAACTGCCATTACCTCGTTTACGAATTCATGAAGAATGGGAGCTTGCAAGATGTGCTGAATCAGGTGTCACAGGGAAGCAGAGAATTAGATTGGCCTGCAAGGCACAGGATCGCCGTAGGAGTCGCGTCGGGACTCGAGTACCTTCACATGGACCACAGCAGGCGGATAATCCATAGAGATCTCAAGCCCGCCAATGTTCTTCTAGATGATGACATGGAAGCCCGAATTGCAGATTTCGGGCTCGCAAAGGCTATCCCCGACGCGAAGACGCATATTACGACTTCTAACATAGCCGGGACTGTGGGGTACATTGCGCCCGAGTATCACCAGACGCTCAAGTTCACAGATAAGTGCGATATATATAGCTTCGGCGTCCTGCTGGGAGTGTTGGTGATGGGAAAGCTGCCATCAGATGAATTCTTCCAGCACACACCGGAAGTCGGTCCGGTCAATTGGCTAAGGAAAGTCATGACTTCGGATAATCCGAGCGAGGCCATTGACCCGAAGCTGATTGGCAACGAATTCGAGGAGCAAATGCTGCTGGCTCTGAAGATCGCTTGCTTCTGTACTCTGGATGATCCGAAGCAAAGGCCGAACAGCAAGGATGTCCGGTGTATGCTGTCTCAGATCAAGAAGTGAAGTGTAAGAAATGTAGGCTCGATTATGTCAAAGAAGCTACTCGTTAGCCATCCTACTCTTGCTTTGTATTTTGCCTGTGAGATCAGTCAGCAATTGTCCGCCATCTCCGTCAAGGATAGCGATGTCGGCGATGCAGTGTACTCTAATAGTGCAGCAATTTCACAAGCGCTTGTACTCTTCCATCAGAAAACACCCTCTACTCAGGGTGGGAAACTATTTCTTCCTTGTTAGACAGAAATTGCCAACAACTAATTGGTCGAAATCGCGCCGCTGCGATCCCAAAGAGGGGATTTTCCGAAAACGTGTTTGGCCTCTGGGGTGATTGCATACGTGCCTCCTCTAAAATGATTCGAAATTGCTTCTTGGTCAAGAAGACTCTAATAGCCCAAATGGAATAATAAAGGATCAAGCTTTCCCTCTGTGAAAATATACTTTGAAATGAGAAACTGATGTCTATACAGAAACCTGAAGATTCATCGCCAGTCGGCACTCGCCTCTGCTGCATGACATTCATGATTTAGGTCTGTTCAAAAGGTAGTGGGTCGGCATCATTTGCCCCTCTTTGGTATCAAGCAGTCAAGAAACATGGGAGTACCATTTCAGTGTGTACTGTTCTCTAGGCTGGTGATGTCACAGGACTTGAAAAAGAAGAGGACACTGCACAATTAGTCCATGAACTTTGACCCAACATGCAATATCGTCCCCGAACTTTTATTTGTTCAATGTAGCACTTAAACTTTTTATACATGTTCAATTTAATCCCTGAATTGTATGAAAATGTTCGATTTAGATACAACGATGAAGATTCTCATATATATTTCAGAAGCTAAATTGAACATGTATAAACAAATCGGGGACTATAGTAAACAAATTAAAATTCACGGACGGCATAACATATTGGTTAAAGTTTAGAAACCATATTGAACAAATTTAAAGTTCATGAACCATATCGCACATTAGACCGGAGTATATGGACCATTTATGCCATTTTAGACCTATGAAAATGGGTGACAAACCTATTTTTTAACCCATATATGACGAGGTGAGTTATTAAATGGGATAATTATATTCAATAAATGGGTCATAAATGAGTTAAACGTAATATGGATGTTTAATGGGCTTACAACTTAACCTCTCAACCTCGTGCTCACTCATGCTGCCTTCTCACCTCAATCTAGGTATGAGTTTTCCTATATTTGAATCATATGGAAGTGTATTAGGAATATGGGGTTAGATCGGGTATGGATCGAGTATAGATGGCTAGATTTGCATTACAATAAATAAGTCATAAACTAGTTTTTTTTTAATCAAAAATCATAAACTAGTTAAACTGGTAGCATTTGGGTCGGACTATTCATGATCCGACCCAAATCCGACACGATTCATCTGTTTGACCTGTCTAAATACCCTAAAATGAAACCAAGAGCCCGTTTGGAGGCATGGGCTCATTGATGGCCCAAGAAAAGGGGACGTGTCTGATCCAACATCTTCTTCTTCACCATCTTCTTCTTCTTCTTCTCCTCCATCCTCCGTCTTCCCCTGGTTTTCCCTCGATGATTCTTTTCCTTTCCTTTTTTCCCCTCTTCAATTCGTTTTCTCTCTCGCGTCAAGCCAACCCTAACGCGATCGCAAGCAATTTTCGACCCGATTCCTGCTCGACCTAAGCACAAAGCTTTCCATACTCAGCGTACAGAGTTGTCCTCCGTCTCTTCGCAGCCCAGAGCTCGACCTCCGATTAGTGCTTCCATGTACTTTTGATTGATCAAGATTGAATTTTTCGTTGATAAAGTGTAGGATTCGGCGTAGCCGAGCTCAACGTAGCGGATTTGGACTGATTCTCAGGTCGCAGGAGGAAGTAGCCATCGCAGCGATAAGGCATGCACTGAGGGCCCTGCGGAGGCGGCATTTGGTCGAAGAGGGCGCCCATGGCCCCGCTATCGCTGCTCTCTCGAGTCCCATCCTCTCTCAGGTTCTTCACTTCTTGAATTTGAAAGAACACGCTTTGTATAGGTTGGATTTGATCAGATTCCAATGTGAATGCCAGCGTAGTAGTTAACGCAGAGAAGTCAACTGATGTAGTAAGATTGCATCGTTGTGAGTTGAATGACTATTTTGAGGGTTTCCAACCTCGAAATCAGACTACAGTCTACAGTATGACGTCCATAAAAGTGAAGTTGATCAAAGAGTGTCTTGTTGGCCTGGAGGATGTTCTTCCCTTAGGTATATTGCAATGTACTTTGTCGCCCATAAGCAACTCCAGATGCCGAGTTTGCTTCATGGGGGAAGACTTGTATTGTTTTACTGTTATTGTCGTTAATGTAATTATCAGTACCTCCAGATCAATGCCACCAGAGTTTGGTCACTACATATTCTTTTAATTTTCTCTGAAAATCAATTGAGTTGGTCTTGTCTCTGTAGAGTTCCGAGTGGAAGGAGAAGGCTGAGACTTTGGAACTGGAGCTTCAACAATGTTATAAAGCTCAATCGCGACTGTCAGAGCAGCTTGTGGTGGAGGTTGCCGAGTCCAGGGCATTGAAATCTTTATTTCAAGAGAAAGAGGCTGGAATAAGTTCTCTGCAACTGGAGTTGACCGACGCAAGGTTCCCTTTATTTAGTGGTTTATCCTTTTATTCTGATAATAGGTCTGGCAGTGCGTCATGGTTGAATGGGGGTTTGAATTATCAATCCAAATGCTGCAGGAATGAATGCTCACAACTGAAGGCAGATTTGGAAGAGAAAATAAAAGCCGTAGAATTGCTTATAAGTGAGAACCAGGAGCTCAAGCGGCAACTGGAAATCATGGCTGCAAAAGCTAAGGATGCAGAAGCTGAGAATAAGATGTTAATAGATCGATGGATGTTACAAAAGATGCAGGATGCTGAACGCCTTAATGAGGTAAAATATGCTTCAAGTGATTGCAATTGACACCTTTACTTCTTCTGAAAAATATGATTCGTCTACGCTTAAAGTTTTTGGGATTCACTTTCTCAGAGCTGATGCTTTATTTATTATAAATCATGGTATTTGTACCTATTGTGGGTTGATAGGCCTCCGGCTAGTTTCATTCATGCCAGTATATTCCCAGTGTACAGTCATTGCTACTGATGTTACCCTACTATCAAGTACATCTCTTTTCTTTTTCGGTTCTCTCTTGTGAGGGGAAAAAATTCTTTAGCTACAATAAAGTTGTCTGTATAGAGTAATAGTGAACTAATAATGCCGTTATGCTGTTCTTGCTCTTTGCTGCATGCATTATAGTCGGCCGGGTATATCATGTTTGGAAAGAATTATTGGTCGTAAAGGAATCAATGGAAGTTTAATAATATTCCTTGCTAACGAAATCACGTCAAACTTCTGGAAGCAGTATTCAATGAGAATTGGAGGCACCTAATGGAGCGGTGTTGAGTCTTAGAATGCAACAGAAGCTTATTTGAAGGTTTAGAAACCTCGGCATCTACTGTGTTGTGCCCTTTTATTCAGAGTCCATATTGCCTCATGATGTTGTCCTTTGTTTCTTTAGTTTTTCTTTTTTTTCTATTCTTGTACATTTCTGATGTTCTAGAATTCTTGTTTTAATAAAATCCTTAACTAGTTTCAAAAAGATGGAATGGTGTTGAACTTTTCCACTCTTATCTCTCAGAGTATATGCTTTTCTTCAACTCTCATGAGGTCCTGTGGCTGACTCGACTTCTGGTAACTGTTCAGGCAAATGCACTTTATGAAGATATGGTTGACCGCCTAAAGGCTAGTGGTTTGGAAAGTTTTGCTAGGCAACAAGTTGATGGTGTGGTGCGCCGAAGTGAAGAGGGTGCTGAATTCTTTGCTGAGTCAACTGTTCCTTCTTCATGTAAGCATAGGATTCATGCCCATGAAGGCGGGTGTGCTTCTATCGCATTTGAGTATAATTCTGGCAGGTTGATTAGTGGTGGACAGGACAGGGCAGTAAAAATGTGGGATACGAGAACCGGATCATTGAGTCGCACACTTTACGGTTGCCTTGGTTCGGTTCTCGATCTCACTCTGACACATGATAACAGATCTGTCATTGCAGCAAGCAGCTCAAATAATTTGTATGTGTGGGATGTTAACTCAGGACGTGTTCAGCATACCTTAACCGGCCACACTGATAAAGTTTGCGCGGTAGATGTAAGCAAGTTCTCCGGCCGTCATGTAGTGAGCGCAGCTTATGATCGTACCATCAAAATTTGGGATTTGCAGAGAGGTTACTGCAGTAACACAATCATCTTTCCCAGCAACTGCAATGCACTTAGCTTCAGCGTGGATGGGCTTACTATATGTTCTGGTCATGTAGATGGCAACCTTCGTTTGTGGGATATTCAAACAGGAAAGTTGCTAAGCGAAGTTGCTGCACATGCGCTTGCTATCACATCCATCTGTCTTTCGCGAAATGGAAATGTAGTTTTAACCAGTGGAAGAGACAATTTGCACAATCTATTTGATATGAGGTCACTCGAAGTTTGCGGGACATTAAGAGCTACTGGTAATAGGGTTGCCTCTAACTGGAGCAGGTCCTGTATCAGCCCAGACGACAGCTATGTAGCTGCTGGGTCTGCTGATGGAGCTGTTTATATATGGTCTATATCAAAAGCTGACATTGTGAGCACACTGAAGGAGCATACTGCTCCCGTACTCTGTTGTTCGTGGAGTGGTCTTGGGAAACCATTGTGCTCGGCAGATAAAAATGGAATCATTTGTACATGGACATAGCGCTTTTGCTCTCATACATGTAAATATGCCTTGGTGTGTCCACGGAATTCAATCCCAGCTAGGGGAATCTTCTGTTCTACGTCTCAGTCCAAGTGGTGCTTGCTTGTCCTAAAAATTTGAGTTGCTTCCCTGAGAATATGTAATCCAAGTTATTTATCTTTACTGCACATCTTGATATTGGTTTGCTATGGTGTTAGGCTATCTCACCTCTGTAGATGGGCATAATGCTGGGGAGAGCTATCCGGTGAAGCATGTGGATAGTTGGACTGATATCTGTAAATAATGGCTTGTTGAGGCTCCTGTGATTCTTTGACTTGTAAATGGGATTTCCGTGCTTCTCGATAATTGAAATTTTTTTCGGTTCTTTTTCTGTTATCGGTAAGAAATTCTGTAATGCAGTGATTTCTGCTCTAATGTGGTCATTATGTGGATGCAGCATGTTTTCCTAATTGTCTAATAGTGTTTGAGCATGTCAAAGTTTGCAAATTGAACTCGTGAAAAAAGGCTTGCTCGCCTTGGTGAAATCACGGTCGGTCTTGTCAAGACAAACACGGTGACTGTGACTTGGTCTCATCTTCTCTTTTAGCCAACATGGTGTGGTTTTCTGCTGAAGTTGTCTTGTTGAATCATGGGTGTGCAATATGCATTGTTTTCTTTTTGACCCTTCTCTTGTTTCCCTTTACAATAGTTGAAATCTGCAGATAGGCTTAACAGTGGAGGATGGGAGCGGAAGTTTGGGCTAATTCAATGATTGGCCTCTATTTTGGAGGTCATTGCCAGGTCCACCCCCGGCGCCGATAGGCTACTGATACTCAGTTTTGTGCACAGCCTCATCGAGAGCTCTAATGGAGGTTCAATGGCTTCACCGTGGATATCAATTGAAGGAGGAACAGAGCTCCTTACTATTGCCAGGATTAAGGGAGTCAACCGCATGCAATTAACACTTTTGGAACTGTATTTAACGGCTAAATAAGTTGATGATTGACTATCGGAATCAAGTGTTTGGAATAAGCTCATCCATCATCGATCAATTCACCATGTTCGATTATGGTGAGTACCTGTTCGAGATGCTGTACTTCTCCATAAGTTCCTAATGTAACAAAAGGCTCAAAATATTGAAGTAAAAGTCGCACCAAATATGACCCTGATCGAAGTCGTTTACGGAGAAAGTTGAGCATTCAAATACAACTAACGGATCAATGGAACATCTTAACCCATATTGCGCCATCTCGATTGCAGGAAGAACTCAACCGTAGCATCTGATGGGGTCATTGCAGCCCTTCTCGGCGGATTGTTTGTTCCCTCGACCGCCTCCCTTCTCGAGATACTGCTGGTGGTACTCCTCTGCTCGGTAGAACCTCTTCGCCGGGAGGATCTCAGTCACGATCTTCTTGCCCTTGTACTCCGACTGCTTGGCTTCCAGGGATTCCCTCGCTAGGCGCGCCTGGGATTCGTTGTAGTAGTATATCCCCGACCGGTACTGCGACCCAACATCACCTCCCTGATGCAAGAACTACAAGATGAATCGGACAGGAAGCGAGAACTCTCGCCTAGTGTCTGATTCTTGATTGGAACTTCTTAACTTCCCATCCCAATTAACTGGCAGATCACGCAAAAACCAACCTAGTAGTTTAGTGGTTACTTTAGCAGGATTCCTTAACTTCTCGCCACAGCTATGCTAAAATTACCATTTTAAACCACCGATGTCAGAGTGAAACTAGCTGATTGTCTAACGTATAGGCCAGACGAACATCGGCTATGATTCTGACTCTCTGGTGCGGGCATGACTGTATTCCTGACGGCGTACTGATATGGTCCGACCCGACCCGAATCCATGGATATGTTCTTGAATCCGCAATTTCTAAGGCTAAGAGATTCTGATTTTGAATGTGAAAAATTTATGGACACCCTTCTTTCCATTTTCTTGTGAACACGTCTAGTCCGAAATCTCATCCGACTTCAAGAAAGAGATCGAAAGGAAATAGAAGAGAAGATATATGAGTCGTCGAAACTAGACCTGGCGATTGAGCGTGGTGGGATCATGACGAGACCAGAAGAGGGCGAGGAGGTCGGCGTAGGGGCAGGCCTCGGGGTCGAACTGGACCCGGACCACCTCCGCGTGGCCCGTCGTCCCGGAGCAGACCAGCTTGTAGGTCGGGTCGGGCGCGTGGCCCTGCGAGTACCCGACCTCGGTCTTCACGACGCCCGCCACCCTCTGGAACGCCAGCTCCACGCCCCAGAAGCATCCCGCCCCGAACTGCGCGAGCTCGTGGCCGGGGTTCTCGGGTCGATCGAGATCGGGATCCAGAGCGGGGTTGGCGGAAGAAGCCATGGCTGTTGCGCGACCTCCTTCTTTTTCTCTCCAAAGCGACCAGTGTCGATGAAGAACGGATGTACACCAACCCAGGAGGCGCGAATGAAATTAAGATAGACTGGCGATGACGAACGTGAGGAGCAAAGCGGGTTGGATTCGGTCTTACGTCTCGAGAGGGGGCAGAGAAAAGTCAAAGCATATAATTTTTTCCTTCGAGAAAAATGTAAAAGGAGTCCATATTTTGCAGGCCTAATCTATTTAAATAGACCAAATCTTATTTAAAAATAAAGTCTGAAATGATCATAAAATCTCAAAAAAGGCCTGATTCAAGGACATTTTGGTCTTTTTACTTATTTGATTTTTTTGTCTTTTATTATACTTTTTGTTATCTGTTTTCTCAAAATTAAAAAAAAAAGGAAGAAAGTTCATGTTCACGCCCCAGAGAGCATCCCGCCCCGAACTGCGCGAGCTCGTGGCCGGGGTTTTCGGGTCGATCGAGATCGGGATCCAGAGGTCGGGGTGTCGGAAGAAGCCGTGGCTGCAACGGCTGCTCGCCTATTGTGGCTTCTTTTTTAATCGGGACAAGTGAAAAAAATGAATAAAAAACAAAATGTGAAATGACAAAAAACCCCATTGAGGCGAGATTTTTGAAATATTAGATAGCCACTTTGGGCCATGATCGAAACATACTAGGTCATTAAACTTATTTGAAAGATGAATTCGGTCTTCCATCTTTAAAATAGGAGAAAAAAAAGTCAAAGTCCTTTTTTGGATTTTTCCCTTTTCCTTTTAAGGGAAAGGGAAATTGCAGGCCAGTGAATGGGATCACTGATTCGGGTCAGATGCTCACTAGAAGTCTAGATGAGTATTTGATGTTTTTTCTTTTTTTTAAAGTATGGAAATTTCCTAAGACCCAAAAAGGAAAATTAAAAAAATATGGCAAAATGGAAATTTGTGATTATTATACGTGAGATTCGCGTTAAACTTTCGGATAGATAAATTTCGGTAGTATCGTTGAGCATCAAAAAACTATTGGTAATTCGATGACTTATTCAGTTAGCTTGTCATTAATTTACCATCACTTTAACAAAATTGCCAATTTTTCCTTTTATATAGCTTGGTTAATTAGCAATTTGCGTACTACGTCACCAACTTTTATTTGCATGACTTCCTGCCGCCTTGAATTTATCAGCTCTTTTATGAAATTATTAATATGAATTAGCGCCCTTGATCAACTTTTGTCAAATTAAGTTATCAACTAATTTTGGGTTATTGACTTTCGCTTAAGTTATCAAATTAGCACGCTTTGAACTCGTTTTAGAGATTACCAACTTAATTAGGTGTGTCGCCACTTTTTTCCGCTAAATTACCATCTAGTGTTAGGTTACTAGATCTTATTCAAATTACTTACCGACATTTATTTATTTGTTAAATTTGCTTAACATTTCTTAGCGTTTCCAAACTTTTATTTGCACTTCTCGGGAACTCCTTCAAACCTACCCACAGTTATCTTAATTAGAGAGATTCACCAACGTTTCCTGATTAAGTTACCAACTCCTCTTTGGAATACCAATTTTCATTCGAATTAATTACCAATTTTATTTTTCTTTTCCAGCTTTTCCTTGTTGTTACCGACTTTTATTTTTCCACCTTAATTATGCCTTATATTTAACAACTCTTATATGAAACTACTAATTTTTTTGATTTACAAGATTATTGGCTTTTCTTATAAAGTTATTTTTTTTATTTCAGAGCTTTTTTTTTTATTAAGTTATCAACTAGTTTTTGGTTACCAAAATCAAAATAGTTCCAATATAATGGATTCAAATATTTTCTCAGGCCATACCACGGAAAAGAGCCCGTTTCGACAGTTACCACGTAAAGCCCAAGGCCGCAGTATAACTCTCAGTCTCATGGGTCACCCATTTTCTGGCCCATGATCCAAACCCGATACCCGTAAATAACCAAGATCCGATTCCTAAAACCAGAACAGAACCGCACACGCACACCACCAGCTTCCCCCTAATCCCCTACCATTTGGTATTTACAGCAAAATCTCGACCCGAGCACCAAATAACAAATCAAATCTGCTGCCACCGTTTCCAAAACTACTTGGCGAGCTTGAAGCTTGTCGCTCGTGGAGCGCGACCGGGTTTGAACGTCTCCTCGACTTCCTCAGGCCGCGGCCGCCTCCTCATCATGGCCTGCAACAGAGTCGACATGGCCTTGGCCGCCGCCACCTTCCTCGCCAGGAGCTTCCACCGAGCCTCGTCCTTCCTCCTCTCTTGCTGCGATCTCAACTTGAGCTGCCTGTTTCGCCACGACAAAAGCCGCCATCACCCACCCAAAGACATTAGATAAATCATAAATTCGTTCCCCCGTGTAAGAAACTTTGTCGGTTTTTCGAGCCCTCGTGGGATTTTACCTGCAGAGCGGGACCTTGCAGGAGCCGGGGTGGTCGCAGACGGCGGAGTGCAGCCGCAGGAGCCGCCACATGCTCTTGCACCCGTGGCACCCGCCGCCCACCCTCTTCCCGCACGCGGCGAAGTGCCGGATCAGCGTCTGCAGCCCCCGGCACGTGGCGAACTTGCCGCACGGCTCCTTCTTCACCTTGGCCGGGCCCACGTCGTGCGGGCCCACGCTCGTGCAGCCTTCCTTGCAGATGTGCTCCAGACAGTCCATCGCCTCGCTCAGCTGCAGATACAGCTCCTGCTCTTCTCTCTGCCTCTTCCTTCTCTTCGTCCTCTGTCGTGTTTTTAATCACATTACCAGTTATTTAGTTATTCTTAGCACCATCCGTGATCTGAGTAATGGCGAAATAGCGTACCGAGTCCGATTCGTCGATGAACTGAAGGACGTCGAGCTCGAGCCAAGGGTCGTGGTGCTGCAGGAACCTCCAGCCTTCGGTTTGCTCGACGGCCTTGAAGTGGCGGCACACGAGCTTCATGCACCGCAGGTAGAGCTCCGGTGAGTTGCAGAGCCTCGAAAGCTGGAGGACGTCCACCGCGTTGTCGATGGTCAGCCGTCGATACAAGCTCTTGACGCATCTCTGCTTCAGCTGGGGAACCGAGTACACGTGGGCCAGCGCCAGCAGATGCACGTCGTACTTCTCCATCTCCTCCTCCGTGCACCTATAGCCCACCGGAACCACAGCCGCCTCAGGACATAAATTGTCGGTTTTTTTTTTTTCAAAATTCGAATTCTTGTATAATTTTTCTAAGGCTAGCAAAATAAATATAACGGCGTTCATGGGATCAAAACAACTAACCTGGAGGAGTAGACGAACTCGATGAAAGCGGAGACGGCGTCGCAGGGAACGCCGAGAATCAGAACGATCTTGTGGGAGCTCCGGCGCTTAGTGGGTCTGTATATGAGGTTCTCCAGTACCGGCGACACCGATGCCTTCATTTGCACAATATCAACGACCAAGTCAGACTCGAACCAATCATTAACAAAGAGAAAACGACGCTGAAGAAGAAGGAGAAGAGGGGCCGACCAGAATTCCGGTATGGGCAGGGATGCGCCGGCCGCCAGAGGTGACGACGAAAAGGTCAGGTTCAGGCAATTCCCTGAGGAAGGATCTCTTGGCCCGTGCGAATGTGGAGCTGGTGACGCCGTGGGAGTGGCCGGAGAAGTCGGTGGACAGCGCGGCGGGGCTGTCGTGATTGCTTTCCATAGGAAGAATCTGTGAGATTGTGGGTGACACCGTCCTTGGTGCTTGCGTGTATTTATGGTCAAGAGGAAACCGAGAGAATATAAAATATTTTGCAGGGACGCGTAAAACGACGTGGCTCCTACGTGGCGTTTCGGTCTCGCCTGGTTCGATTTATCAAATCAAGAGTTGTTTGGCCCAAAAGGGGGAAATCAAATTCCGAATTCCAGATATGCCCCTGCCACGCTGGAATCGAGACGCTGGCCTTTTGGAGCCTGAAGTGGATAGGATAAAACCTTAAAGCGCCCCGCTCAGCAAAGCGCTGGAGGCAGACCCTCCTCAGCTAAAGCTCCGCTGCCTTGGCCCTTGGCGGAGGCGAAGGAATACTTTCTCGAGGGGGCGTCGCCGTGGGGCCCACCAGACTACGGTCCGACGTGTGATCTCGTTCTACTTCTTATCCCCTCCGCCACTCATCCTCATCCACTTGACACGTGGCATCGTTGAGGCCTTCTCGTCGCCGAAGGAGAAAAACCTTCATTACGAAGAGGTTTTTTGGCCGTTTCGGGACGTCCAACGAGAAACAGTTAATATGTCGGAACCGACTTTGTCGTTGGAGGCTCCGCGCCGTTGCGCCGCGGTGCTGGATATATTCCTGGAACGAACATTATATAATTTGTATATCATCTTCGTAATTTTTTTTTTTGGGTTCCTTTTGTCTGGTTGTTGTTTCTTGGAAATTTAGAGCTTGTATGATAACTATTCTCATTCTCTAATTCTGATTCTGGGAACAAAAAAATATGAGAATCGCGTTTAGTAACGCAAATAAATTTAATTCTGATTTTATTTCCGGAATCAATTTTAGAGACTCAGAATTAGTTTTAGAGCAAAATTAAGAACAAAAAAAAAGTTAATTCTAAAAAAAAGAATCACTTTTGAGAATCACAAAACAAAATGAAATCTCACATCTCTCGTTTTTCCCTTTTAGTTCTCTCGACACTTTTTCCTCAACCTAATAAAAATAAAATTCAAAAAAATTCAAAAAAATTCAAAAAAAAATTTGAATTTTTTTTAAAAAATGACAAAAAATTTAGAAAATCCCTCAAAATAGAATAAGCTTATATTAGGCTTGTTTGACCTCATTTTCATAAATTTGGACCGAAATTTTCTAGATTTTATAGATTTCACTTTTCTGCAAAAAATATCACAAAAGATTATGGCATCCAATATGTGGATGATAATATATATACTCGTAGCCGTGCGTCACAAAATATAAACATTTGCACCTGGAGCTGAAACTAAATACCCACTTGGATTTAGGACGGAAGGCGTAAGATGATAGTGAAGGACTTGTACTTTGTATCAAGGAGGATAATTTTTTTTTTTTGGTCATTGGATAATTTGATTATTCGGTTGTTATGTTTGTGCGTATTTTGGACAACGCAACATTTAAAGAAAAAAATGAGTTCTTAATATGGGAATTGTTCCATACTTCAATCGAACTTCAAATGTAATGTATTAAAATTTGTGTTTCATTTATGACATGCTAAAAATATAATGTATTTTAAATTATTTTAGTATGCATTGAAAATTAGTCTTCAATTTACGATGAATTTTTGTAAAGCAACTACATAGTTATTTGACTTAAATGAAAAAAAATTCCAAAGAGAAACAACTTTTTGAAACAAATTTTGTATAGTTATCAAACACATTTTTATTCCAGGAAAAGGAATTTTGGGCGGTTATCAAACGTGCATGGTAACCATTCTATTCCGAAAAATTGATTCTGATTAAAATTTTGGGCGGTTATCAAACGTACATTATATAATTTGTAGATTATTTTCGCAATCCATTTTTTTTGGGGGGGGGAGGTTCCTTTTGTCCAGTTGTTGTTTCTTGGAAACTTAATGACAAATGCTCCATATTCAAGGAGGAATATTCAAGGAGGAAAACACAATGAAATAGGACAACGCTTTCTAAGAAAATCATTTCTCGGGAAAATGGCATTGTTTTCCCGTGTTTGGCAAAATTCCGAAACTGAGTAGAAAATGATCTCTGTCTGCCTTTTGAAATAGGCAATTGATTTGGGTTTTTTTTTGCATTGCTTGATATCTATGCTTCGTCCGATAGCATTTCTAAGAAATCATTCTCGTAAATTATTTTCCACCAAACAAACCCATCCTGAGCTAATATCGATTTCCAATGGCGAGGACACTGGCGACCGACCTCGTATCAAACTTACGACCCAATCAAACCGACTTACCTAACCTCACTTGACTATTGGCACTCCACACATCTGATCCCATTGTGACTACTTCATTTCGGCTGTGCCGAGAATAAGTGGTCAAACCGCTTCTATTCAAGCTAGTCAACGCACGACCCACCACAAAGAGAGACGGAAGGCCTGAGTATAGATCGCGAGTGCGGGCCATAGTCCAAGCCCGATCATGTTCCAGAAGGCCATAACGGCCCAATTCAATTTCTTTTTCCATGGTCATTCAAGAAGGCCCAATTCCAATGGCCCATCCACAAGCCCAACTTTTCTTCAATCCGCCCAATAGTTAGTCCTGGTAAAGCCCCACTACGGCGTATTTTTTTTTTTTTTAAATGAGGCTCTCGGTAACGTGACATAAAGACAAGAGATGATGGTAACAGGCATGCCCTGATTTCCCGGGAGATTGTTGCTATTGTTGACCAAGGATGATTGGTTCTAGGGTGGGCCGGTTCATACCTTGGAATCGGACGCCACCACGAAAGGCCGGTTCCTCAAATTAGAACTTAGGAACTGTCCGAACTGGACCGAACCTAACTGGTCCCATCCTTCTATTGCTTGAACCATTTGCCCCCTATTTTTGGTCCTGAGTCAATACACCAAAAACAGACATCGATGGGCGTAGACATGGTTGGTTGGTGGGTTGGTTGGTTCGGGCAGGCCTACATTCAATGTGGCCGAACCGACAGAATTCCCTCTCTGACAAAAGTTTGTTCCTGTGAAGTTTCAAGTCTCGTGAGCAATTCGTGCACTCGCTCACTCGCCCGTGGTTCTGTCAAATGGGTGGTGCAATTGATTCAATGCTTGCATTCTCGGCAACGTCCTCTTTCTTCTTCATCATCACCAACCAAGATAGGCCTAATTCTCCCCCACTAGCTGCATGTGCGTGCATGGACCCGGGTCGAGATTCGACCTTGTCATTGATTACACCCCCGCCAGTTCGCCCATGATGGTAATCTTGTCAGCTGATTTTCCGCATTCTGGTGAGCTCCTGCGTTTGATGTTCCCGTTCACACTAGTCATTGTATTTTCTGGTTTGTATTGGGACGTGGTTCATTCTTCTCCTCGATAGTCAGTCGAGAGAGTCCGGAGGGCACCTCGGTGGAATTCACTGGGGCAGCGTCCCCGAAAGGTCAAAGGACTTTTCATAATTGAAACTGATATTTTATTGATAGTTTGAACTTGAATCCATGAATAACTAATGTAATATAGACATAACATGTGCTGATAATAATGAAACCATCTGCTGAATGTAGCCCCCGATTTAATGATGAATCAGGACAAGCCCTATGTTTCGATTTTCTTTCTCGTCTTTGCTCTCCGTTCTGTTGCATTCGTACGCTAAATCCTAACGGTTTGGTCTGTGTGTTGGTGTCTTGGTGTCTGCGGCCGTAACCCGTGCGCACTCGTGCTCGTCTTGTGTGGTAGAGAAGCAAATGGGCCCGAAAAAAAAAAAACCCCTTGTCTTGCAAATGGGTCGGAGGACCAAGGGTGTAAAATCTCTCGCTCAAAAACGAATCAAGATGCAAAGACAAGGCCTAATCTTATCCTTTCGAGATTATCGTTAAAAAAAAAAAGGGAAAGAAACAAGACAACCGACTTGCTTGAGGATCGTGAGCGCTGAACATGCGCTGAAACTGAGCGAGTAGCTGGAAATGGTGAGGAGTCTCTTTCGTGATGTTTTGACTTTCTCCCGCCTTCGCACATGGATGGTCTCTGCCACTTACGGAAGATGTTAACGGAATTATTGGAGGAATGAGGTGAAGAGAAATCCGACACAAGCTTTGCCCGCGTGCTAGAGTACTACATTAGGTGCTCAATCATTTGAGATTATGCCCGGGAAAATCTGCCCTAATCATGGAGATGCAACGTTGGCAACATGCTTCCCATATATATAGAGAGAGAGAGAGAGGCACTTTAATGACTTTTTAAGCATCAACACTATAAACACTAGAGGTGAACAAAAAGAACCGATCGGATCGGGAATTGACCGGACGAAGAACTAAAATGAAATTCGCTCCCTCGAGAGTAATTCTCATGTGTTTGTCAAATTCAATTTGGAATCATTTACGATGAGAATGCACATAGTAAACTGTATCCGGACCGTCACATTTGATGCATATCATGTTATGAAAAACTCTATCAACATCAAAGGAAGTATTAAACGAGCACGTTACATATACTAAGCTACATCCGAACCATCATATTTGATGCGTCTCATGTTAGAGAGAACTCTATAAATAGTAAATTGCATTCAGACTATCACATTTCATGTGTCTCAAGTTAGGGAGAACTCTATAAGCAAGTATTAAATGAGCGTGTTGCATATAGTAAAACTGTATTAACCGGATGAACTAGGAACCGATCAACCCTAATAAACACCTTAGACTCATATGATCTAAGCTCAAAAAAGGAATTCCAACTCAAAGTTTTTTTTGGAAGGAAGTGTATTAACCTAATCTCCTTGACCCTTTCTTGAATAAAGGTTACACTAGAATTTCTTTTTGGATGTCGCGGTTCTTCACGGTGGCGGAAATTTGATGCCGGCAAACTTGTAATTACAATTGATTTTTTTTTATTGTAGTATGAAGTAGATATCATTCTCAATCACACAATAAGGTAAATCTATGCCTTTTGTGTAGTGTAATGTATTAGAAGAATACCCACTTTTGGCCTCGTTGCAAAGGGTGCTTTTTCGGTCTGTATATAATATGGTAAATGATTTTTACCCAAAAAAAAAAGATCAATTGTATTTATTAAGTAACCTAAGTCCGGATCGTCACATTGATGCATCTTATGATAAGGAGAACTATATCAACAAGTATTAAATGAGCGTGTTGCATATAGTAAAGCGTATCCGGACCGTCACGTTTGATGCATATCATGTTAGGAAAAACTCTATCAACATTAGAGGAAGTATTAAATGACCATGTGCATATACTAAACCGCATCCGAACCGTCATATTGGATGCGTCTCATGTTAGAGGGAATTTTATCGATACTAAATTACATTCAGACCGTCACATTTGATGCGTATCATATTAGGGAGAACTCTATTAACATCGGAGAACGCATCAAATGAGCATGTTGTATATACTAAACTGCATCCGAAGCTTCACATTTGATGCATATCATATTAGGGAGAACTCTATCAATATTAAATTGCATTCGGACCGTCAAATTTGATGCATATCATGTTAGGATGAAGTCTATCAACATCGGAGAAAGTATTAAATGAGCATGTTGTATATACTAAATCACATCCGAACCGTCACATTCGATGCGTCTCAGGTAGGTCTCCCGTCGGTTCTCTTGACAAAGTACACCGTCTAGATGCAGTTTACCACATATACCCGTCCTTTTCATATAATTTTTCCATTAGCACCAATCAAGGAAAGCAGGGCGGGAAAAGAGCGCAGCTTGATTTTCCCGACACGTAATCTACGTCAAAAAAACATGTCTTTTTTCACTTTTCTTTTTCTTTTCTCCTTTCCCTTTTTTACAAGTCCAACTTAAATTTTTTTTTTTTTCCACCTAGGCAAAAATCGAATCTAGATGGTCAAAGATTGAAGATGGGCAGGCTGAGACTGATGAGAGGGAAAAAACCCCAGAAACCACGGGTAAATCTGTCTTCCGCCAAAAGAAGATCAATCAAGAGTCCAAAGCCACCCCCGCCCACGTGCTTCCTCCTGATCATGTCGTCGACTCAAAATCTCCTCCCACTCTTCCGTCGAATTTTCAAAATCGGGGCCCACTCTGCTGGACCTCGGACTAGGGAGTGAACTTTCTCCGAATTTGTAATTTTCTTGCCGGGCTATTGGCTCCCTGTCGCCACTGTAAGAAAGAGCAGGCTTTTTGGCACAGTGCATGGGAAACAGAGCACGGTCAAAATGTCGTCCTCCCCAAAACGAAAACGGTGTTTTTCTCGTATGTCTCTGTTGAGGAGGATAGATTGGGTATGAGATACGGGCCTTTTTGGTTCGAGATTCCCTTCTTTTCTTCCCCACTAACTGAAATTAGAAGAGAGAATGACGATGCAAATGCAACTGGGTGTCGTGACTGTTCTTGTGAGAGTGATATCAATGGCGATTGGGGATGAACTACGTTGCAGAGGCTACGGCTTTCCGTTCGAGATTCCCTTCTTTTTCTTCCCCACTAGCTAAAAATTTGAACAAAAAAAAAAAGAGAAGAGAAAGTGACGATGGAAATGCAACTGTTGTGTTAATGCGGGGCTAGTTGCCCATGGAAGATTCGGTTGTTATGTGTAGTTATAGTGGTAGTTGAGCTTTCCCTTTTCGCTTTTAGTAATCTCTTTTAGTGTAGTGGATCAGAGAGAGAGAGAGAGACAGAGAATAAGCTTTTCTTTATTGGTTCTTTGGTTTTTGCCTTTCTGTCTGCAATTGCAATCCCTGTTTCCTATTGTCTTGCTCTGTTTTTCTTGGCCATTTCTTTTCGTTTCGCTTGATTAATCAATCTTGGCATGGCCCAAGCTCGGCTTCTGAAGGTATGGGGGATGCGCATGCGTGCGTGAGAGGAAAGCAAGAACAAAGAAAGCAAATATAAATAGCAAAAGGAAAACAAAGAAAGCTTTAGCATTATATTAATCCCAAGACATACATTTTAGTATAATCAACACTTCTGCGCTTGTTTTTTCTCCATGCCCCTGCTGAAGATTCTCGTAAAAGATCATCAGGTAGGGTCTGAGAGTAACATGCCGAGGTTGTAATCATCAGACTTACAAACAAACCAAAAAGAGAGAAAAAAAATTCTAGAAAGGAAGAGAAATGGGAGAAATGGGTAAAGTTAAATCTAGCGGGAGATGCTGCTTTCTTGAAAGCTAAAAACTTGAGGCATCCCCATTTCAAATTTTCTTTTCTGGTAGCAAATAATGTTGGCTGTCGGTGATCATGATGATGGTCTGTATCAGCAGCGAGAGCCCTTTCTGCAACTGAGAGCACCGGCATTGGTGGTGATGGTGCCGACCAGAGAGGATGGTCTCGCGCCCAAGCTCGATGCTTTGGCGTAGCTCGAAGAAGCTCCAGCGCCAGATGGGGTGAAGAAAGCTCCGTTCATCATCAGGTCTCCTTCAGACCTCCAGTTCCAGTTCTTCCACTCGCCCTCCGGTGCATCCTCGTGCTTGGTCACCTTCAGTGAGTTCAATCAAAACCCCATCTTTGTCAGAAACAGAGCAAAATGCAGAGGGTTCCTCGCGTCGTGGGACATAATCAAAGGACCAAGAAACTGAAAAGGCCGCAACGTTTTTGTGAATCTATGGAAAGAGTTGTTTACCTCTTTGCTGAATCTGGCGTCTGGAGCTAAAAATCTGTTGCCTTGGCTATTGATGGTAGGGTTTGCGCTCCCTCCGATGGCGTACATCTCCCAATGGGTGTAGTCATTGTTGACCACATGGAAATAGCCATGCCTGCATCTGCATTTGTGCCAAAAGAAGGGAAAAAGAAAAAGGAAGAAATCATCGTCTTTGTTCGCGCATAGGTTGAACTATTGAAGACAAAGGTGAAATGGGTCGTTGCTGGTATATGACAAACCTCGGCATTCTTTGGACAAGGCCTTCGCCAAAGTGGTTGAAGGCAATGGTGACCTGCATGTTCTTGTCCTGGGTATAGGTATCGCTGTGGCCGAGCAGCATGACCTTGTCGTGGTGAGTCATGTAATTGTTGGAGATGGTGATGGCGGTGGACCCGTGGATGGCGTCGACGAGCCCGTCGTGGCAATTGGACAGCGAGCAGTGGTCGACCCAGATGTGGCTCCCGCCGAAGATCGACACGCCGTCGCCGTCCGATATAGTGCGCCACCCGTAGTGCCGCGGCGAGTCCCGCACGTTGGCGTTCCCTCCCTGCTTGCAGTCGTGGATGTTGAGCCCGTGGATGATGATGTTGGTCACGAACTGGACGGTGATGCACGGGCCGCCGGCAATGTGGACGCTGGCGCCGCGGCCGTCGAGGGTCTTGAAGGAGTTCATGATCAGTTCCTCTTTCAACTGGATCGTCATGTCGCGCTGGAAGATGATCCAGAGCGGCTCGTCCTGGATGACCGCATAGCGGAGCGTCCCGGGCTTGGGGGTGACCGGGTCGTCGTCGCCGGAGTCGGTGACCACGTAGATCTTGCCGTCGCGTCCCCCGATGGCGTTCTTGCCGAACCCGATCGCGCAGTCGGCGAGGCGCTGGCGGTTATTCTCCCAGTCGGGATCGCACCGCCAGCAGTCGTCGATCGGGTTCCCAGTCCCGCAGGAGAGGTAGCCGAGGCTCCTCCTATTCCTCGTGGCATTAGCGATGCTCCTGCAAAACAAGGCACACGAAACTCCGGTCACGCATTCAGCTTCCGGACAAAAAACTGCAGCAACATTCATGATCCGAAACGAAAATGAAGCGGCGCGAGCTCAGCGGGAGCCGTGCAACACGACAGACGGACACTCACTTGTGTACTTCTCGTACTACCAGTTCTGGGTCCTGGACAGGGGAAGAGGAAATGGGCCATGGAGCCAGGAGAGAGACGAGGAGGAGGAGGAGGAGGAGGAGAGAGAGGGTCGGCATTGCCACCACCGCCATTTCCCCTCTTGCCTTCTTCCTCTGCTGCTTTTCTTTCTGGGTGAACCGACGAAGAAGAAGAAGACGGGGAGAGGAGAAGTGGAGGGTGTGTGTATTGGGGAAACTGCGTGGAGAGGAGGCGGCTTTATAAAGAGGAGGAGGAGGAGGAAAAGGGCGGGCTCACATGGCCTGATTAAACTGAAAAAGCCACCCGGCTGGGGGCCACCGCCCCGCCTCGTGATTTCTGGATTTACGGGATTCCGATTCCGTTTGGGTAAACTTCTTCGGGGCCGTTGAACCAGCCAACCAGGCCCCGGATCGAGGTTGACCATCATCACTGTCCACGACTTTACTTAGGAAAAATTACAAAAAAAAAATAATAATAAATTTATTATTTTTGTACATAACGCAGTCAACGTCTAGCTGCTAAATAGATTGAATTGGCATAATTATAAAAGATTTAAGATTTAACTGATAAAAAAAGAAATAAAATTAAATTGTCACAATTATAATAAATTTAATATTTTTTTATATTTTTTTTATTTACGCCGTGCTTATTTCTTAGGAGGTAGGGAGAAAATTTAGAAAAAAAAATAGGAAATTTGGGTGGCGAATTTCGGAAAATTTGAAGTATGTGGGTTTCTTTCCTTTCGTTCATGGCTGTCCTTGGTTTGGACGAGGAATAGTCAAGAATTCACTTGCCTTCTTTTCGGGCAATTGCATTGTACCACTTCGTACTGAGGAAAGTGGTGGTTTTTACTGTTGTAAAGTCCAGCGACTCCAGCCGACCTGAAGCCGAACTGTTCATGTTCTTTGAGGTGGGTGGGAGAGAGAACGATTGGCTGGGAAAGTGGGCGAGAAATTTAATTTTGGAGGGGGGCGGTTAAGCACGCCTCTGATTTTTCTTTGATTGAATTGGTGTCCAACATTCTTGGTCGCCGAGGAAAGGCGAGGCTTTTTTTTTTTTTTTTCTTTCCTGGAGCAATAGTATGGTACCGTGCGGTAGCTCATGTTTCGGGTCGACCGTTCAATATAACGGTGTCGAGTATCAAGATGTACGTGTGACTTGTATTAGGAAATTCAAATCTTACGTCGAAGAATCGATGATTAACCTTAATTGGCCAGTATCTCATCGGTTTTTAAGTTTTTAGTGTTGAGTCAGGTCGAGTTGCATATCTTGACGGGTGTGGGTTCTTCCTTAACGATTTTCCTAAGTGAAGTTACTGGACTTCTGTTCCGTGTCATACTCTTCTTGCTAGACGAGTAATTGACGGAATTACATCACGTGTCATCAAAACCAGGTAAGTACTAACCACTTTATTCTTAGAAGCATCTCAAAAACAGAGCAATAAATGCTAGGGTGTACCGTCAGCGAGGGAAAACACCGACACTATACGTGGGGACAATCTCCATATGTATGTCGCATTCGGTGCTATCCTGTTGTTGCTGCCACTAAGTGTTCAATGCGATTCCTTCGCTCATGCACTTTTATAATTACAGGCTGACCACATTTAGTTGCGCTTTCGGATAATAACATGTTCTCCGGTGCGAATAAATTCAAGACAATGGCGATGGATGAATCCATTATGTTCCTAAAATCTAATGGATGCACCGGCGAGATTGTAGGTTACATGGGGCCCCTTGGAATTCTACCATCGTCGCTTGAGTTGGCCCAGGAATAATTTATCGAGATAATGACACGAATGGTTCATGAAATTTGGCTCAATATATAATGTGATCCTTGAATTTTAATGTCATCTCTGAACTTTTAGTTTGTTCAATGCGGTTTCTGGACTTTTAGTACATGTTCAATTTAGTATTTGATTTGCGTGTAAATGTTCAATATTGTCCGTCAAGTTAAATTAAGGGAAAGGAAAAATTGAATATCTTCATACAATCAATGGACTAAATTGAACTTGTAAGGAAAGTATGGGGGTAACATCGAAAAAATCAAAATTTTCGGGGATGACATTGCACATGGCCCGAAATTCATGGACCACGTTGAATAGATTTGAAGTTCGAAGGATCACATTACGTAATAGGCCAAAGTTCATGAGCTGTTTTTGTTATTTACCCTGATTTATTCGACTCAAATCACGTCACGGGCTGATGAGAATTTGGGGGTAATGATTAGGAATTGCAATCGCGATGAGGAAGGTGACTTGACTTGCTGGTGAAGATGGATGGGAATGCGATCCCGTGGGTCGACGGGGACCGACTCCTTTTCGAGACATTCGAGTTTTGGATTTGAATCTCATCACAATTCGTGGGAACGAGTTAGTAATTTTATTTTAACAGACCAAAAGAAAAAAGGTCAGTCCATTTTTTTGCATGGGTTTGGTAGGTGCTATTGAGTTCTGCGGCCCCAATAGTACCGGAAGTCAAGATGAGACTCGTCCCGTGATCGGCTCTACCCGACAAATGACAATCATCTTGATTGGCATGCGTTCAAGGAAAAGGGGCAGCCGAGACATACACATGTATATGTCTATTTTTTTTTCTTGTCTCACGTTTATACTTGAGAACTGGGGCGATCGGTTTCAAAATGAATAGGTTCCACAATGTTAGGGTTAGTTCTCCATTTTTTTTAACCACGAACCGACCCAGCTCGAGAATCGGCTCAAGCTTCTTTTTCAATTTTTCAGTTTATTACGCACAATGCGCATGAGTTGAGCATAAAAACGATTCTTTCTACTTGAGGATAGTACGCCAAGCACTTTTAATTTACTCAGATATTTCCTGTTTACAAAAAAAAAAAAAAAAAGAACTTGGTCGGGGTTTGAGGTAAACCAGTTTGACATCAATTCGATTCCAAATTCTACCCATGATACCGGACTTACAAATTCTAGATTTCTAAGTAGAACCGGCCGGTTCGGGGTATGTGACCGAATTGATCCCCTTGTGAAGCCAACCTTGAACCGACTAGGCTAGGCCGGTTTTAAAGTTGAATCGATCCTGTTGCTCATCCCCTACTCGATACTGGTTATATTTTGCTCTCGCATTCTTGTGTTTTTCTTAAATAATGAAAATTATTCATCGTAAATATAAATTGGATATCAACATCCTTGTGACAACCGCACATGCAATGGCGCTCGAAATCAAACTCCCGTCTGTTAGGTGGGTCCGCCCATGATGTCTCCTAATTTTCCACGATGTCTTAAAAGCATTACAATTCATTTATTTCTTTATTTTTATTTTTTTTGCCTTTTTGCAACCGCAAACTTCGGCGGGATTGCAACAACCAAACAAACTCTGCTGACATGGCACGATGGCAGCCTCTGGTGGCGCCAGCTGTCGATGGCCAGCAGCCGACACATGTCCCCTGATGGAGGCCGCAGTATCCGTTCATTCTGTTGACTTTTGGCCGTTGTTAGTTGAAAGCTACGTCCCTCAGTCATTGGCGCTTCTTTCTGTGGTTTGTGGGGCCCAACCGAACAGATAACTTGATCTTATTTTTCTACTTTTTTTTTTTTCTCTTTGGCTAAATTCACGAAATTCAGTTTCTGTTGTCGGTCCGGAAATTACCATGTTAACGGGATCGAATTCGCGGGTCTCGCACGGAGTGGCATGAACAATGGCACCATCTCGAGAACCAATGACGGGCGTCGATAAGATTCAAAGACCCGTCAATTCGTCATCTCTGAAATCAAAGACTCACGGCAATCAAATAATTGATTTTTCGGACGAGCAATCTCTGTCAAATGACATATGTTGCATGGTTATTGAGGACTGTTACTTTAAATTCATGGGGGCCGAACCATTAAAGCCGCTCGTGAAAAAAGTTTTGATTTAGTTATCTTATGATTAAGAGATTTGGGAGATCGACCAAATTTCGCATGTTCCCTTGTTGTATCACGACATGACCCAAGATTCTCGTCCTACGGGTCATCGAGGGCCGTCGATTTTGGATTTGGAGGGAAACGAGAGCCGTCGATTCGGGGTTCCCGACTTTAAGCGAGAAGCAACCTAGGGACAAAAGCCACGTGGTGGGCCTCCATCGAGCAGTTCTCGGTTGAAGAAGGCGTGGGGGGGACCATGGCCATGTTAGATGGGCCCAATGGGCTTTTTCCGATGGGCCTGTGCCGCGCGACTGGCAACGTGAAAGCTACGGGGCAACCGCATCATCCGCTGGACGCGTGGTGCTTCGGTGGTCCTGCCACGTCGCCGCCCCTCGCGGGCAATGGCCTCGCACTCCGGCACATGCAGGTGTCCTAATCACATCCCATCGAAATCTGAGGGCCTGTTTGTGATTTTCATTAGCCAATAGCAATGTGTCTTGGATTCTACTTTATTCGATCTTCTTGATTTTTTTCTTTGTTTTGTTTTTACTAAGAGCCAAAATCAATCCCTAATAGGAAGATTTAGCTTTTGACGAGACATCCACCGACAATTTCTAATTGGGTGAGGCGGAACTCCACATCGGTCATTAGAATAAAACTTTCAGCCCTTTTGTGTCCCGTGAAGCCATAGGAAGGTGACGAATGTGGGATTTAATCAAATCAAGTAAAGGTGGGATTGGGATTAAATAGACCCTCGACGGATGGAAAAGCTATCGCATAGCGTACGAAATTGGGGTTCTTTCTTTACAATCTGGGCATTTCGGATGAAATTACTCGAGCTACCGTTGTTAGAATAAGTACGCGAGTCACACGTGTAAGGGGGAGCAAACATTTGGCCGTCGGGTGAGCTGGGATGCGTTTTGAGACCGAGTTAGCCATTTGAGAGCCTTTATTTGAGACGATGTCCATTTTTTGATAAAGTGATCCCGATTCGAGGTCATATTAAAATTTCCCCTTTATTTTTTGTTTTTCCTAGTTGAAATTCATAACTTCAAGATCACGAGCAATGAAAAGACAACCTATTTGAAAATTTTCAAGAATTGATGTTAAATCATTCTCAAATCTTAGGGATTGCTCATTTAGTTTTATTTGATTAAAGACATTATTTATGCCGAGGCAGTAAATAGCTAATATTAAAGACATTTTTCATTTAGTTTCATGTTGATTTACGTATGTTTCACGGAAAGCGAGTGATTTGAAAAATATTTTTCTAAAATCGATTGCTTATATCTCATTTAAAAATAAATAAACGGCAAATATTTTCATCATATACTAAAATATTTAGATATAAATTGTTGTCTATTGACTAATTATTTCAAACGATATAAGCGAGTTATTTTTTAAAAATATTTTTCAAATCACTCATTTTTCGTGAAACAAACGAAACCTAATCACGATATCGGCGTGTTTTTACGTTTCGTGAACCCTTGTAAATAAATGCATTTCAGAGGCCGTTAATAAGTACCGTTCTAGAAACTTTATTCGAATTGCGAACCGAGCTATCCAAGCAAGACAAAAAGGCAAAGACCATATGATCATCATTGATTGTGTCCTGCGGCAAAACAACTTTCAATGATCGAGCTTAGTGTCTCAGCTGTGGATATGATGATTTTGATTTTGTCTACCTGCCATAATTGGGAATGACTTTTGTGTCAAAGAAGTCAAAGCAACGTAAATGATAATGAGTCGAGCCATGAGACCCATGATCTTACAGCCAAATTTTATTAATTAGTGCTTCGAAGTGCTTGTTAAGTACTCAAATAAAAAGAAAATTTGTCATTTTCAATGAAAATTTCTCTCGTTGTTCAATAATTAGAAATATGATGAAAGAGTGTTTTAGGACCGCCCGTCGACAAGACCGGATCATCAAACATCCAGAGGCTAACGACCTCGAGGCTGCCGAGGGTAGGAAAATTGTTGAGCATGTCCGTTCTCGATTATTCTGCCTAGGGTTTTTTTTTTTAAAATTCAAACTTGATGACATTTTAACAATCTTCACGAGAAGCTTTTTAACTATTGATGACCTCTCACGGGGTGGCTTGTCGTTCAAAGATCAGCTTAACTTTAATTTTTTGTAGTTATTGTGCTTTTCACATTTTACCCTTCGCTTTTACTATTAATGTTCGGATAAAACCTTCCCCATTGACTAGATTGGAAATGACTTTTCTCTTTTTTAATCGAAAGCCGAGCTAAAATATCACGTAATCGCAACACCGTCTCTGTCCTTTGCTCTTTCAAAACAAGAGGAAAGAGGATGTCAAATCCCTAAATCACATGCATTTTAGTAAAAGAGTACCAAGAGAAACTCATAAAAGGACGGGGTACGGACCAATTAAGTGATAATTGGAAATACCGAATCTGTTAGCGTAAGGTCAATATAACCTAATATTCTGTTAAGATGTCTACTTTGGTACACCTAATTTGTATCGAACTCGATCGCATAGGAAATCTTAGTGAATATGACATGGACACGTGATAATAAAAAAGACAATAATGGTTGCGTTTGGGATTGGCTTTTCCAAAGCCTTTTGGACCTTTTAAGATGGATTTGGTAACGATTCTGATCAAAAAATATAATTCCGATTAGAATTGATTTTTTTTTCTCATTTTGTTTCATGGATGAGTTTTAGAGAATTAGAACGTGTTTCAGAATCGCACAAAATTTCTGTTCCCAAAACATAAGTGCGTTCGGTAACTATGTACATTTTTTGTTCCCGGGAGCAATTTTTATTCTCAATTTTTTTCATTTAAGTCAAATAATTACGCATTCTCACTAAAAAATCAATTTATATAGCATCACTAATAAAATGAATACGTATCGTGCATAATCCATAATTGGTATATCTATTTCTTGAGCATGAAGACCTATGCAAGATTCTTAAGAAAAAACATAAGCTCAATAAGCAATTTACACTTAAATTTTGCCACGAATCGACATTAAAGTAGAGTTATCAAAAGGGTGTGCTAGGTCGGGTCGAATATGGTCCGAAGGGAGACACATTCACAAAAAGCGAGAAGCCGTGCTGTGGGGACTTACCAACTATGAATATATCTTACTTAGGGCTAAGAGTATGAACATCAATTCACCGACTCTTATATATTTTTATAGGTTCAATAAAAATCAAGATATGAAAAACTTAAATAGAATTTTCTATACCTAATTATTCTGAATTTTCATATTGACACATCTAATCCATTTTGATCAATTTTCATGCAGTACAAATTTAATGACCCATATTCTTTCTGACTCGACCCATATTACTTAAACACTTATATATTTAACCAAATCATGGATTTTTTTTTTATAATTTGTTAACAAAAATGATATTGCTAAAACACTTTCATCCAATACAATGATTTTTTTAATATTTTTATTTTAAATTGTTTTTTTAATTTTCATAAAATGGAAACTATTTTTAAAATATTTTTAATTTTTTTTTTTATTTTTCTTTTCCTTTTTCTTCGACAGGGCAGCGGCGGGAACATAGTGAGAGTCTTTTCACTTTGTCGGTCTTGTTTGTCAAAAATGATTCTAGAATAAGGAATCAACATTTTTATGATTTTTATTTCTATTCCAAATCTGCTCCCCGGAATAGAATCATAGAATTTGAGAATCAAAGTCATCTACATTACCAAATAAGTTTCTCATCTTTTTCTGTGATGGGGAACAAAATCATAGAATCGGAATCGTTGTCAAATAGGCCATTGGTAAAATGTTGAGACATTTGGCAAATTTTCTTGGAGAGATTTAGGGAAATGCATTGCATTTCCAAAGTCTTGTAAAGTCTCTTAGTCCATGGCACATTCGTAGATGATTTGGGCTTTAATATTTTTGGAATGCTAATACACTTAATTCTTCCAATTTTGCTCCTCGATAAATATTTGAAATTTTGAAAATGCCCTCACCATCGACCACCTTGCTCAATGTCGCCGATGAGCCTTGCCTGAAGTCGCGTGACCCTCGTGGAGTCGGGATTTGGATTGCCTAACATTGAGATTTCCATGACATGCGTGACATTACTCAAATCGGGTCATCCAAATGAAAATGAACGACCTGATTTGAGCCACATCATGTGTTGAAAGGGAGGGAAAAAATGTAGGCGGGAATTTTTTTAGAGTTTGAAAAATTTTGAATCCAAACGTGGCTAAAATTAGGCCGTCCATTTTCATTTAGATGACTTGATTTGAGTAATGTGAAGCATGTCACGGAAATCCCAATGTTAGACGATCCGGATCCCATGGAGCCGCGCAACCTCAAGTGACGATTGTCGCGGCCATATCTTTCTTGCCCGCAACTAGAGCCCTTCAAGTTATTTGCCACAAAGAAATTTGCAAAAGGACAAATGTAATTTTTCCAAATGTCATTTAAACAAAAGTTGGTTCTTAATTCACTTTTAAGTTACATATGTATTTGCATTTCGAAAAATATCTTTAACCTAATTCCTTATCAAATGTTGCATTTTCAAGAAATCACTTTGACCTAATTTTTTTTTTAAAATTTTCTCAAAGGCTTTCTTAAAAAGCTCAACCAAACGCAGCCTATGTTAGCCACGGTGCCCACCTCCGTACAGTCTGGCAGAAAATCCTTTCAGTTAATTGAAGCCCAGATGATGGAACGCCGACTTTGATTTGGGCCATTTCGAGGCCCATTATTCTTCTGCCATCTGAAGGCCCAGACGCGCTCTCGCTATGGCTCTCTTCAGTCAATGATTGTGTTTCTCTGACTTCGGTTGAATTTCGTGCTCTTCGTCGGGAGGAAGCGCGAGTCGCAGCGGTCGGAATCGGACTGTCCGATGGAAATCCCCGGCATAAGAGTCTTGTGCCCGAAGCTCGTTCTCGGAAGAGACGAGCCGTGCCTTCAGTGGCTCATCGGATCCCGATTTCTCGTCGATCCCGTCGCGATCTTCTCGACCTTCCGGTGTCTCCACCCCTCGCCGCCGGGAGACGCGCTTGCTTTGGATTACGACAAGGAATCAGGTAATTCGCGCGTCCCGTTTCTTTGTTGGAATCACGAAAGAGTGGGGGGAGTTGATTTATACTTTTGCAGCACGAGTGGTTAAGTTTGCTTTCACATAGAATCATTACATAAGACTGCCATAAGAAATGTCAATGCATGTTTCGGGATCCGTAGTAACTATGGCATTCAGACGACAAGGGAAATGGTGGGTTGAGTCTTGAATAAAACGTTATGTTCATGCTCGAATTTTCCATCACGAGAGATGTGTAGAACCGATGGAATTCTGAAAAGAGCTTCTCATTGTCTTGGTCCTGCGTAATTATTTTTAGTTAAGTACGTTTCTTGCGATTGAGCTGGAATTGGGTCTCTTAGATTCTGTCGCATTTCTCTTGGCAATTTAAAGTACGTGTGTGCTGTGTTTTGGTTTTTATTCAAATGCTGACCTTGTTTTGGATGGAGCAGAAGATCTTCGAGTGTTGCTTTTGAAGGGGTTCCACGTAATTGGGGCGCTAGTTGTTCAAAGAGATGGCAATGCGGAGCAAATGGCTGCTCATGCTGTTGATGCTGCTCGAAGGATGCAAAAGTTACTAGGGGCTGATGGTTTTGAAGTAAAGTCAGAAAAGCACTGGATGATTGGTGCC
Source organism: Rhodamnia argentea (assembly GCF_020921035.1). Classification (NCBI taxonomy): domain Eukaryota; kingdom Viridiplantae; phylum Streptophyta; class Magnoliopsida; order Myrtales; family Myrtaceae; genus Rhodamnia; species Rhodamnia argentea. Next base: position 10,021,414 of record NC_063155.1, read on the forward strand.
GTTGGTGATATTGATTCTGGTGATGTTCGTTTCTTTTCCTCGAGCAGTGAAAATTCGAAGAGTCTCGAGTCTGTTGCATCTGTTATATATGACAGTGATCCTGTGAAGTACGTTTGGGAGAAAGGTTGCCTCCTTCGCTGCAAGTTACCGATAAAGTTGCCATTTTATTTTCCTGAGAACAAGACATCTGGTAAGTTTATCTGCATCTCGTACTGACGTGTTTTTGAGGATCCTTATAGATTTAGAAAGCCGATTGATTGCAGTTTGAGCCGATTCTTCAGCTTGAGTGCCCTGATAATGTTTCGAAACACTTCTGAACCTTATATAATCGACAGGCTGATTGGAAGTTCGTATTGGTTTTCCCTCTTTTTTTTTTTTTTTTTGTGCAAAAAGTGAAAGGCTGGTAAATATTTGCGACTACTCTATGCTTACTAGTGAAGTTAGGATGTTAGTTCAGAGGAAGTTGGAAACGAACTTTTGAGATTCAAGCGCGCACATTTTATTCCTGCTTAGTGGAGTTTGGGAACATGCAAAATCTATGCTCCTATGATGTCAGCAATGATACCTTGTCATTTCTGGCGCACATTTTATATAATCGACAGGCTGATTGGAAGTTCGTATTGGTTTTCCCTTTTCTTTTTTTTTTTTTGTGCAAAAAGTGAAAGGCTGGTAAATGTTTGCGACTACTTTATGCTTACTAGTGAAGTTAGGATGTTAGCTCAGAGGAAGTTGGAAACGAACTTTTGAGATTCAAGCGCGCACATTTTATTCCTGCTGAGTGGAGTTTGAGAACATGCAAAATCTATGCTCCTATGATGTCAGCAATGATACCTTGTCATTTCTGGTGCTAAAAAGTAAGTGTAAAGTGTTTATGTACATGCATGCTTACTGGGAGAAAGTTTTATTGATAACATTAGTTCAAACTTACTTTACCTGTACATTATTGGGCATTGATAGTCCTTTCTGAAAAATTGTGAAGTTGTAGGACATAAATACAGTGACAACTGACCGCAGTTGCAGGATAGAGGTGAATTGGCTTGGATCAGGTAAGAGAAAAGCACAAAAGATGGTTTTAGATATGACACAACTAACCCATGTATCATTGGACCAGCATATTGACAAAAGTATGGTGCTTTAAGATGCCAGATAATATATACAAACACACACACACACACACACACACACACACACACACACACACACACACTCTAACTATTAACTTTAAAGGTGAGTGTGGCGATGGAAACATTTTTTTGATGTTATTATGTTACGGATATGGTGTGTCCTTATGCAAGTCTTCTTCTTTTGCATCTGCTGGTCATATCTTTTTGACAGAATGATGAACTTTAGAGGCGTTTTTTCTATTTTCTGCATTTAATCCATTTTATGCAACCTTTTTTTTTTTTTTCTAATTCAGATCGCTTACAACTTGAGGATTCTTCATGTCTCTCAGATGCAGTGGAGATGTATCTGTCTACCGTGGGGGCAGCGGCAGATAAATTTAAAGATCCAGAACTCACATTTATGGTGGAGACTTTAAATAAAGCAAATGAAGAAGTGCCTCAACCAGTCATCTTTCATGCTGGGGACTTGGATGTTCACGCAGATATCTCAAATGTCAAGCTTTCTAGTCAAGTGGCAGAAGATAGAGATATAAAGTCATTACCGTGTTCACATTTTTGCTTGGAAAGTAAGCCTGGAACAAAGACATTGTCAGCTGAGGTAATCTCTACTAGATATTTAGTGTGTTAGTTTTGTTAGGTCTTTTGGGTTGGTTTCTAAAATGTTTATCTGCTTAGAATGCAGACATTATTGAAGTCACTTTTCTGCTTAATGGATCGAGAAAGTCTCGGGAAACTGCTGCACCTGTTGCAGTGTACTTTCCAGGTATTGATGTCCCGTAATTTATGTGGCTTGACTGATTTCGGCTGTGAGGTATAGTTCCTAGTTTATTTCTGCCTGAGGAAGAATATTAACTGCAGATCTTGTTTTCGTAACATGAGCAGTTCCATTGATGTCTGTTCTCAAGTTTTTCTTTATTGTTTTTTTGGGCGAGCGTTTTCTTGATGATTTATTTTTTCTTTTCAGTGCTTGAGGAAACAAGACTTTCTGTTCTTGAGTTCAAGTCGGATGTGCTTTGTTATGCTCCAAAAGATCTTCCCCTAGTCAGTGCAATTTCAAAGTTACTGATCCCAGGAGTTGTTGACCAACTAAATGCAATGAAGAATGCATATGTACCCAATCTTTTAAAGGAGCAGTCCCAGGTTAAATCTCTCTCTCTCTCTCTCTCTCTCTCTCTCTTGTGCACACCGTAGAATAATAGAAACTTGTATGCGTGCTCAAATATACTGTTATGATCCGAAAATTATTTAATATTGGTTAAAGGGTGGAAACACACTATACTTGTGATTACTATGTATTTCAACGTACAACTTCTGGCCAAAAAGAAATTGAGAAAAGTTTTTTCGTAAACATGAGAAAATTTCGGTATCAGCAAATCCCTAGAAATCTGTGTGATGAAAATGAAATGCTAAAATAGTCAAGTACATTGATTAGTGGCAATATTAAGTTGGAGCATATATCACTTACAAATAACTTGAGAAAATATTTGCAAGCACTAATTGGTTTAGAACTATGCACTTTAATTATCAGCTCCTGAGATGATCTTGTTTAAGAATGGACATTATACCTGAAGCCTGTTTGCTTGTTTCTTTGATTTGTTCATTTTCATTTCGATTTATTCAGCATTTTATCTTGCTGCTTACAGTTACATCCATATCACTTCAATCCTATGGGAGTGTTGCACCCAATTACAGTTATTTATGATCTCAGTTATGGAGAGACCGAAATGAGCCAAGGTAATTCTTTTGTTTTTTGCTAATAAGAAAGATACTTAAAGATGAAAAGTATTGTTGCAATGCAAAATGAGTTGTTGGATATTACTTAGTTTTGGGCCTCATTGCCCAATATCTTTGTTCATCAAACCAAAATATTTGTTCTCTGGTTTTACTCATCCAGTCTTAAGTTCATATGATCAAAGAGGCGAATTTTGTTTTGGTGAATAAAAAACTAGTTTTGTTATGCTTTCATAGACAGTTGGTGTAATCACATACGTGGCTTGGAAATTGCCGATATGGTTATATAGCAGCGACAGTGGTGTTTTTGCAAGAATTAACCAGATTTTGTATTGTACAGTTGAAATAAGAAGATCTCTCCATATGAGACTTGGATTACCTACTGATCGACCACTTCTACGAGTTTCAAATGCTCTATACTTTACCGTTGATGGTGTAAAAAGCAAAGAAAAGCAAAAGGGTAACTATCTTCTAGTTCAAACTACACCACATTCTCTTTGTTCACACATAAAAATATCGTGTATAACTGCGGGGCAACATTTTTTGGTTATATCAGGGGCCTCTTTTCTTAAAGATGTGCATATTGGCATTCCAAGTAGTGGTGGTGAGATGTTGACTAAGTTTTCTTTTTATTGCTTAGTTTCTCTTGGGTCTTTAATTCAAACGAAATCCTGAATCTTTCTCTCTGTTTATAGTTTCTGGTGGAGTTACCTCTCTTGTTCAAGGTTCATATGAGTACTATCATTACCTTCAAGATGGTTTTGATGACTCGGTAATGCTATTTCTATGTTTACGCTGTTCTGTTTTGCCTTTTCTATGGAAAAAAACACTGTTACTTTGAAATAGTTCTTCTGGTTCATCTTTGTGCAACTTTTCTGTTTCCGTGTTTCCAAAAAATAAAAGCAAAGAGAGGAGTGCTCAATGGTCATGTTCTTGGCTCCATTCTTTTACTCTGTGAATCCAACTTCATGACATGAAAATTCAGATTTGTCCATGTGTACTTGGGCACCCAGTTTGACATTCTTCTATTCTTTCCTCACAACTTTATGAATTTATGTGGATTGTTCATAATAGGGATGGGGATGTGCTTACCGCTCTCTGCAAACTATCATGTCTTGGTTCAGACTCCAATACTACACATCCATTGAGGTCCCTTCTCACAGGTACGGATGTCTTGGCAGTTTTGGTCCTTGTTTAGATTTCAGTGCACTAACTTAAACACAGTTCTCTTTGTAATCGGTTAACATGATTGTTAGATTTTCTTTTGTCCTCTGCTTTTGGACTCTGGACTTAGTCATTGCGAAATGAGCTTTTGATGCCCTTCCTTGAATTTCCTTTGTCTTTTTTTTTTTTCCTCCTGCGGGTTAGGCAGTTGTTGTGGGAGCTCTTCTTCTGAGCACAAATCAGATGAGCTTCTATAGACTACCAGAGGAGAAACAATTCTATGGACTCCTTGGGTTTCTATTACTTGTCCTTATCGTCACAAATTTCTGGCTTCAGCCAATATAACAATCGTTTTTTTTTTGTCCTGTAGGGAAATACAGCAGTCACTCGTGGAAATTGGAGATAAGGAGCCTGCTTTCATTGGTTCTCGTGAGTGGATTGGTGCCATCGAATTGAGCTTTGTTTTAGATAAGCTCCTTGGTGTAAGTATCCCCACATGACGATCTTTTTGTATATACATCTACCAAATATTTGTAAGTAGTACTTAGTTGAAGGAGGTGGAGCTTCACATGCTTTCCCTATTGATTGCTCACTGTCCGTTTAAGGTTGAGAAACTCAATGGTAAGTTTACGGTGTGCTCGTTGAAAGCTACACAAAATATTTTTTGTCCTTGGGGAAGAGAAAAAGACGAAGGGAAGAGAGGAAGAAAAAAGGGCGGGGGGAGGGGGTTATTTATTTAACTCTTCTTGTTGTATCTATGGTTGAGAGTATGCCCTACATAAAACAAGATGTAATTATCTTGAGCAGGTTAGTTGCAAAGTGATTAATGTGAGGTCCGGAGCTGAGCTACCTGAGAAGTGTCGAGAACTAGCCTTGCATTTTGAGACCCAAGGAACACCGATCATGATTGGTTAGTGAAATGCATCTATCTGAATCTTTTTTCCTAGAAGTACTTTCGCATCTTTGGCACTCAAAAGTAATTTACAATTTCCCTTCTCTTGTTTGGAAAAAAAACAAACAATTCTATGTAAGAGAATATTTAACTTGACTGTTCAACGCAGAAACGGATTAATAATAGAATGGAATAAATAATCCAGTTCAATAATTGTTTTGAAAAATATCTTGCCGTATTTGCAGTGCTTTTAGGGGGAAAAACATGTGACTGACGCATCGTTAGAGTGGATGAGACGATCTAATGGTTGTGGTCAGGATAACCCCTGGTTCATCTAAGCTTTTAACATTAGCAAAATAGTAAAAGCTGATAATGCAGACAATGACAATCAGCATGTGGGAGTTTCAAAGCAGGTCATGAGCGCTGCATGCGATGTAACACTATGGTTTGGTCATAAGTTTGTATTGCTTTGTGTGCACAGGTGGTGGGGTTCTTGCATACACTCTTCTTGGGGTTGACTACAATGAAGCCAGCGGAGACTGTGCTTTTCTCATACTCGATCCTCACTACACGGGGAGCGACGATCATAAGAAGATCGTGAATGGCGGATGGTGTGGTTGGAAAAAAGCTGTAGATAGCAAGGGCAAGAGCTTCTTCTTACACGACAAGTTCTATAACCTTCTGTTGCCTCAGAGGCCCAACATGGTCTGACTTGAGTCTGTTTTCTGGGTGAAGTTGAAGACTTTTAGCAGTTTTGCAAATGAGAGGAAACTCTAGGGACGTCATCTCTGAGATCGCCTTCAAACTATCCGTTAATGCGGAGAAAGAGGGTAGAGGTTACGACGAACATTTTCATTTCCTGTATAAATTCCTGGTTTACTTCTTGTTGCGGTGTTTCTTTACTCGTCTTCATACCTTGGCAAATTTGTAGGTGAAATAACATATATTTGACTAGGGGTTGATGATCTTTAATAGGTTGGTAGTTCCTGGTCGGCCATGGTAATTTTTTTTAAATCTGTAAAATTGTGACGTGCCAATAAATTTCGCTTTCTGATGAGCAACTTTCTGAAGATGTCGGTGAATGATGAGCTCCTAGAATGAGGTGGTGCGCAAAGTTACCTGAACAGAAGTTTCTGGTTTCATGAAAAATAATTGATTTTGATTAGAAGTGTCAATATGGGTCCATTGACCCATTTTTGACCCATATTTTGACTAAATGGGTTCTATATGGGTTGTTAACTTTTAGAAGGCTATTAAAAATGGGTCCTTAAAATTGAATCTAAATCTAATGGGTTAAAAATGGGTTACATATAGAATCCACATGGGAACCCATTTTTGATCCATTTTTGACCTATCAAAAGATTAAGCCATCGTTGTACTTGGGTTGGGTCATGAGCCATCGACCATCATTGCCCTTCCACCGACTACGCCCACCCACCCACCACCACCCGCCTCTGTTGCTTCCCGCCGCCATCGCCCACCGCCTGTTGCCGTTGCTGCCTCCATCGTCCTCCGCCCACTCCCCTCTAGTAATGTACTTGAGCTTAATTCATCCGGGCAATGACATTTTCCGCAAAACAAGTTTCTTGAGAGGCGGACGCGATCGGGAGGAGAAGCAACCTCGTTGAGCAAATGCGCGCATCCGATTCGGGCCGAGATTGGAGGCGGGGAAGCCATCTTGGAACAAATTTGCATTGCTTTCGAGACGTAGCTCTACGATGGGCTCGCATAATTCCAAGTCCAATTTTTAGAATTTTGCTTCCCAGCTCGAAAAAGCTCGGAGTCCTTTATTCGTGAACTTGCTAGTTTGCGAAGATTTAGCTATCTTGGCATCCATAATTTAATTGGGGTTCCATTCGTAATAGAAGGTATTGCTTCGTCTACACACCATCCGCTCCCGCTTTCGTGGTCGCAGGATGATGCCCTCGTGTTTGCTTCTAGTTCTCTCTCTTTTCTGGCTTTCATCGAAGCTCGAGAACTCACAAGCGGCAATGGATGATGAAATCAAAGCGGTTTTTTTTTTTTTTTTTTTTTTTTTGCAAGGGAGGAAGCAATGCATGACTTTGTGTCACTGTGCAGCCATTCGACCCTCCACCACCAACATCCAAGATAGCCTTTGCCGCAAGGTACGCTCCATCACTTCTCTATCTCCTCCAATAATGTGCCCTATGTTTCGATGGCCAAACTTAGTCGGAATCGGGCAATGGGCCACCGTGGTGTCGATGGAAGCGGGCAGAGGTGGCGTGTGGAGGTGGGGGGAGGGGGCGGCGGGGGCGTATGCATTTTATCTTGGTGTGTTTTGGTAAAATGGGCAAAAATGGGTTGGGTCGGGTATGAGTTAGTTGTGGGTTGGGCTGGGTCGGGTCGGGTATGAGTCATCAAATATGGGTCAAGACGGGTTAGACGGGTTAATATGGATAGGACCATATTCGACTCTACCCAAACCCAATCCGACTCATCCATTTGACACTTCTAATTTTGATAACATTTTTCTAAAAACGATAGTCTGTATTGCTGGACACTTGCATGATTTATAATAATTTATATATAAATATTTTTATCTACAGTAAAAATACTTTTATATCAATTAATTTTGTGGATGATATGGGCGTTATTTTTAAAAATATTATCGAAGTTGTTTATTTTTTCGCCAAACAAACTAATTGAATTGAGATCAATCCTAAAGGCCCAAAAGGTAAAGCCCACGTAATTGTATGGGCCAAGCCCAAGTTTGTGCCCTGAGGCATTGGTGTTTGGTGAGCTGACCGGTGAGCTGACCGGTCAACCGTTATCCAAGCGAAAATCCATCTCCTCCTCCTCCGTCGGCTAGGGAGGAGAGCACAGAGTTCAGGCACGAGTGATGCCGAAAACTCCGCACGCTATCCCCGTGGTTAAATCCGAACCTGGAACGGCGGGCACCTTCGCGGACGATGCCATGGCGTCGCACCAGTCGACAAGAGTCGTCGTGCTGGCCGACCTCAACGTTGACCCTCCCATGTCCGACTGCGATGAGTCCCTCCCTGTTCCCGCTCCGTCTCCTTTCAACTCCAGGTACGCCTGTCCCTCCGTCCATATCTATTGTAAGGCGGGGGTGATGAGTCCACTTGATGGACTTGAAATGGAATAGCTCGTGACTCGTCCGCGTGTTGCCGAGGAGCTGAGCTTGTTCTTTAACTCGATCGACGATTTCTCCCTTCTCATAGTAAGTGCAGTGTTCAGTTAGCTCGACAGCGATTTCTGGTTCTCCAATTCGAAGCTTCGAGACCGATAGTTGTGGAAATTCGAAGGTGAAGAGGGGCAATAGTAGCTAATTGATAGCCGGAAGGGTAGTTTGAGATGACCTTACTCGTCAAATTTGTGTAATAGCTACAAGAATCGGATGGTTCGAGAACCAATTCCAGCTCTCTCCATAGTTTAGAGCTTATTGCAAACAATTTAGAAAGGTAGAAGTAGAAATGAATTTGTAGTTTCTTGTCTCTATTTAGTAGGGGTGAATGTGGGAGTTTATTAACCTAGATCTCTCGAGTTGCTGTACAAGAAAGTAGTCTTGGTTTGATTTGCTAATAATTGTAGCATCACTGGTGTATGTAGTCATATTGCACCATTGCTGTACGAGGGGTTGCCCTTTCTTTCCCTAAATTGCTCACTGGATACGAATCATGTATTGTTTAGGTTGAACAATGATGAAAGCAGCCAAGAGAAGAGTACATTAATCTCTAGAGATGTAGATGGCGTAGAAGGTGAATGTAGAAAGCTAAACAAGATGGGGAAATGCCGTTCCAAGATCAGTAAGGTAGAGTGCTCTCTTGATTGTGGAGGTGATGGCGACGTTGATCAGCCTTGTCTGGGAACTCCCTCGTCTCGAGAAGAAAAAGTTAGCAGTCTAAAAACCGTGAGTGATCTTCAGTTTTTATAGCCATTTTTATCTCATGATGTTGATTTTGGCGCTGGTTGCAATTGAAAATTTTTTCTCCAACGTGTTTTAAAGGGCTATTACTTACGTTTTGATGACTTAGTGTTTATTTGCTAAACAACTTTTTGGTCCTTGTTCTTGATAGTAACCTCTTGGCTAAGATAAAATGGATGTGGTGTGCAGTGTTATATGGAGTTGCAGAATTGATTTACAGTCGATTCTTTCCCTTTTCCTTCACGTTCTCTGTGCTTGACTCAGTGCTTGCTCGTAGGGTTTGGTTCACGTTGCTAGGAAGATGCCCAAGAATGCCCATGCTCATTTCATACTTGGCCTGATGTATCAGAGGTTGGGCCAACCTCAAAAGGTACCCTCCTTGTGTAACTTATCTAATTTCTTCCTGATGATTCTATGCTTATTGATGTATTCATGTCTCTTCTAAATTTCCTAGGCAGTCTCTGCATATGAAAAAGCAGCAGAGATCTTATTGCGTCCTGAGATCGAGATTGAGCGGCCAGAGTTGCTCTCATTAGTTCAGATCCATCATGCACAGGTGACATAACCTCGTACTTATTGTTTGGTTGAGGTTTGAACTTTGGGCTGGCTGAAATGAAAGTGGTCGTCCAAATTTGCAGTGTATTCTGTTGGAGAGTTTGGGGCATGACAACTCAGATAAAGAGCTTGAACATGATGAACTCGAGGAAATTATTTCTAAATTGAGGGAGTCGATGCGAGCTGATACCAGGCACGCTGCTGTTTGGAATACCCTTGGCTTGATTCTCCTAAAAACAAATCGTGTGCAGGTAAATATATTCCCGCTAATCATTTCCTTTACACTGTTTTCTTTACTGAAACTGACAATTAGTTCACCTTTTGAATTGGTTTGGACGAAGAGTGCTATCTCAGTTTTATCTTATTTGTTGGCTATTGCTCCCAACAATTATGATTGCCTCGGGAATCTTGGGATTGCTTACCTGCAAAGGTGAGATGGATGATATACTTGTTTTTGCCTGTTATCAGAAGTTTATCGTTCAATGCTATTAGTGGCATACTTTAGCAGATTCTTTTGGTGCCAGCAAGAGAGGGGGGGTTGATTATAGCAAACTATTGGTATAATTTATTGATGTTACATATGGCTAGAAAAGGAAAGAGATATTTTGCTTATAACAGTGATGTTGGGAGGTGGGGTGTGTGTGTGATTTTTTTTTTTTGTGGGGAGGGGGGGGGGGGGTGATATGGCTCAAACTCCAACTTTTGCTTTTGCAGATTAGCATGACTTAGGTTCTTAGTTTCTGTTTTGCTGAATCGGATTTTCTTCATGTCCATTACTTCTGACAATTTACCTGGACAAGGGTCATGGACTAACAACTAATATTATTCCAGTGGAAAGTTGGATCAATCAGCAAAATGCTTTCAAGAATTAGTCCTGAAAGATCAAAATCATCCTGCTGCTTTAATGAACTATGCAGCCCTTCTTCTCTGCAGATACGGTGCTGTTGTCCCAGGTATTTTTTTAACACTTGACTGAATTTTGGAGACACATGTCTATAAGATGGTTAAGAATTGAAGCAAGATCTACAGTTTCTGATGCATATGAGTTAACTTCTGCTATCCTTTGGCAAATGAAGTTCACTAATGTTATCTAAATTGCAGGTGCTGGGGCCAATGCTGGTGAAGGTGCTTTAGTAGATCAACTTACTGCTGTCAATCTGGCAAAGGAGTGTTTGCTTACAGCTTTGAAATCAGATCCTAAAGCATCGCATGTCTGGATCAATCTGGCAGATGCATATTATACGATTGGTGACCATCGAAATTCCAGCAAGTGCTTGGAGAAGGTGCTTATGGCCTCTGTTTGAGGTTGTCCATTGGTTTGTCTGATGAATCTCTGTATATTCTGATGGAATTCATGCTTTCATTGTCTGTGCATGACTTGTGTACTATGTGTCATTCGGCTGTTTATTTCCTTTTTTATGAGAATGACTTCTGGCTGTTCCTATTCTAGTCAGTAAAATTGGATGCCGGTTGCATGGCCACTCGATATGCAGTTGCCCTTCACCGGATCAAAGATGCAGAGAGGTCTCAGGATCCTAGCGAACAGCTTTCTTGGGCTGGAAATGAAATGGCTTCAATTGTGAGGGATGGAGATTCTTCAATCATTCAAGTTCCTGTTGTTTGGTCAGGGCTTGCCATGGTTCATAAGGTCCGACATGAGATTGTGGGTGCTTTTGGAAAAGTATCAAATGAATTGATGGATGTAGAAGAAAGTGCTACCTATAGTCTGAAGCAGGTAATTACTCTGGTCTCTAGTTTAGCACTGAGATAAAGACGTGGTGTCCTACCTAGCTCAATATCTGTAATGGTATTTCAGAAAGCCTGCTACTTTAGTCACATATTCTGTCAATGCTTGTGGGCTACTGGTATATATATGTAATTTATGTAGTGCCGCAACTGGAAATAGCCCAACTTGGTTGTTTTTCCTTTTGGAAACAATATCCTGTCAGGCTACGTTGAGGTATAGCTGTTGTAGATTTGCTTGAAAAAGGTCTTATATTGAAGTCAAAGCAGCATGCAAAATGAAATATGAGTTGGTTAAAGTATTTAATTAGCTCCATCTTGTACAGTCAACTCTCTTCCTCTCTTGAGTTTGCAGTTCATGATAGGAACAATCACATGCATACATAAGTATGCCTCAATGTTACAGTATGGATAATACATTCGTTTTTAAATAGATTAAGCTTGCAGTTTTACTTGTTTACCTTTGAAGTATAAGTTTACTATTACATTCTACTTTGTCTATTCATTGATGTTTGATTTAGTGATGTTAGGAAATCATTGAAGTTCTTTGAATTATTTCTTGCTGTCACCACCACTCTGATCATACACTTGCTGCCTGGTAATTAGTGAAAGTGAGTTAAATGTGTCCTTTTGTGTGAATGGATTGGGGTTTATCTTTTTTGAGCGGAGATTTTTTGTGCTTACTCGAGTCAAAATCAGAGTGTACATGTTCTTTCATATCTATTTTGGCCCCATTCATGTGGTAGTTTGACTTGTTTCAGCCTTTTTACCTTTTTCCTGAATCGCATGTCTTTGAATAAACTAGGCCATAGCAGAGGAACCTGATGATGCTGTCCATTGGCACCAGCTTGGCCTTCATAGTCTTTGCACTAGACAATTCAGAGCATCACAAAAATACCTTAAAGCTGCGGTTGCTCGCATGAGAGAATGCAGCTGCGCATGGTCAAATTTAGGTACAGTTTGTTGGGATATGTGTCTCCCTTAATTGCTTTGGTAAACTACACTCTTGGTGTTTTGATTGTTTATGGCCAGGTATCTCTCTGCATTTGTCCGACGAGCCATCCCAAGCTGAGGTAGTATACAAGCAGGCTTTGGCATTGACAGGAGCTGAGCATGCGCATGCTATATTTTCCAACCTTGGAAATCTCTACCGGCATCTTAGACAGTACGGACAAGCCAGGGCAATGCTCGCAAAGTCTCTCGAACTCTGCCCAGGATATGCTCCTGCATTCAACAACTTGGGTCTCGTGTTTGTTGCCGAGGGAAACTGGGAAGAAGCCCAATATTGTTTCAACCGAGCTCTACAGGCTGACCCGTTGCTAGATGCGGCCAAGTCCAACATGATTAAAGCAGTGGCGATGTCTAGACTTTGTGCGGGCTTGTCGTCATGTGTCGTTCAAGATCGAAGCGTGCCACAGTGAGAAAGCACGAGACTTTCTCGTGTAAATAGGATGTAAATCCATTGGCACAGTGATTTCTTCAACGCATAGTCATATTTTGTTCCAAAATCACGTGCTTCCTGTCTGTTGTCAAAGATGATATTATTAGTCCGTAGTCTTATTTCTTTCTACTTCGTTTACAAGCTTCCAGCGTGAATCACATGGGGTCGCTGAACGGCAGAACTTTTAGTCCGATCTCTACATTCGACTTGCCGGAATTCGATCGAGGGGATGGTTATTTTCACTGCTTAGCTAGCAATCGCAAGCATTCCTTGATCTAATGATTGGAAATTGGTTGCTGGCAGTTCCTCTTTATAGCTCGTCAACGAGGTCCATGCTATTCTTCTATTATGAGACGCAGGATTTATGAGAATCATCGTTGAATTGTAATGTAGAGTAACGACAGATTAGGGGAAGTCTTAAAAAGGATACTATTTCAAGAAAAAAACATCCGTGTATTAAACACCTTCCATAGGTGATGATTTCTACAAACAATTGTCCAATTGAAAGTATGGAGTCGATGAGGCTCAACCTACATAAAAGCCGATAATCTTTTGACCCTTTTTATTATTTTTTATTTTATCTCTTTAAAATATATATCTCTAGAAAAAGTAATTCTCAAAATTAGGCTTCTCATTGTGACATCATAAATGTAAAGGTTACCGACTCATCACCCTCTTCATTCCCGTCATTTTTATCTCTCTCCTATAATATTAACAATGATTTTTAGAAAAAATTCCAATTAAAAGTTTGAATTGCCCTCACTTTCTTAAATAAGAGTCCGAAGTAAACATTATTTCAAATAAGGGCCCGAATGCTTTTATTTTCTTAAATAATGGCATGAAGTGAATTTTATTTCAAATAAAGATCCGAAGTGGCTATATAGTCTCAAAAAAGAGCTTGACCTCAATGGCATTTTAGTCATTTGCTTTTTATTATTTTTTTGTCTTCTTTTCTTTATTTGTTCCTTTTTTTTTAATTAAAATCAAAATAGATAAAAGGTTAAAAAGAAAGGCGGGAGGGCTCGACTGTGGCTGAGGGGTTGCTAGCGCCTTAGTGAGGGCTTGTTGGCCCTCGCTAGAACGGGGAGAAGGCCACCAGTCCTCGCCCAAAAATGCAATCTGGGGTGGTTCTGCCCGATCCCCATTCACTACCCACCCACCTCTCCCTACCAATTCGCGGATCGCTGACCTAAAGACCCAGAACTCTTTGAAGAGCTAGGTGCTACCGAGGTTAACTTTCGTCTCAATTCCATTCTTGTTAATAGGGGTGATAGGTTTCGGATGGGTGTTTTCCATCCTAGAATTGAGAAACGTCTATTAGGGACCGATTTCGCAAAATGCGAAGTGTGACTCGTTCCATGGATCCACTCGAGAACCGAACCATATGGTTCGATTCTCGGGTAGATCCATGCAATGAGCGGATGATTCACGGTTTTTGTAACACCTTGAAATGCTTTCGAAATCAATAAATTAACAACAACAAAAGGCGTCACTATCTATATTAATCATCGAATTTTCCATAGGCCTGCATTTATTTTTGCGGAATTGGCCGGTTGAAAAGTTCAACATAATTTTACGAACTGCAAGAATTGAACTTCATGCCCATCTATGTTGGATACCTATGTTCTGTTCAGGAACTGCATGAACATAACGGGAAAGAACCAAGAACAAGAGCACCAGACAAGACAGCACGAAACCACCAAATTCCCAGAAGAAAGAAAGAACACTAATCAAAGATAAGCAATCGGTACGACTTCGCCCCTTGACAACACGAAAAAAGAAAATTGGAACCTGTTCGGTTGGTCCGATTGGATGGTTCCCACCCGAAACCGAAAGCCGAACCACTACTCATCGGTAACTAGACCGGTACCCACCGATTATCATCTAAAATGAGCTGGTTGAGTACGGTCCGATTTTGTTTAGGTCGATCGTGATTTTTTTCTCACCCCTACTTGTTAGACCCTGCGATTAATTTATCGGGGAATATCGGGACCTTAGCTGCTTGATGAACATCCACATCCATATCCTCCATAATCTGACACAAGACGTCCGTAATCAGCCACGAAGTCGGCAAGGCCGTTGGCACTCACCGAGGCGCCATCGGCAGGAGGAGCAAGCCTATATTGTTTTTTTTTTTTTTTTAACTTTTATCATTTACAATTTTTTGAAAAGCATAAAAAATAAAATAAAGTAAATAACAAAAATATCCTTGAGGCCATGCTTGTTTTTTTTTGTTGTTGAGATAATCCGATCATTTCAAGTTCTTGTTTGAAATAAGTTACACCAATTCGAATCTTCATTTAAAATAAGGTTCACTTCGAATCACCGTACGAGAAAATGAGAGCAATTTCGGGCATTATTTGAAATTCTCACGTTAATAAATTAACACTTATATGGCTCGATCCTTTTTAACTATTCGTAACATATTTAGTCAAATTGTAAACGAATAACATATCAGCAATCAAATCGATCTCTTGCGGACAGGACAATGGCTCTCCCGAACCAACAACGCTCGCCATTTCCACTTCTTCTTCCTCCTCAAGCTCACTTCACCAAGTCGTACTCCGTCCCCGCAATCTCTACGACCTCCAAGCCTCTCTCTCTATCTGCAACCTCGCACTCTTCCTCTTCTTGCTCTCCAACTTCTTCCATCTTCCTTCCTCATCTCCAGCAACATAAACAGCAGCAGCCGCAGCAGCAGCAGCGACGACGACCACAAGTGTTGCCGCAATCGCAGCCGCTGCGGCGACAGGAACCGGAAGAAGACAGCGATGACCCAATTCTTAGATTCTTCAAGTCTCGCACCCCTGCGCAAGACCCACCATGCGAAGGGAGACTCTCCCTCCAAAACAACCGTCGCTCGTCTTGGCGTCTCGCTCCCGGGTTTGGTGCAGATTCTGAAGCTGAGGATGCATCAGTGCCTGCTATTGGAGACGCAGAGAAAAAGGGGTCTTCGGGTTCGGCCTCAGATGCTTTGCCTGAGGGTCGGATCGGAGAAATTTTGAAACTTGCGAGGAGCTTGCCAGTGAACACGACGTTGGGCGAGTTATTGGGGGATTTCGAGGGGAAGATTGGTGCGAAAGAGTGCGTGGAGGTGTTGGGGTTTATGGAAAAGGAGGGGCTTGTGAAGAGTAGCATTTACTTTTTCGAGTGGATGGGGTTGCAGGAGCCGTCTCTTGTTACTGCTCGGGCATGCTCGGTCATATTTCCCATGTTGGGAAGAGCTCGAATGGGGAACAAATTGCTGGTTTTGTTTGAAAATCTACCGAACAAGAAAGAGTTCAGAGATGTTCGTGTTTACAATTCTGCTATTTCAGGGCTGATGAGCTCCGGGTGGTATGAGAAATGGAAATGTTTGGAATTCTCTGTCTCCATATATTCAGTTTGTTTGTTGGTTTCGTGCTTCTTTATTTCTTATGCTGCAGCGTGATTGACTTTGTGTGACCCCAATTGTGCTTTTGTTCATAGTCAGATCAGCAAAGTCCTTGAGGCTAATTTAAGCTTAGTTTTGGAGGAGGTAGTTTATTGTATTGTCTTGTCACATTTGAATGGGGTCTGAATCTCCTGTCAATATGTAATATCTTGGTGGGTGTAAGTTTTTGGCTTTTGGCTCTATTTTTCTAAGTCTGAAGGAAAATCTGTTGGATCACTGTGCAAGATCTAGACCATGTTGTTCATATCCTACACGAGTTACCGCAGAAACAAAATAAGAACATACCCCAGATAGATGCAATCATCTTTTCATCAGTGACATTGAACTTTTTACTGGCAATAGTTGTCTTCCTTCAATCTATAATTCCCTTCCCGTTTACTTCTCCCTTTTGTCTCCCACGTCTGTGCGGACGTTCTAAATGAGATACTTCGTCATATGTTTCAGCTACAAGGATGCTTGGAAGGTGTATGAGGCAATGGAGGCTAATAATGTTCGGCCGGATCACGTGACGTGCTCTATAGTCATCACGGTCATGAGGAAGAATGGCCACAGCGCTAAAGAATCGTGGGAGTTATTTGAGAGGATGAATAGAAAGGGAGTTAAATGGAGTTCAGAAGTCATGGGTGCTCTAATAAAATCATTCTGTGACGAGGGGCTGAAGAAGGAAGCTCTTATCATCCAAGCGGAAATGGAAAAGAAAGGTATCCCTTCAAATGTCATTGTGTACAACACCTTAATGGATGCTTATAGCAAATCCAACCAAATTGAAGAAGCTGAAGGTCTCTTTGCTGAAATGAAAGCAAAAAGCCTCAAACCCACTGCTGCCACTTTTAATATCCTGATGGATGCATACAGCAGAAGGATGCAGCCTGAGATTGTTGAGAAGTTTCTTAAAGATATGCAAGAGATGGGCTTGGAGCCAAATGCCACTTCATATACATGCTTGATTAGTGCATACGGGAGGCAGGGGAAAATGAGTGACATGGCGGCAGGCGCATTCATGAGGATGAGGAGAGTTGGTATAAAACCTAATTTACATTCTTATACAGCTCTTGTTCATGCTTATTCAGTAAGCGGTTGGCATGAAAAAGCTTACACAACATTTGACGATATGCTAAGAGAAGGAATCAAACCTTCAATTGAAACCTACACCACTCTCCTGGATGCATTTAGGCGTGCTGGTGACATCCAAGTGTTAATGAAAATATGGAAAATGATGATTAGCGACAAAGTTGAAGGGACACGAGTCACGTTCAACATTCTCCTTGATGGCTTTGCTAAGCAAGGTCACTACGTCGAAGCAAGAGATGTGATCTATGAATTTGGGAAGATAGGTCTGCAGCCAACTGTAATGACTTATAATATGCTGATTAATGCATATGCACGAGGAGGTCAGCACTTGAAGTTGCCCCAACTGTTGAAAGAAATGGCAACTTTGAATCTGAAGCCTGATTCTATCACTTATTCGACCATGATATATGCCTTTGTCCGTGTTCGTGATTTCAGGAGGGCATTCTTTTATCACAAGAAGATGGTAAAAAGTGGACAGGTGCCAGATGCCAAATCATACCAAAAGCTTAGGGAAATATTGGATGTTAAAGCTGCAATAAAGAATAGGAAGGACAGGAGTGCTATTCTTGGTATAGTCAATAGCAAAATGGGCTCGGTGAGACCCAAGAAGAAAGGAAAGAAGGATGAGTTCTGGAAGAATAGGATAAGACATCAAAGGGCATTTGATGGACATTGAACATGCTCTTGGGAAGAAAAGGGAATTAAACTGTGTTGGTTCCCTGCCTCAGCTAGCTTTGGCTGGTCTTATGCATTTGTCCTTGGTTGATATCTGGTGAGACGATTAGAGTGGCCATGGTTGTTTGCTGCTGGCTATAAGATGATGCGTGCAGTTATGAAGTGGAGATTCTTTTGTTGGCAAATGCTGCTGCGCTCTGAAAGCTTGTATTTGACTGTATCTATGCTGGTCGGGACTAAAAAGATCTGTCCCTCATTCAGACTGAGCAACTAAAGAAGCTTCACAGGATACGGAAGATGACTTGTTGAGGTATCTTTAAATGGGAGATTGACACTTTGGAGCTTTGTTCAGCTGTCAAGCATTGCTGAGCCGAACTATTTCCACAAGACGATGGTCATGCTGTCAGAGGTACTTATTTTGGGAACCTCGGCATAGTTGAAAGTACTGTAGACATATACGACTTGTGATATTATGCAAATTCTTTAGATAATTAAATTATCCAGTTTATTGCACGGTTTGTGAAAAACACCACACAAGTCCATTACAGCATATTCAATCTAATGATCCACACACCAAAAGAACAACATTATGAATTATATGTTCCACATCCACACAGCCAGTATCAACAGCAAGATAGTACCCAGAAAAACAAGATGCAAACTCAAAACCATGTCACCAGATTACATAAAAGTTAGTCACATGAACTTGCCAATTTTAGATGAACACTTCACATCTGCAGTAACTCTCTAATTTCCTTCCTGAATCATAGCTTCTACAGAAAAAATAAAACAACTGCATCAAGGACACGGCGAGATTGAGGGGATGTATTTCCATGCTTTAGTAAGTTCCTCTCTTTCCAGAGATAATAAATTGTTGCATTCCCGGACACATTCAAACTCCCCTCCATGTTCTGCATGACCCAAGTAAATTCATCCTTCCAGTCACTTGCAGATCTAGGACATGAGAGTAGCTGTATAACTTGTTCCCAAATCCGCTTTCAGAACACGCCCTTGAAGAACAAGTGCATTCGAGATTCTTCATCTTGTCTGCATAGCACACAAGGGCTATCCATGCCGCACCAAGTTTTCATTCTGCCCAATGTGTGCAACCTGTTATGAATCACCAGCCAAGTTGTGAAGCCATATTCTGGCACATTAGGCCAAAGCCGTACAAGCCTATTTCCAAACACTTTGTTCCCACATTTCCTCCCTAGCTTCCTAGTCTCCTTTATAGAGAAAGAGCCACTAGATGGTCCAGCAAATACCACTTTTTACAGAGCCAGAGGTTGGAGCCATCAACCCACACAAAGCAATCTGCAGGTCAAAGCAGATCGACGGACCTTGCTAAAGGCCATCTCCAGTCATTTGCCTTGAGGACATCTGCAATTGTTGCTTTATCACCTAAAGCTATAATGATTCAGAGAATATTTTTCAATCGACATCCCATATGGATGCCATTCATCATACCATAAAGAGAGTTTCTCCACTACCTACCACATGCTTGATATGTGGTTTAAAAGTTTGAGCATTTTCCTCCACGCATATGTGCTGTCTGATCTCTCCTTGGCTTGCCACAAACTAGACCCCTTCAGCAAAATAGAATTAACCCATGCAATCCATAAAGAGCCCTATTTCAGAAGCAAATTGCAGAATTTTTTAAGGATACAAGTAGCATTGTCAAAGCAAGATTCCTAAGATCAAGCTCCCCTGCAATATTGGGAATGCATACGTCAGAGCAGGCGACTTTTGCTCCATAAGCATGCCCAGTCTGGCCTTTCCGCAGAAAAGCAGAACACTTGTTGCTTCCTACAACTTTAAGTACTTCCTTTGGCAAGACAAAGATCTGAGTCCAGTAATTAACCATGCTATACACAGCTGATGATATTAAATGTAATCTTCCTGCATAGCTGAGGTCTTAGAAGTCCAATAATCTTTTCTAGAAGTCAGCTTGTCAACCGATGCCTTACAAATCTCGATCAATTAGCCTTCCTGAAATGAGTGAAAGGCCAGGATATCTGACAGGAAGAGATCCTCTTTGAAAGTTACTGAGTTGAAGAAGATCTTTGCTGTGATCAAACTCATATCCAGGAAGGTAAAAGCTGAGATTTTTCAGGATTTATCTTGAGGCCAGACATACTATGAAATTCCTGAGAAAGAGATGATACTTCCGACGAGGATGCCCTATCTTCTTTTCAAAATATCAAGAAGTCGTTGGCAGAACTCAAATAAGTCAATTTTACCTTAGCACAAGGTGGATAATACCTGATCCTTCACTGTGGTGTACCTGAGTCCAACATTCTGTAGAAGACATTCATGGTAATCACAAAGAAATATAGCGAAAAAGGATCTCCTTGCCTCAGTCCTCTCTCCCCTTCAAGAAATCCTTCAAGCCCTCCATCCAAGCTGACTGAGAAGTAAGGGGGAGCAATGCATGCCCTTTTCCATTAAAGAAAGTTCTCAGGCACTTTAATACTGTGCGAGATGCTGAGCACAAAATCCGACTTCACTGAGTCGACAGCCTTCATTGTGTCAGCTTTTGTCATTCCTTGAGGAGAAGTATGATTGCTATGATAGGTTTTTACCTTGTTCGTGCGCGAAGTGAGCATTATCAGCAATCCTTCTATCCTTAACAAGATCAGACTGGCTGCTATTAATGAAAAATGGCAAAATCTCTATTTGGCAAGATCTTGGTAATGCATTTATAAATGACATTACAACAAGAAATAGGCCTGAACTGGGTCATCTTAGATGCATTTTTCACTTTTGGAATTAGTGAAATAGCATTAATGTTAAGTATCCTCATCAGCTTTGAAGATCAGAAAAGTTTCCAACGCTGCATTAGTAAAATCCTCCTCCAATCAGTGTCCATGCTGCCTTAAAGAACCGAGATGAAAAGCCGTGCAGGCCGGATGTTTTGTCCCCATTCATGGGCCAAAGAGCTGATTCAACTTCCATTGCTTTGGCTGGTTTCAACATACCACGTGCGTTGATCACCAGTTAGCCTGAATTCTATAAGCTGGTGGAATGTGTCAGTTGCATGTGAAGAACAGAACTGGAGGTACCCAAAAGCTTCCTGTAAACTTCACAGCCTCCTCTGCTATAGCCTTATGCCCTTCAAGCTTTCTTCCATCTTCAGAGTAAAACTAATCTAAGGGACTCCTTGGAATTCCTTGCTCTAAACATTCTATGAATTTATGTGTGTTTATATCCCCAACTGTTTTTATCTGGTCAGGAAGGAGTCGATCGCCAGAAAATCTCTTTTCACATCACCATGACAAATCGATGTGTTCGATTGGGGTTTGAAAACATCTTCACATATTCAATGACGATGAGCTTTGCCCAGTACCAAACCAGCAAACACAAGGTCAAAAATTGCCGCATCTTCGGCTGATGAGCTTTCATTCCCTTGACCGTGCCAAACGAGTTTCGGCTGATACATCTTATTCCTGGGTGCTAAGCTGAAAGGGTTTTCGCTTTTGCTCCAAGCGAGCATGTACTACTAGCTAAAATCTTCGCAAATACTTAGCAAAAATAATAATAATAATAATAATAATAATAATAATCTTCGCAAGGAGATTGTATGATAGACCTTTGAAGTTTCACACGAGTTTCCATTGATAGAAGCTCAAATTTTACTAGGATACCTACATTTGGCTCCCGCTTTGCTTCAATGGTAGTCTTATCCTTAAAAACATGTGGATAATAATTAGGGCTAATCAGTTTTCGATTCGGTCCGGTCCCACCTTGGGACCGAGAATCGGACCGGTGGCCTTTTTTGTGATTTGTCGTTAAATTTTTTTCGTTAACGACATATTCACCAAACCACCTCTCGTTAATTGCATTACGTTGTGGCTAAACTTGAAAAATCATATTAAGCATTGTAAGTTTAAGTTTAGGTTTACATTTAGAAAATCTTTTTTTTTTTTTTAACTATTAGTCGATCTGGGCCGGGCGGTCCCAATCCGTCCGGTTTCAATTTCATGGACTCGAGCACTGGACTGGGGCTCCCGAGAACAGGATCTAATAGGTCGGTTAGGCCCGGTCCGAGCGATTCTCGGTTCGGTCGGTCTATTATTCTCAGCCCTAATAATAACCCAAACATCCAATTTGTGCGGAGTAGTAGACCTTGTCTTTGACGACCAAATAACATGACCCCTATTTAAGGAAACTTGGAATTTTAAACCTTACCTGGCGACTTCAATAATTCACTCTTTGTTTCCGGTTCTATAATTCTAACAGCATAGAATGTGACTAGTTTATGCTGAAAATGCTAAATTCGGTTATTTAGTTATTTGGTGTATGCAAATGGGATCATAAAGCGAAGTCGATACACATGATGAAATGTCTTTAAGCTATAGATTGTTTCCATTAGTCACGAGGACTAAACTTATTTTGCAATTTTGCGGTTTCAATGTTAATAGGAGGATGCAAAGTGCGTTTGTCATCGTCCAATTTCTCTCGTACTCATATGGGCTAAAGCGAAGCTTTGAGTAATCGGGGCCAAGTGTGAAAGATACAGAAGGGTTGATACAACTGTTTTGGGAGAACGATGTCAGGGTGACTGTGCTAGAAATTCGATGATGGGATGATTATAGTCTTAGAAGATCTCTGAAAACTAGAATTAGGAGCTGACATGACACCACTTGCCTATTGATGGCCCAATAGACTGAAATCCGCTGCTGTACTGAAGTGATCTGTATATCACACTCGGGGGACTAAATGCCCAAGATAAATTAGGCTTGATACGGTCGGCGACGGAGATGCAATTCGCCAGGCTTGGTGTTCCGGCTCATCAGACGTCATATGAGGATGTCTGTTAGGAAAGATTCGGCCCAAGAAATATGATATTGGAGCAGGCATTCTAAATTGTATGGTTGGATGCCAAGAAGAGATTTGTTACCACATACCCCACAAGAAGATAAAACCTTTGTTGATTTGCCAAGACCGAGAGAAGCCTAGTCGGCGAAAGAAAGTGTCATCGAGAGAGCATAGTTGGTTGGGATGCCACACTTGATAGGGGGGGCCCAAGCGACTGGAGATTCACGATCATCTTTGATCGGAGGAAGCAATCGATGGAGTAGAGTGACATGTTCTGTTGAGAGAGTGTGTGTCGTTCGTTAGTCCCAAGAGAGTGGCAATAATGATCGTAGAACGTTAAGGAAGCGACAGAGTAACTGACAACAAGGGCTTGTGGATCCATATGTCTCACTTGTAAGAATTTTTTTAATGCGTGCTTACATTAAGTGAAATTGATATTTACTGTTTTACGGGTTGGTCTAATAAGGCAAGATATTAAAATTCTTAATCAATATAATATGAGATGGCTAATATGGGCGGAGTTACGCCTCGACCTGTGATGAGAGGGCCGTGGCTAAAAATCCTATAAAGAGGTTCATGTTCCCCTTCTACCCTTTGATGAAGAAATACGAACCTATCGTTTCTTTAAGAGTGGTTGTCTCATTCAACCAGCGACAAGGAGAGGAAATAGAGAAGAAACGCTTGAGTTCCGATTCATCGTCATTCCGCATCAAGTCTAGGAGTGCGAATCCCCTATCCTTTATTATGCAACGCATTTCTGATTCATCGTCGTTCCATATCAAGTCTCGATGGATTCCAAACCGGGTGTGTGAATCCGCTATCCTCTATTACGTAACGCGTTTCTGACTCTAGTAAATGCGATCCTTGGGCGTGCCACATTCATGGCCCTACATCACTTACTCGAGGGCTTGAATATTCGAACTAGATTAGGTGAGGTACAATCAAAGAATAGGGATGCGATATGCCAGATTGTCCTTGGGAACGGTCTACCGAGGGAAGGCTGGCTTGGTATTTTGGCTCATCGGGTGCCGCATGTGGTTGTCCACGGCCAGGAAAGTTTCGGCCCGTGACAAGTAAATATGCTTAATCTGTAGAATTCAATTTTGCCCTTTTCCTTTTATTTTTTCCTAATAAAAAATTTTTTTTTTTTGGTTGAATTTCTAATCAAACTTAAAGAGGGATATAATTGGGAAGTTGCCAAGAGTGAAAACAAAACACCTGCGTATCTATCTTCCCAAATTCTTTAAAAAAAAAAAAAAAACTAAACAAAACTCAGTCGGAAAGTCCAGACACCACCAAAAGCAAAAAGGTTGTGTCCCACTCGCCAAAACTCTCGTACGATCTTCTCTCTCTAAAACTCTCGCTCCCTCTCTTTCTCTCTCTTCATGCAGACATGAAATTCCTTTCTATCTCCAAACTGCCTCTCCTCCTCAAGCCCTTCGTCCTCTCCCTCCTCCTCTCCCTCTCCGTCCTCCTCCTCCTCGCCTCCCAGACCCCTCTCCACCGCCTCACCGCCGCCTCCCGCCACCCGCCCCCCTCCTCCTCCTCTTCCGGCGGTGGTGCCGGCATCCGAATCCGCCCCGGGTACCCCTCCTACGAGGCCTACATCCAGCACCAGCTCAACAAGACGCTCAACCCCAACCTCCGCAAGATCTGGACCACCCGCGACTGGGACCGCAAGGTCCGCGTCTTCGCCCGCTTCTTCGAGAGCCTGAAGAGCAGGAACCTCCTCTCCGACTCCTCCAGATCGCTCTCCATCGGGGCCAGGGTCGGCCAGGAGGTGGCGGCGCTGAAGCTGATCGGCGTCAACGACTCGATCGGGATCGATCTGGTGCCTCGCCCCCCGCTGGTGATCGAGGGCGACTTCCACCGCCAGCCGTTCCCGAACGCCACGTTCGACTTCGAGTTCTCCAACGTGTTCGACCACGCCCTGTACCCGTGGAAGTTCGTCGGGGAGATCGAGCGGACGCTAAAGCCCGGGGGATCTGCGCGCTGCACGTGACGGTCAAGCACAGCACGGACAAGTACTCGGCCAACGACCTGTACAGCGTGGATCCGCTGGTGGAGATGTTCAAAGAGTCGGAGCTCGTGGAGACTAGGAGTATCGACGGGTTTGGCCTCGACACTGAGGTCGTTTTCAGGAAGAAGGTCAAGAAGACGAAGCAAAATCGCAGGTCATGAAATTCATTCTTTACGCCCTCCTCCGTTACTTTTACTGTATTTTCGTTCTATAGATTCGTTATTCTTGATCGTCTGGGGAAAATTCACGCGACCCAGATCGAAGATAGAGATTGTACACACGAATTCGTGATTGACAGAATGAGGAATTGTCTCTCTCTGTAACTTTTCTCGGGAAAATCTCGGCCTGCACGAATAATTCCTGGAAAATTGAGGCGTGGGGTGTGTGGTTCTTTACTCAATCTCGACTTGGGCATCTCTTTATCCGAGCCAACAAGCGATAACAGGAGGCGGGTTCCCATCGGATCCTGCATCCGATCCGGCCTCGGCTCCCCAAATATGGAAAATCTACATTGAACTCAGGAGTTAAAAACTCCTCTCACATTTGACTTTTCTCCAAATCGAAAGTATTGCTCTCAAACGTTTATTGCTATTTTGAGAGCAAGCAATCCTCCTCTTCTTCAGGACTTCGATGAACAAAATCTGTTCATCGCTAAAGTTCTGACGGATGGAATTTGGCTCTGACACAAGCGATTCAGGTGCGCAATGTGTTTGGAGGAGAGAGAAGAAGAAGGAGGAGGAGGAGGAGTGGTTGGGGATTAGAATAGTGGGGAACCAAAGAATGTGGTCCGCGCCGTCCGATGCAATGATGTGGTGTTGCATTAGAATAGCTAATAGGATTTCAAGGATCCATGTGACTCCAATTATCATTCTCAGACCAAATTGCATGAATTCCAAAATAAAATATTGTGTCGGCAAAACTAGGTCTTTTAGACCACCGACATGCTCAATATCGCGCAAAATTCGAAATTGATGTACTTGTAATGAATTCATCTTAAATTAGTGTATTTATAGTAAATTTATCTTAAATTAATTTGTGCGTCATCAAAAATTCCAAACTAATATACTCTTGATATATGTATTTTTTTTTGGCAAAGAATATCGAGTTCTGTGAGTTATTTTTTAAAGGGTAGAACATGATTATTTAAAGTTTGCAATCGATGGAAATCACAACAACATTTATTCACAAGAAGTTAATATATCCTAAAATAGTGGCCATATACATAACAATCAGGAATTACCTATCATGTAGAAACACTAGTCTAAAAAAATTTAGAGGATATCGCTACTCGACAATTATATGTCGATGTTGATGACTTTGTCCTAGTAAAGTTTCTTATAGATAACTTATTTTTGTTGTCGATAACTTCCTTGACAAGTTGTTGATGCTCTTTGAGTTGCATTCGAAGTTCTGTTATTATTGCCTAAGTTTGTCACTTGTCGACAAGGGAAAGAGAGAATACAAGAGAGCCAATTCATCCACAGCTAGTGGGACAAAATAATCGTGCTTTATCACTTAAGGTGGCCCCCTCCCTGTCGGAAAATAATTCGAATCGTTTCGTTGTCAACACTAGTTGATCTCATACTCCACCGAATCAAAACAACTTTAATTCTCATCTCGTGAGTTGTTCTTGGTACATCTCCCAGTCGTTGGATTGGATGTATCGTGACAAGTCAAAGTTCATCCGACAGTTGAAAAGCACTAAGAACAACATTTTCAAGTTATATACCAAAGTAATGCCCGTACTATTTCATGGAAATACAACGAAGCAAAAGGTTAATAACCATTTTATTGTGGTTATATTACGACCATAAATTATTTTCATTTTTTAATTATGAAATAGAAAGTAATTCTAAGTTTAGAAACTTGAAATCACGAACTCGATTTTCTTCTCATGGCTCTTTCGTCGGAATGTATCATGGATCTCGATCTCCTATTGCCCTCCTTTCGTTCCTAGACGGAGCAATTGTAATTACTGAAATAATTTCGAGACATTTTAAAAGCTCCGAGATGGTGATTTTAACATTGCTGTCCAAATGAAAGGCCATTCTCAAACCCCAAGAATCAATGGCCCCCCGTCGTCCCGCTTTCAAATTTCCTTTTAGAATGTTCATTTTTATAAGGTTGTCTCCCTTATTTTTCCTCGACGACTCCGAAGACGCCCGCTTTTATTGATTCAATCATGAGAGGATGCTGTTAACTCAACGAGTACCCTGAAACAATCCTTAATCATACTTAACAAAGTGAAATCGTTGTTTTCAATGCTCCGATTACGCAAGAAAAGAGAAAGACGGCAAGTTAAAAATGACGATGAGTCGAGGACTCTTTCTCTTTCCCCTTCTTCAAACTCTAATTTGTAACCAACGGAAAAAGCAACCCCACAGACCCTTTTTGTTTTTCTTTTTTTTTCATATCAGGGCCCTTACTAAAAAAAATTATAAAATTGCAAAAGTATAACACCGCACGGGTCAATCTTCACAACGCCTAGTATCCATCGTTTTACGGCTAGAATTACCGGGGATCGAATCCCATTCGCTCCTCTAACTTTCGCCTCTTGGCTGTCGGCCCAGCGGAGACCCACCAAAGCATGAAAGCTGGGATCTTTTAGAATTGACTAATACTAAGATAAAGGGTCGAGAAACTCAACGTCGTTGTTCCATCATTCTTGAATAACTTGGAACTGGGTCTTCGTTTCGTACTACCACGGATTACGAAAATAATGGAAAAAATAAACAGGTGCCAACAAAGAATAAGCCCCCGCAGGCTCATGGGCCGCTTCTTTATCGGCCCACAACGAAGTTGGATTGATATAATATACAAATTTGGACATTTCCTTGATGACCCCTTCCCCATCTAGATCAAAAGAAACTTGTTTGAGCCCATGAACGGTACTTTCTTGGGACAGCCGTTCATGTGTAAATCCTTAGCATCTCCACCTTCAATGGACCCTAACATCGTTTTGGCAAACAAACGTCTTTGTGGGAGCTGTCACAATGATGCTCCGTGATTCTAGTTCACGAGTGTCCTTATGAAACTCCAAAATCGCACTTTTCCGGGGGATTTTCCGGGACGGACGAGTCCGAGGGAGTGAGACAACCCCAGTAAAGTCCTGGCAACTTAGACAGACCAGACCTCGGCACACCGGAGAGAGAGCGAGAGGGAGAGACTGAGCGGAAAGCAGAAAGGGGGGAAACGCAGGATGAAGCGATTCTTCAAGCCCGTGGAGAAAGACGGCTCCAACAAGAAGCCTGCTCTGTCTCAAAGCTGCGATGACAGTGAAACGACAGGTGAAGAGAAGAAGAAAGAGCCATTGAAGTTCTTGACCTGGAATGCCAACAGTTTGCTCCTCCGCGTAAAAAACAACTGGCCCGAATTCACCAAGTTCGTCTCTGATCTCGACCCCGACGTCATTGCAATACAGGTGATTACTGAGTCACCCACTTTGTACTTTTTTTTTCCCTGTTTGATCAGCCATTTAAGTTGCGATATGGAATAAAAAAGGGGGGGCTTTTCCGTGTTCCGACTGCGGATGATGAAGTGAAATGGGTGTTGGTTTTTTTTTTTTTCTGTTGTTTTAGATTTTTTTGGTGGAGGGCGTTATCGATTTTGCTGCATTTGCCTGAAGAGGTTGGTGGTCTGCAATGTGTGTTCGTCTAGGCATGACCCATGTTATGTGTATTGCACATTTTAAACTGCTAGCTTCATTTGGTTTCTCAAATTGTTGAACGTTTTGTCATTATCTATGATAAAAGGAAAACCTTTTTAGGTAGGAATAGACTTGCTACTATCACACTAAAATGCATCCGGTCGAGTTGTTTTATTGATAAAATTGTATGGCCTAAGGAGGCAAGCCGTGAATCCAATTTGAACTCCTGCCTTTTTGTTTCTTCCATCTTTTGTTCTTAACTGTGAGTTCAACCTATCAGTTTTGAAACATGTGTGTGATGATAGCTGTTTATATATAATACCATGCTGGTTTTTGAAGTTGGTACCTTATGGATTTTTTCGTAAAGAAAATCATCTAACAGCTCAGGGATGGTAGGAAGTAAGGATGCCTGCAGCTGGTTCAAAAGGCGCGCCTAAAAATCCTGGAGAGTTGAAAGATGATACAAGCTCCTCGCGAGAGGAAAAGCAGGTAAATTGTGCTATCACTTATGAAGTGCTAATGCTCATGGCTATGCTAATTAAGAATGTTTGTGCCATTTTATGTCTCACCATGAGTAGATGCTGATGCGTGCCCTTTCAAGTCCCCCCTTTGGACAATATCGTGTTTGGTGGTCCCTTGGAGATTTTAAGTATGCAGGGACTGCGCTGTTAGTGAAGAAGTGCTTCCAACCAAAAGTTTTCTTTTCTCTCGATAGCAAAGGTACTTGAAAAAGAAGTTGTTGCCTGTTTTTGGCCTAAAAACAATTACTCTTAGGTGAAACCGGGAATTGGAAGACTTAATCGTATGTATGCTTAAGCAATTTTTACTGGAATACAAAATATACTCAGATGCACATTCTTCAGTACAGGGATGACTCCAAGCATTGTCAAGTCTGCGTAATTGCACCCACTGAACTTTCCTTTTTTTATTTTGTTTGATGTATTTCCATGAAGATGTTATCTTGCTAAAAAAATTATAAGCTCTTGAAACTTGATCCTCCTAGAATTTAGATTCATTTTGACCTACAATATCCTATTTGAAATTCTGAAATTTTCCAAAATAAGAGCTAAATTTCTAATAGGAATTTGAGATAACATATTCAAGAAAAAGGCAAATTGAGTATGATACATTTCACGTGAATTATGTCATATGTAAATATTGTGCTATTACTAGATTTTTTAAAGGGTCTGCACTCCCTTGGTGCCCTATACTTGACTTTGCTATACTGTCCAAAACGAAAGAGGAAATTGTCCTAACTTATTATACCTTAATCTGAATATGGACCCTTTCTGCACAGCCTTCCTCTCTAGTTTGAATGGGTAGTTTGCAGACTGTAAGTTAAAACATAGATACCTTAGAAGGATAACAGCGGCTTGAGGGTTTTCACTGTTTATTTCATCTGTGGTTGAATTGTTGAAGTACAACCATTCATTCAGCACTTCTTGTTGATTTGATCCTAAAATGAAGGACATCTTTTCTCTTATCTTTCCTAGTTCTTCCATCATCCGTTTCTGAAAGAACTGAGGAGGACAAAGCAATAAAGTTTCAGCCCTACTGGAGTCGGATATTAGATCAAATTCAGGCATCAGCTATAAGCTGTCGGATAATAATTTTATTTTTTAAACCGCTAGCTGTTATATTATGTGGATATTGGTATCAACACATATGAAGGTTCGAGACTGTGCTTTGACTATTGATATTTACGATCCAGGATTTTGAATATAATACTCTAATGGAGGGGAAAGAGGGTTTGGGATCCGATCCGCATAGAGGATTTCTGGCATTGATATCATGATAAGCTATATGATAGTGCCCACCATTTAGAGGCTTAAGTTCTTGGGTTGAGGCATGATTCGATTTTTTGAAATCAATGCTAGTCTTTTGCAAAGAGAATTGCAATGGAGAGAATCCATTCCTTAAGTGTATATCTGTGGATGAATGAAGAATGCTTTTATTGTCTTTGTGTAGCATTCAAGCACGAGCTAGACGGTCGAGTTATCTTGGCTGAATTCGAGACATTTCGTTTGTTGAATACATATTCCCCTAACAATGGTTGGAAGGATGAGGAGAACTCATTTCAGAGAAGAAGGAAGTGGGATAAAAAGTTACTAGAGTTTGTTGTCAAATCGTTAGACAAGCCCTTGATTTGGTGCGGTGATCTTAATGTGAGGTGAGGTCGTCTCCTCTCTTATTCTTTTCCTTTGACTTTGTCTCGGTACTATTTGAGTTGTCAATCACCATCTCATTAAATCTTGCTGCGTTGTCCCTTTCCTTGCATTTTTTCTCTCCATATTCATGACATTGCAGTTGCTATGGCCATGAAATGTCATAAATGTGCCTACAGAAAGTTCAACCCTGAGGATAGCATATGCTATGATGCCAGATGGTGTGTCGATGGTGTGTCTTTGTTTGCAAAGATTGAACTGCCTACTGTTCTTGGCTCGGATGGTCATTGACTATTACATAGCTTAAACTAAGATTGAACCTTCTCCTGTCAACTACAGCAAGTTTTGCATTGACTTAAAAAGCCTTCTATATTACCAAGTTTTATGTCAACTTGGACAATATCTTAGGTAATCATGCAGTATGCTTGGTTTAATTTCTTAGCCTTAAGCATGCTTTTAAAGGTTTCTAGACAAACTCGTTTGCAATATGATGACGTGGCACTTTGTGCAGTTAATCATGCAAGTATTGGCTTGTTCTTATTTATCATCTGCAGCCATGAAGAGATTGATGTTAGTCATCCAGAGTTCTTTAGCACTGCAAAACTCAATGGTTATGTACCTCCTAATGCTGAGGTAATGTTTGATGTGAAATTGGATATTCTTGATACTCACGATGTCTAGATCTCATGCTTTACTTATTGAACTTTCTTTGGCTTTATGGTATGAGACTTTAATTGGGCGGGATTGAGCAGGGACTGCTCTGCTGAATGTCATTTATTTTATTTGCTTAAGAGTGTCTTTTTGCTAGGTAACTAATTGCTTACTTTACTGTTTTGTTGTATAGAAGGTTTTAAAAACCATATAGACTGTGCTGCTGTATGAACTGGAGTGTCATTTCCTTGGTCGTGTGTGATAATTTTGTCATCTGAAGGTCGTGTGAATAAATGGAATATAATTTTTTTCCCTTGTTTGCCTGTACATTTTGGCTTTTGGACAGGCATCTTTTGCCATGAAATGAATAATGCATGTGGAATGTAGAGACGGGAAACTCCAAAAGGACCTGACTTTCGAAGAGATGGAACTTACTCAAAGTAGCATTTTGATATCTTTATCTTTAAATGAATTTAAGACTTGTGCTTTGCCTTTATATTTGAACACGTGAGTGAATGATGTTAGAACCTTAGATTTGTAAAATTGTAAGATCTAAGCGAATTGCCTCGTAGATAGCCCAGATTCTTAAAGAGATTATGGACCTCAACTATAAGTTATATGCCTGCCATCTTCAGAATCTTGATTTAAAATCCTTCTTTACTTGGAAATACTGTGAAACCATCTTACATTTGCCACATATGCTAAGTTCACCGAAAGTAGGTAGTTTAAAGTCTTCGATTGGAGTAGTCATCGTTTCTTTTTTGCATACCCAGGACTGCGGACAGCCTGGATTTACCTTGGCTGAGAGGAAGCGCTTTGGAACCATACTGAAGGAGTATGTCATTTATATGATTTGGCTTCATTGGTTTTTGGAAATTTTTGTGTTGTCAACACTTCTTTTGACTCTAGTTGCTTTTATTTGAATTATGCTCTAGGGGAAAACTCATTGATGCACACCGATACCTACACAAAGATAAGGATATGGAGTGTGGCTTCTCATGGTCCGGAAATCCTATTGGGAAGTATGTGAAGCAACTTATCGTTGCATGCACTTGTATATGATGAAGCATTGTTTGAGTTCTTCATAGCTACTAAACCGAAAAGAGCAATTTGATCACATTGAAGAATTTATCTGTTATGCCACAAGGTGATGAATGGCTTTTTCTTTTGCAGGTATAGAGGGAAAAGAATGAGAATTGATTATTTCATAGTTTCGGAGAAGCTCAGAGATAGGATTAGATCATGTGAGATGCACGGGCGAGGGATTGAATTGGAAGGTTCGGCTTGTTTTATGTTTCGCTTGTCTTCTATAGCTTGTCATATGCATCTAAACCAGTAAAGATGCCTAATTTTCTATAATTCAATCAGTTTCTGCTGGTTAACATGTGTGAGTGGGAAGAACATTGTTTTCGTTTGTCTGCTAAGTGAAGTCCAAGATAACTTTATTTTTATAACTTCGGTTCTAATGGGAAATTCCATACAGAATTTATTCCTATGGAAATGCGACAAAAATACATCTACAGATTCATATAAGTTGCTTTCCTTTCCTCCGTGGACTGAGACCTAAAGGCCCATTCAGTGGTCCATTCCAACGGCAAAATATGATTTTACTATTTCACAATGGAGATCTCAATAATAACTGATGAAGTCATGAGTAGTTTTATATTATTCTCTTCTTCTTCTTCTTCTTCTTCTTCTTCTTCTTCTTCTTCTTCAGTTAATCTCCCTTGAAGCTTCACCCTCATGCTAAGATCTTGAGCACAACACAGGTTTCTATGGAAGCGACCATTGCCCTGTCTTCCTTGAGCTTTCGGAAGCCATGTCAGATTCTGCGTAGAGCCAAGTTTTCAACATAAGGTTATGATATTTCATGCATTCCCGTGATGGGCATCTATTACACCGCCGGTGCATTTATTTATAGAAGCATGGTATGGGGATTTGTCAGACTGAAATTCAATATTAGATATCGTGTGCATAATCATGCTAATATACCTGCAATGGCCTGTCAGCATTTACATTTTGGGTCAAGTTTTGCGCCAACCAACTATTAATGTCAAGCGGCAGATTTGGAATTACTATATTGTTTGTTTTACTCAATACCCAATGGCGTTGAGACTCTGCTCAGAGGCTCTTTTATGTAACCTATAGTCTTTGCTTGTCTATAGATAGGAAGTGGGAAAAAGTAGGTGATGCGCTCTCTGATCTCATGGCATCCCAATGGAACAAGTGGCATCTTTTGCTTTAGTTGGTGGAGGATGGCTATGAGAGAATCTGTCTACTCGAGCATGAAGTTCCCATTCTCAGCATAAGTTGGAAATTTCTGGTCTGAAAGAATTGCTAGTACTAGAAAGGTTCATGATTAGCATGCCATCTTGACTCCAGCTTTGCTTAATGTTTAGTTAGATTGGTTAATATTGCTTAGCTAGAAAAATCTCTCACATGCTCGATGAATGGTGCACATCATGAAGAATATACTTATGGTCCAGATTCAGCAATCTGGTCTACAGCCCTTTTAAAGAGCTCCGGCATCTCAGGGCAGTCTTTTTACTTTTCAAGAATGGTTATAGCCCCGCTCGCTTGGCGCGTCATTCATGAGATGAAGGGTTTGAATCCCTCTTGGGTTGCTTATCTCGCCTTACCCAGTAGGCTTAGGCACGGCACGACTCGTTTGCGTCGGTGTTTTTCATGTGATCTGCAGACACATGCTTTACTGATGAGTGATCACCGAAGAATAGGCGCTTCCTGCCTGAAACGATGCTAATGAAGAGCTATTACTGTTTGGCCTAAAGGACGGTACTACCGCATTCGACTTGTTCAGTGCATCGCATGTTTGTTCTTTGAAGTTCGATACTTGTATTCGGCTTGTATCAACTCGGTGCATTTTACATGTTAGGATCGGTTCGCCTGTATGGCGATAAACTCGAGCTAAATGACTGTAGGACGACTCTCTCTCTCTTCTCTCTTCTTTTCTTTCTTGGATAAGGAATAAGCTCATTTCGAGATTGAAGCTTGGTCACCATTCAAGTTTGAATATCACAGATACTTGGTTATGAGATTAGCAGATGAAAGTTGTACCTGTGGTGTTCCTGGTAATGAAAACGTCAACCCAGAAGTACTTTCCTCGTACAATGTCTACAAATAACAAAATTTTAATGGGTATCTTCAAATACTAATTAAATTTAAAAAATGTTTTTCGAAAATGGAAAAAAAAAAAGGAAAACCAAAAAATTATTCTTGATCAAATATTCAATGAAAAACCATTTCATACTTTGGACCGCCCATTGGTGAAATCTAAGATATCCGATTGGTTATCTTAAATACCCGCGATGAATTAGATCCTCGATCATCAATGACGTGTCCTGGTTATTAGGCGAAATCTTCCGTTTAAAATGCAGTAAATGCGACGGGTCCCGTAATTAATAACCCTAGCTTCAATGAAGTCGTCAACCTCAGCTCCCTGCTCTCCACCATCTTTCAACATGTCTTGACTCTCAAGCAATCCTAAGCTCAGGCTTACTCCTAAACCCTAGCTCTTAATCTGGAAATAAATCTGACCAATAAAAAAAAGATATGGAAATAATACATGTTTGTGCGTATAATACACCCCATGAAATACCCTTCTGCATATACATAAATAAATAAATAAATAAAAATACAAAATAAAAAATAAAAATTGCAATAAAATATTGCTGTATGTACTGAAAATTCTACTCTTGGATGCACTTACCAAGGTAAAAGTAACACCTTCTGTTTCTCCTCATTCTCTCTCTCTCTCTCTCTCTCTCTCTCTCTCTTCGTGTTTTGTTCACACTTCTTCTCCTTCTCCTTCTCCTCCGCCTTCTTCTTCTTCTTCTTCTTCTACTTCTTCTAATTATTCTTCTTGTGTCTCTTTGCCTGCGGGAGCTTGGGATTGAATTGGAGCTTCGAAATGTGTTTAGAGGATGTCATCGAAGACTCTACTTAGATGGATCTTCAACTCCAAGGCGCCCTCTGAAGAACCCACCATGACTGACCCCGACGACAAGCCCGACTCGCCCCCTCAATCGAGCGCCGAACCCGATCCCCCACCATCCGATCTCGATCGGACGGCGGAGAACCCGCCGGTGGAAGAGCTGGAGCGCCTCGATGTGGGAGTGTCGGAGCCGTCAGTCGAAGAAGGAGGAGGAGCCGAGAAAGGGTCCAGCGCTGGTGGAGTGGAGGACGGCGACGGCGATGGCAAGAGCGAAGGAGGGAGCGACGGGGACAAGGACGAGAATGGAGATAGTCAGAGTGACGACGAGAAGAAAGAAGAGAGGAGGAGGGTTAATAAGTATCCGGTGAGGCCTGAAGCGGAGGACTGCTCTTATTATATCAAGACGGGCACTTGTAAATTTGGATCCAATTGCAAGTTCAATCATCCAGTGCGGCGGAAGAATCAGGTATGTCGTGAGTGATTTGCACTATTTTGTTCAGCAATCGTAGAATAAAGCTTGCGACTTCAACCGACTAAGGGCTGTTCATGCCGTTTTCTGTTTGTGTCTGAAAGTGGTATCGATGAGTATACTGGATGTCTCATCTGGATGAGGACTCAATAACTCTATAAGGTGGAAGTTGTTGGATGGAGGTTCATGCTTGCTTATGGCATTCGAATCTAATATTTTTCCGACAGCATAGCATCGTGTTTACGTGAACTTCTTTGTTTTCCACTTAGGAGTGTAATTCATGTCATTCGGATAAAAATTGAAGCTTGGGGTGCTTGAAAATCTGATTATCATGATAATGTGATGTTTGAAGGCTTATTTTTGTTCGCCTTTTGGCTTTCATGTTTTGGGTCAATTTATCACGAAGATTGCGAAGGATAAGGTGAAGGAAAAGGAAGAACCAAAAGAGAGGCCGGGACAGACAGAATGCAAGGTTATTCTTTGTACATTTAAAAATTGCGATTTTGAGCTAAAAAAATGCGACCACTTGTTCATTCTGTCTAATCCTGTATCAATACCATGAAAGGCTACTTTTTATTACTTTCGACTGTCAAGGTCCATCTGTAAAAAAAACTGTTAGGTCTTGAATTTCTTAGAGCAATATATTGAACAGCTGATGTTACCTATTTTAAGAGAGCTATTCTGGTGGAATAATCAATTTGATTGCTTATTTTATTTACATGGTGAATCTCCATTATGTTTTGAGTAATACTTTCTGGGGCTAGCGTTGTTGCGTTGTTAATTTATCATTCAGACATAACTGTTGCCAAGGGCAATCATTGTGATGTTCACTAGCTTTTGGCTTTCGGCAAATACCGTAGATGAGAGTAGATGCTGATTTCCAACTTTATATTACTTCTATTGAGTCCTCAGATCCTTTCACCACTCTGTATTCGATAACGTTCTTGGATTGTCTCCAAACGGCAGCTTTATTACTCACAATCGAACTGAGCAGCCTAGAGGCTGGTTTTTTTTTTTTTTTTTTTGGAGATTACATACTATCCCCAATCTCCTCTAATGGTTGGGGGTTAGATAAATCCTTATCGTGGATAAGTAGATGTTATAAAGGCCAATCTAAAAGCCTAAGCTAATAGGTGAAGGGAGATCACATGAATATAAAGAGCATTTAGAACCCGTTGTCAAGCAATGTGGGACATACTTCAACACCCGCACTCACGTGTAAGCCGGATTACGAGCAACACGTGAAATTTTGATTACGCACATTCATGTGTAGTTTTTGAGGAATTTTTTACCATGCACATTCGCGAAAGGGATAGCACTGGCTTTGATACCATGTTAGAAAGTCCAACCCAAATGCTTAAGCTAATAGGTGGAGGCGGACCACATGAATATAAAGAGCATTTAGAACCCGTTGTCAAGTAATGTGGGACATACTTCAACAGGAGAAAACAACAACAACATTCTAATATGCCCTGGCCAATGTAATTTGGTTAGGGTCTTTGCTATCATTGTAAACCCGCAGCTAGATATGGTATTTTACATGCTAAAACTTTTCATCCATTCTTAACTAAAATGAATGAGTCATGACAAATGGTAGCTAATCTGCTAGTGGTTTGTGTATCCATTCTGAATCTGAGGCTTGCATCATGTTCTAATGATTATTGATCCTTCTAGCATTTTCACTATGCTTGAGTATGATAAAAGAGAGTTTCTGTTATGACGGTTTCCTTTCCCTTGTATTAACAGTTGATTCAATGTTTTCACTCTTCACGAGTGTGTTGGTTGCAGTATTACTTAAAAACAGGAGGTTGTAAATTTGGCAAAGCCTGTAGATACAACCACTCCAGACCAAAAGCGTTTGTAGCCCCCTTTGCAGAGCTTAACTTTTTGGGCCTGCCCATCAGACCGGTATGCTTTAGCATCCATATAACACTCACTCTCTATATCACTGTAAACCACAAATAAGAGTTTGTTAATCTCATCATAGTCTAATTAAGCCATCTACCTGAAAATATTGACTAGATATTTTCTCTACACAGGGAGAGAAAGAATGTCCGTTTTACATGCGTACTGGATCCTGCAAGTATGCAGCTAATTGCAGGTTTAATCATCCTGACCCCACTGCAGGAGGAGTTGACCCTCCTTCAGAATATGGTAATGGAGGGTCTGCTCCATTGCAAAGTGCATCACAATTTCCGGTGGCATCATGGTCATCACAAGGAGCGCTGAATGAGTCCACACCCTTTGTGCCTATGATGTATTCTCCAACCCATGGGGTGTCAGCGCACAATGCGGAATGGAATGGTTATCAGGTAATGCTAAACAATATTATGAATAGTATCTTTAACTTCCTAGGCCCTACGAAAAAAGGCATGGCTTTAGGGGGAATGAGCATCTTGGTGGTGGATTGTCCTCACAAATTTCCAATATGGGCTCCAGTGCTTTCATAGTTGAAGTTTTACTTGGGCTGTAATTTGGCCATGTGGAGAGTAATCATTTTGAGGACTGTTTTTCCTCCGTCAGAAATAAAAGCACAAGTTAAGCAAAACCGGAACTTACCCATACAAGTGTGCCCTTTCTTATCTCGAGTTCTTTAGTTTGCTCCTGCCCTAATGCCTACTGGTAGTGACAATTCATGTCTGGATCCTTAACATCAATGGTGGATGCAGGATTTGCACACACGTGTGGAGAAGGGGGGTGAGGGGTGGGGAGGGCTTGAATTATGGAAAAACCTAGCAATGCATACATCAAGAGAATCCACTAAGTGGCCCAACTCAAGTGGTTGTTGAACTTTCTTGATATACTATGAAAATTTAGTACCTCTATAATAAAGGATACTGTTTTCCGCAAGATGGTATCCCATGTTAGACGTTTGTTAATCAATTATGAAGCCAGACCCTAAAACATTGCTCCCAATGTATCTCAACCATTAGTGGTAATGAGTGTTATTCTTTGACGCCTTGTTTCCTAAATTCAGTGGTTGAAAATCATGAAGAGTAAGCTCCCAGACCATTTAATTACTACTACTTGTTAGCAAAAAATGTAATGATTATACATGGTTAGTACTAGAATCATCCCATATTAGATGCATCCTCTGCGTAAGATTTGACATGTACATATTCTTACTCCAAATCACTCTATATATGTCACATTTTTTGTGGAAGGCATTGCAGTAGACACATGATCCTAAAGCCATTTAACTTTTGTAAAATCACAACGTAAGGATTCCATAATTAGATATCACATATAGACATTCCATTCTACGCACCTCATAAAATCAAAACTCTCCAGTCTTGGTATATATGTTCAGAATTTCCTATTAGATATAAAACAAAATTGTGCATACGTAAGCATAAAAATTTATATCATGGAGACTGTAACAAACATAGCCAATTTGACAGAAAGAAATGTAATATCCATGAAAGAAGGCTCTAATGGTGGATTAAGAGATTGGCGACAGCTGTTTTAGACCAGCTCCGACACTGCTTAATACTTTGTATGCCAGTCAACTTATGGCTCTTCTATTTGCATGTTTCTCGGTTTTCATGATGTTAGGCTAACTAGGTAAATTAGGTGGAGGAATAGTGTGGTTATGCTTGGTGTTGTCTCTGTGAGCTTTGCTTGCGTTGGACATTGGTCAAACAGAGTGCTTCTTCTCTCATTTGTTTATTTATTCTCTTGTATCTGCTTGTGGCTTGTCAAGTTTCCTGTCAATCCACCGGGACCAGTGGTGCGCCCTCCTTCAGCATTTATCATGAAGCACCCTGTGACTGATAGCCATATCTATCCCCATCATCAGATGGTAATTGATGAATATCCAGAACGACCTGGCCAACCTGACTGCAGTTACTTTCTGAAAACTGGGGATTGTAAGTTCAGGTCTAACTGCAAATATCACCATCCGAAGGATCGAATCTCAAAATCACCTCCGGTTCTCCTGAGTGACAAGGGCCTTCCATTGAGACCGGTAATGGTGTCCTACTTTTTCTTTTTAGTCTTATATCTTTGTTATTGTTCTCTTGTGGAAAAGATGAAAAAAAAAAAGAAAACCCATTTAATATGCACGCTTGAAGCTTGTGTAGTGCTATTATTGGTCTTCTTCTCAATGGTGGATCTTTTTAGGTGGTCCCTAATGTAAAACGTTGGTAGAGAAATGCCATAAGGAATTTCTTGGATCTTTTTTATAATATCTGTTTGAAGTCAGGGAAGCTCTAATTTCCTGGAGCAATAAGGTATGAAGACAATTTCCTGTGATAACTAGTGAATTTGAAAGATCTGGGTAAAAGAGAAAGTAAAAGGACTGGTGAATTGTCTGCTTGATTGCAGTCATTTCCATTCTTTTCCATCTAAATGTGACCATATGTTTGTATCCAGGATCAGAACATCTGCTCATATTACAGCCGCTATGGCATTTGCAAGTTTGGTCCTGCTTGTAAATTTGATCATCCTGTGCACTTGGCTTCGTCAACCATGACCGGACTAGATCAGCCATCTTCAGTTGGCGACTCTGCCACAAGTGATGGGCCAATGATGGATGGGACAAGGAACTCAAGCGATGCTATTCAGCAATCTGTATAGCCCAACTGCTCTCTAGCTTTGTAGGCTTTTAGTGTCCCTGGCTTCATTTCTTCCCTTGAACGTGAAGAATGCTAACTTATGCCCAGCTACCCCGAGATCTCCAGTGAGTGGTGCTTTCTTACAATGTTTGCTAAATGGTCAGTATTTAAATAATTGTACATTGTCTCGGTTTTAGGCTTATTTTGGGACTTGTCTGGTTACTGGATTGGTGGTTATCAGTGAAACTGCTGTTCAGGAATAGGCAAAAAGGGTGAAGTTATGCACTACACAATAGGTTTTTATACGGACATTCAGATTTAGTCTATGATACAACGGTTGCAGATTTTTGCCTTACTGAATAAAATGCATCTGCGAGGACATTCAAGGCGAACTCATTATGGACTAATAAAAGCCAACAAATATGGGTATCAATAACCTCGGCATTAATGAATATGGGAAGGGAGATTTGTTGCGTAGCTTGCCCTACAAAAGGCAGCACTAAGAGCGGTTGCTAACCTGTCTTGTACTAAACCTGCTGAAAATAGCCTACTCATGAGAGTCCTTACTTTATGAGTCATTATTGCACTAGCGAGTTCCCATACATTCTAGTCCTCAGCTATTGTATTTCAGAAATGCAGTGAGCTCTGGTTTGTTTATCAGGTAAATTTTCATTTGCAATGCTTCCGTACGGTGGAGCCGAGCTAGGGATACTGGAATGTTACTATAGTTTCTGTCCGTAAATGACGTGGTATTGTGCGAGTGAAGTTTGAGGTATATGAAAAGAAATGAACAGCTTCATTTTCAGCAAGAAAGCTCCCGACCCACAGTTGCTTGTTAGTTCTGCCATGGCAGATTACTAGTGTTTTGCTCAGTTGGCTAAAACCAAGAGCAAATCAGGTGCCTACAAGATAGCTTACCTTAAATCTGGAAATAACCTAGCAAGGGAACCCTCAAATTCAACGCTGATGCTTCCTTCGTTGTGGGATGGGCAGCTGGGGCCATCAGCTGTGTCGACCTGAACTGCCATGGAGAATTAATTGATGGTTTCGCGATGGAGGTGACATCGAGCTCAGCTGCGCAGATGGAGGCTCCAGTGTTGGACACCCCTAAGATTTTTTTAACAAGACACGCACAAGTGAGAGTCTTCTGATTGAGTCAGACAAGTCACTTAAAAGAGTAGATTACTTCACATGAGAAGTGGATGTCCTTCTCATTGAGGTCAAGGTTCTGATTATGGGTTTTCCAAATTTGAGGTTGGCTCACTGCAATAGAAAGTCCAATAAGATTGGATTGCAAAAGCACGAAGAAGCAAATCCCTACCTCAAAATTGGCTTTCTAACCTACCTGAAGCTCTATGGGTCTTTACTTGTTTTTGTATCAAGTCTTTTTACACTTGAGCTCCTCGAGTTACGTCTTTTCTGATTAAAAAAAAAGTTCGAACAGTGGAATTTAGGCAAAACATGTCAGCATTTCTGTTGCATCCATCTCCTGTGTAGGTCCCGATCGATTAACAAGGCACTCCGTTCCGGACCGCATTTTAACAGCCAAAGTACACGAGACAGTAGTGACAACTTGGTGTATGGACCAAACAATTTCTCTTGGCCCCTTAGATCCTGCAGGACGGCAACCCCATAAAATTTTCAAGTTGTCATGCCTTAACTAGGCTGTCTACCAAGAAAATCAAACGTACATCGCAGTCCGAAATCGTCCCCATGAAGCTATTAGCCTATAATCGGCCAAACAAAACGTCTTGCTAAGAATGCAATGTAGGCAAATGTGGGTCTTAAAAGTATGCCGGAACGACCAGAGGGGCTTCTGTGGCTAAAAGAAATGGCTTCTTTCAGGATACCTAGTGAACGTCATCACTAATAATCAGATGAGAAATTGTTCACAAGCACGAGTTTACGAGGGTGATGCTGCAGTCCCCAAATAGCCAACCAGAGCCTATTCACAGGATGAAAATCCACCCTTCGTGGTCCGCAGCAATCTGATTGGCCATTTGTCACATTTACACTAAACTTGAGAAGGCATGGAAAATTTTCAAAAAAATCCCAATCTTTTTTTCTTACCAATTTAGTATTAAATTTTTTACATTTATGTCAATTTAATTTGGCTAAAAATCATTAACGTGGCATCACCAGCGCTAACATTATAATTTTTTAATAGTAGGTTAAAATTTTAAAATTATTTATTTAGTTATTTGGTTTTTTTTTTCCTTTTCTTTCTCTTACCATTTTTTTCCTTCTCTCGTTTTTTTTCCTCGTATGGTGGCTCTTGCACAAGGCTGCGAGACTTGAAGAATCTTAGAATTGGGTCATCGCCGTCTTCTTCCCATTGTTGTCATTGCTGCTGCTGTTTACATGGCTAGAGATGAGGAAAATGAAAGAAGTTGGAGAGCAGGAAGAGGGCAAGGTTCCATGGAGGCTGTAGAGACCAAGGTCACCACACCGGCCATTGGCGACGGCAAGCCTCACCTAGCCACTGCGACCTCACCAAGGGTTGGGCAAGCCTCACCCTAGCCAGATCTGACTTAGGCAAGGCTCACCCAGGTGACGGCGAGGCCCGACCTCGCTGCCCCTGGCGAGTCCGGCCTCACCGTCGATTGGGCAAGGCTCACCCAGCCCTGCCCTTGCCAAATCCACATCAAAAGGTTTACAAAATATTAAAATATTAATCAAAATTGCCACATTAGCATCAGCCTTGCCACGTTAGCGGTTTACGGACAAAATTGACCGGAAAGACAGAATTGA
The DNA here is from genome assembly GCF_020921035.1 of Rhodamnia argentea. NCBI lineage: Eukaryota > Viridiplantae > Streptophyta > Magnoliopsida > Myrtales > Myrtaceae > Rhodamnia > Rhodamnia argentea. Next base: position 10,064,178 of record NC_063155.1, read on the forward strand.
CACATGTAAAAAATTTAGAACTGAATTAACCAAAAAAAAAAAATCTAAAACTGAATTAGAACAATTACAATAAATTTATGATTTTTTTTTTAACAATTATCCCTGATAAGGCAAGATGCCTTATAACAACTTCCGGGATGATATAAAAGCCCGAGACTGTAGGGCTAAATGATCTCAAACGACTTTTCTGCAAGCAAACAATGCTGCAGATGCAGAGCACAATAGACAGAAGAATGTGGAATTTCCACCCTTAATGACCACTCCTCTTCACCAATTATACATTAATATCTTGGAGTACATGGGCTCGCAAATTCAGAAAATACAATTGGAACTGCATTAATCAGACACGAACCATCTACCCAAACGGTTCAGATTTACAGAGGCTCTGAACCAGTGTGGCGAAAGCAGAGCTGACTGTTCTACTGCTCCCTGCCGACTGAGAGAGTCAGGAGAACATCAGACTTCGTAAAATATAAGTCCTGCGTACTTCAAAGATTGATACAACCCCAACAATATTCCTGACATATACATCTCTCTCTCCAGTATGAGCATGTACAGACATATTTACTCTGAATAACTACAAAAGCAAAAGCGAAAGGGGAAAAGAAAAGGACAACTAAGGACTCTCCTATCTGACTTACAAGGCTCTACCGTACAACAGAATCAGCATACCTTGGTGACTACGAGTTTAGACTTCAACATTGGCTTTATTACCAGCGAGGATCAGAGAGATCTCAAGGCCACGACTAAATGCTTGGTTAAAGAGAAGACGAGATTGGAAAGTGGTGACAAATGGGAACCACGACAAACTAGCAACTGGAGCAAAGATGAGCATACCCATCCCGGCATCATACATTCTGGCAAACTCCCTTACTGAATCCCACAATCCTAGGCTCCAGACTACCTTCTTCCATGCAATTGCCAGCTGTTTAAGTTCAAACACAAAGGAGTACAAAAATGTTGAGCAATGCCACCTTTAGGAAAAAGAACTTACAATGACGTAGAAAGCTTGGTTTTAATCTTAAGTACTTACACAAAGTATGCCCCAGCCGGTAGGAATAAATGCAAGAATACTTGCGAACAAGTCAGCTATTGTCAGACGAGTAAATATAACAACAAGGCAGAGGGCTGCAATAAGTCCCAATGATGTGACTCCTTGAATAAATCGCATAAATAGTTGGAAGTTGGTAGATTTTTTTGGGCTGAAAGTATAAATCTACACGGCAACAAGAAACAACAGATAGTACCAGTTAAAATCTCCGACAAAAGACAACCATAGCAAGGGAGAGATGCAAACGGGAAGATGAATCCACACCTTGAAAATCATGACAATGCCAGCCAACACTGCCCAAGAGAAGCCGTAAATCTGCAATCAAAAGCAATTGCTATGATGTAAAGTAGACAGCCACCCTAAGGCATGTTTCTCCATTGACATTGTGAACTCAATTAAATTCCCAATCTAAATCGAATCATCTCATGTACAATGTAACAGAGAAAACTTTGATTGGAAACAGTAGAGATATATGTAAGAATTTTCCTTTTCTGTATGCTGCTTCTTGTTATTCCCAATAGGATGGCGCGGTAACAGATCGATTCTTCCAAAGCGCGCCCCGTTCGTGCCGCTCGCAACAATCCAACTAGTTCTCCAGGTCGAAATGGAAAAGAAAAAAGGGAGGTTTGTGATGATTTTGAAATCTTTTCTACTAGGTAATCCAGTATCCTAAATCTTTTCTACTAGGTAATCCAGTATCCTTATGCATGAAGATAATAAATTCGGTCGTTATGATCGGACTCTATCATGGATTTCTGACCACATTCTCCATAGGGCCCTCTTATCTCTTCATTCTCCAAGCTCGAGTTATGGAAGAAGGAGAAGAAGGAACCGAGAAGAAGGTATCAGCAACAACGGGTTTTATTGCGGGATAGCTCACGATGTTCATATCGATCTATTAGGTGCCTCTACATCTAGCATTGGGTAGACCTCATATAATAACTGTCCTAGCTCTACCGTATCTTAAACCTTTCATTTATAACGTGGATAGATAATGTCGATCATATCCAGTACGTCAACCACAGTGTGCCCCGTTGCAGTATATTAATTTCACATTGCATCAGAGTCGACATGACGAGTTTGAAAACTTTCTCTAATCATTATCTTGCCTTCTATTCTAGTTATTATGCTCCTGTGTAAGGTTACATCCACATCTGGTGCTTCATTTGTAAAGTATGAGTCACACGAGAGGATGTGCATTAAGAAATATGTATGATACATATGCAGCGGGCCTGTCTCTTGACCACACAAACTATTTACAAAAATAACAATCATATAGCAAGTTGAAAATCCATCAAGCAAAGCACACCAAATCTATTTATCCATTTTCATTTCACCAGGATTGGATGTCATCTCTCTCTGGTTTTCATAGTGCATTACACAAGGACTAGCTGTGATGTCTGAAAATCATTGCAGTGTCAATGCTAACACATTAAGAATAAGGTGTGAAACAAGGCCATTTAAAATACTAGAATTTATTGCCTAAGATCCTGGCAAAACTTCAATGCCCAAAGGATAGATTAAACAAATTAATACAGCCTTCATACAAACCTAAGTGCGGCTTTCTAACAAGAATTGTCTCAAAAAGCAAGACTAGCAATTAGATAAAAATAAAGGTGAAATTAACAAAGAGAACAGGGATTTGTCATGAGACAAGGGGCCAAGAAGTTTACCGCAAGAGATGTGTCCTTCCCAGTAAGGTGGAGTTTGTACACAATGCCATATTGGAATAGAAAGAACCTTATGCTTAATATTGTTTCCAATATTCGACCCCTTAATGTATGGATATGCACCTGCAAAACCAGGGCACGTTTCAAAATAATAGACACAAGATGAATTAGGGAACCATGCATCAGAGGAAAAAAGGGACATTGACAAGAAATATGAACAGGATATTCCTATAAACTTTGAATCATGTAAAACTTCCATAAGAATAAAAGAAAAAATAAAGAAAATCATAAATCCTGCCCGTCTCTGAGATTACCCTTGGCAAATTCAGAAAAGCAAAACAAGCAGATGAAGTAAAGGAGGGGCAGCAGGTAGATAAAGGAAAACAAGGAAAGTCAAGTTTGAAGCCAATAATCAACAGAATTTATTCCAACCCTAGAACTATGAAACAAATTTTCTTTTGTCTGCAACGAGAAATGGCAACCGGAAAACAAGTACATGCCTGTTCTTCTTCCCACCAAAATTCCCAGCTATTTTCCCCCTTCACCCCTACTCCACCTCTATATAGAAGCCAGTTGGTCCAATCATCAAAGTCCTCCACAGTCCTGCTCAACAAAAGATGGTAAATACGTGTTTGGAAAAAATACAGCACCTTGTCATCCAGCCAACAGATTAATGTCAAGAAAAGACTAGAAGTCACAGTTAGGTTAATACAAAATCATTGAAATTTGAACTAAAGAGGTAAATGGTAAAGAACTGCTGGACTTACTTTTGCCACTCAAAACCTGAGGGATTAAAGATATATGGAGCAAAGAGCCATGAGATGACAAGGAACCAGCTGCTAAGAGTTAGTAAAACAAAAGAAACAGCGCCTCCTTCTGTATATCCATATGCTATATACACTATCAGTAGTAGTGCGACTTCAAGCCTGTACTCCAAGAGTAAAAACAAAAAGAAAATCACGTGAGTATTGATTTGAGAATTTGTACTGCTTATATAGAATACAATACAGAACAAAGAGAGGCCAAGAAAATGCACAACCTAGAAATTCTGCACAGGGGAAGATGGCCAGAAAGGGGAAAGCACTAAACTAAACAATCCTTCCAATGTAAATTGTAACTCACGCTTTAACGAAGTGACTTCTTGAGTAAAGCCTGTAATTTTCAGCAAACTTGATGTGACGGACAACAAAGCCTCTCCCAGTTGCTCTGTACTGTTGATCCAAATAAAATAAATAAAGTTAAACAATCTTAAAGCACAAGAGCAAAATGAGTTCAGAGATACTTGGACTTAGGCTCCTACCTTTGCCCCTCCATGAAGAATAGTTCGTCCAAAATAATGAGTCCTAGTTCCCAATGAGAAGGTGAAGAATACAGAACACAGCTGGAGTTGCATCGTGATAAAACTGAAAACAGCCTGCAAATAAAAAAGAAAAACAGGAACTATATGACGTATCTTTTTTTTGGTAGAATATTTCATATACTGTTGACTAGCGTGAAAATCAACAAATTTTTACAGTATGGCTCAGGATCCTGTCTGCTACTCAATATGACAATCCCTCTCTCTCTCTCTCTCTCTGTGCCAGTGTGCGTGAGAGAGAGATCCTGTCTGCTACTCAATATGACAAGCTCTCTCTCTCTTTGCCAGTGTGCGTGAGTGAGAGAGAGAGAGAGTCACACATCCACTTCAAAATTGCAGTGCAGTAAAAATGGCAAGATGATCAACTCTCATTAAAATTGATAAAAGTTCGCTGAGGCAGACAAAAAGAATGCGATAAAGATAAGGGGAATGTACTGACTAACCTTCAGTAATCCCTGCTCAAGGATAAAGCCCATAATCATGGGCACAGCAGTAAAAACTCCAATTTGAACCAAGAACTGTGCATTCAGAACTGCATTTAAGGCCGTATTTCCCAACATTTTGGCCTCCAATGAGATCCCTTCATCAAGTCCAGAGAACGCCTGAAACAAGTCACACAGAAAAAAAACACCCAGTAAACAGTCTGATAGACATTTCATTCCCATGCTATTTGAGTAGATAGCCAAAAACAAAAGGCATCAAGTAACCAGTATTATGAAAGACATGCACTGTTACACCAATTTGGAGAATTTGATACATAGAAGTATATCTGCATATACATATTTCCTATACTGCCCTTCCAAATTCCATTTATGCTCGCTGGTCACTCGGTCCGACCACAGATTTGAAAGAACAAGTGAAGAAGTAATTACACAACGATTCTCTGTAAGTACCATGTCTAAAAGTTCCAAAAATATTAAGATATGACGAGTTTCGTGTAGAGTTTCTATGATAATCCAAATTCGGAACTTATTTGTTCACATCGCTGTGCACTAGGACTTGCATAAAGCAGCAGCCTATAGAGTTACTTACCAGAAACTCATAAAAAAGTACAAGACAATCTCCACCTTCAAATTCAAATTGTACACATGATTGATTCAAAGTAAAAGAGAGATTGAGGATGGCCATCTTACCAGGTAAACCCTCCCATATAAGAAAATATATATCGTAAGGACTGTCATCTGTATTGAACAAAGTTTACACCACATTCAGAAAAATAATTCCATTGTACAGTTACCATTAAGAGAATTTAATGAATAGGTAAATCATACCATTGTGCAAACATAATAACCAACAGTGGTGAAGAAGAACGAAAGCATTCTAAAGAAGTCAAAAAGTTGTCCAAGGCGGTACACATCCCTGCTAAGAACTTGTTCTCCATTACCACCAGCTACTTTTCCCTCAAACAGAGCAATCTGATTTAAGCCAACATCCCTGCCCTTTCCTACCTACATAAAACATAAGCAATAAGGTTATACCAAAAAATTCATGGTCTTCTAAGTAGAGATAGAGATTGTTCCTCCACGAAAACCTGAATGTACTCATGGTGTGTGATATTGCCCTGCCTCAATGTGGAATTGAACCCTGCAGTATTTAAAAATACCAAGATGAGACTAATTAGGAAGCAAGTCGTGTTTCATCCAAAGAGTTGAACAATAAACTTTCATACAAACATATCTGAAGAAGGTGCACTAACCATGCAGGGGACTATCAGGGCTACACTAGCATAGACTTTAAAAAGATCTTAAGCTTCTCCATATACAGGTCAATGAAGTCGTGACATTTAAGGTATTAACTAAAGGCTATTTCTTCATATTGACCCCACAAAATTAGGGAAAAGAAAACAGATCTACAAAATCAAAGGAAGAGTGAAGATCATACAAATCACGCCCATCAGGCAGAAGTTGAGGGGTATATTCATATGTTAGATTAACAACATGAGTTTCTCCATTTCACTCTTCCCATATAATCCAAAAGATGGAAGAAGGAATCTCGAGGATATATTCATGTGTTATGAAGAAATGCAAGTATCTCCCGGCCCATCAGGCAGAAGTTGAGGGGTATATTCATATGTTAGATTAACAACAAAAGTTTCTCCATTTCACTCTTCCCATATAATCCAAAAGATGGAAGAAGGAATCTCGAGGATATATTCATGTGTGTTATGAAGAAATGCAAGTATCTCCCAAGGTAAAAAATTTGCTAAAATCGCAGAACCTTTGTTCTAATGAAGGTGGAAATCTCTCAGCTAATTGATAAAGACCAGAGAGAGAGAGAGAGAGAGAGAGAGAGAGAGAGAGAGAGAGAGAGAGAGCACTTTAAGGTTCAGCCAAAATTTGGTTACAATATTAACCATTAATTTAATAACATATTAAGTCAAACTCTTAAATCAAGGTTTGTTTCTAAACAAGAGCGTTTTCAATTAGCTTTACTTATGTTGTCAACCAGCAAACACCCATAGTCAAACGCCACTTATCACTCAACAGAAATAAACTAGTTAGAATGAAAAAAATACATGTATACCTGCGTATATATCTTCACTGATATTTATGACACGTGATGCCTTACTAATACCTCCTCGAGTTATGTGAAAGATACGGTCAAATACATCTGGATGTCCATAGTGCATACGGACCCTGAAGGTTACAACAAAGTGGCAATCATTAGTATCTAATAGTATGATTCCGATGAGGTTATGTCTATATATAGACATTGGCGTTATGAATGGTGGGACAAGATGTCCACATGTGCTTGCGCTTTCTCAGGGAGGAGTCGTGTCCGACACAAAACTCAGACTCGGTATTAAGAACTGGTTTAATAATAGGTTCCAGACCACTTACTTCAATGGATAAGCTAACACCCGTTGACCGAGAGTCACAAAACTAGTCTCTTGCTTGGACATGAACGATGCCAAAGATGAGACACTGCAGGAAAAAGTTGTTCGCGTTTGATAGAGTGCTATCAATAAAAAGAAAGGAATAACGTAATCACAAGACAATGATGCCCAACCTTCCCGTGAAGACGTGTTCTCTAACACCAAGAATGGTTGGAGGTCTCAGGCCATGATTTCCTCGAAATTCATCGAGAAGATTTCTCATTTTCATTGCCTCCTCAAGGTAATTGTCCTACAAATGAAGCAGGAGAAGATTATCACATTTTGCCATGTGTTTGATAGACGACTATTTCCAACATCAATATCTATCCAAAGCAAAACAGAGCACGAAAAACTACACCCTTTGCGAAGTAAATTAAAGAGCAAGCAAAGTAATATGCATAGCACAAACTAGAAATGACAACAAAAAAGTACCTCTCAAAATCTACTTAGAATTATTTGCCAAGAAATATACAAACAATAATGTATGGAGTTACATCGGAGAGCGTTTTGTTCTTCTAACATGCAACATTCACTCAAAAGCTACCGAAACGCCAAAGAAGAGACACATGCTCCCAAACATTTACTAAGTGTACACCTCAACATCCTATAATTGTACTTGTGATTTGCTGCAAGAGGCACACTTTTTCAAATGGAAGAGTTTGAATATATACTCTGAAATCAAGTTAAAAAAGGAATATTGAACCAAATAAGCTTCAACATGAGATCTCTTGTTCAGCTGACCATGAATGTGAAGCATCAGCTGATACATTTCAACTTTGAGTTCCACTATTGGTTCATTATCTGATGCAGCAATGTCGAGGAGCACCTCCAAGTGTATCTTTTTCGAAAGTTCTTTTAGTAATATAAATATGTATTTCCTTTGCCAATTCAATTCCCATATTAACTGGATAGAAGAAGACGATGTTTCTCAAGGAGAGTGGACCTACCTCAGCCTATTTGTCCAACAAAAACATCTCAGCAAAAATTAAGACTTTTCCGTTATACAATAATTTCAACCAGAATTTTAAGTCAAATATCCTTGAATCCGAACTGCGGTTATGTCCACAACCTTTCAAGTCCCAATAGAAGGCTTCCAGAAGCAAAAGTATTAATATCGAAGGCTATGTTGATGCATTCCAGAGTTGATTAGATGAGGAAATTTGCAGTATTCCACACGTTAGATTTGCCATAATACCAAAATGCCCATAAAGATCGTTGTTCATCATCAACTCTGTATGTGAAATTGTAACTACCCATAGAAGATAACCTATGATTTACTCTCAAATATTGTATCATCAACAGACTAAAGCTAAAAACAGTACAACTATTACTTTACAAGGAAATGCTCAAGGATGATTTGTGGAGAAAGAGAGTGTTGTGTGTGTGCTATTACTGGTCTTCATATTAAGCAGGTATTCAAACAGTTCTTTACATGACAAGGAGAAATTTATGGAAAAGAACAAAACGTGATTTCGTCGAAGAGAAAAAATAATCATGCAGGCTAAAATCATTGGATGTTTCAACTGACGTTTCCCAGCATTCAATATTATTCAGGCCACCTAGCATTCAGCATAAGCCAGATTCTTTTAGTTACGAGATAGTTGAATCCAATAAAGCTTTGGGCAGTGCCAACTATAATTGGGTTGCAAAATTAGCATATTAAGCAATGTGCAAGCAAACCAATTTGCATACCAACTTTACATTGCTAGCATTATTCTTCAGCTTTTCTCTAATTATAAATGTACTCATTACCACATTGAAGCAGCTGTCAAAACTTATGTCAGGATTTTCTTTCTCCGAATATCTATTCTAGAATAGATTGTATAGCTTATAAAAGCATGGTGAAGTGTTCGCATAAACAAGAAAATCTTCTTCACCTGATTCATGTCAATAGTCTGAATAGCATCACCGCGAGTGAAAACAATAGCATGGTTTTGGTTTTCAGGTTTTCCTTCTCCAAGCTTTGGATCCCCAGGAAGTTTAATGGAATATATTTCCTGCAAAAGAAAGAAGGCAGCATATAAGCACAAGTTGCATGGGGGAGAAAAAAGAGCCGCCAGCTGTTTTATGGATAGAACATATAAGAAAATACAAACGAATACACAAAAAAAATCTTCAATCAGATGATATCATGAGGTTCTTTATTACCTATAGATTCTTTCGTTACAAAATTCACTAGCAACAAATAGTAACCAAGTACCATTTTCTAAGATCCCATTTGGTGATGTCATATCTCGTTGTATCTACAATAAGGTAGTAGTGAAATTTGTGGGATCATTGCCAACTTTTCTAAAAGCTTAAGCTATTAGATGAAATGTGATTTAATATTTAAATATTCTATCACTCCCCTTCACGCCCAAGTACCAAGTGTGGATATATTTAATTGGGGAGGCAAGTGAGGCCTGAAAAAATTTGAACTCGGGATCTCCTGTTACGATACCATGTGAGAATTTGGTGGGAACTATCAATTATTCTAAAAGCTTAAGCTATTAGATAAATGCACGGTTTAATATTTAATATTCTATCGGTAGTGTTACAAAGTGTCAACAAGGCACTAGTTAAGCGCACTTTAAAATCGAATTTTCTAAAGATTGATTACACATGAAGCTTTGGAAACTGTAAAGTTCCTTTGATTTGTCACAACATCCGCAGGAGACACTCTTTAACCTTTTTCCTTACAATACTCCAAAGTTCATTTTCATTAAACAATTCCAAAGATAATATCATTTATCAACTTCCTGAAGCACCCAAAATTCACAAGTTATCAAATTTTTTTAAAATTCTGTAAGTAAATCTTTTCCACATAGTTTATGGAAAGAAATGTTATGCACGGAAGACAAGGCAGCACTCGGTAACGATTGACAAGATAATTACCTCGCTCTGCAGGGGATGTACTATGGATAATAACTACATAACAAGAGTAGCATATACCTGGTCTTTTCCATTTACATCTGCTTTCACAAGTTTTGAATAAAATTCCTTGGAGACATTTCCTTCAGCTACAACGCTTTCCTCCACATGTATGAAAGCAACACGGAGTGCCTCATTCCTAATCAGAAAATTTAATTAAAGAATTGACTGAAAATGCAGGTCAATCATAAATGTTTTGCTTCAAATTTATGCAATATTCCTACCTTCTCCATCACATACTTGCCTAACAAAAAAGGTTTGACAAAAATAATTTTATGGGGAGTAAGGGGGGGCCGAGAGAAGCCGAGCCCATCTGTGAAACATAATCATATGACAGGTCTTTGACCAACTAAGTTACATGTAATGTATACATGTCTATAATGCCTAGACAAATCCCGTAAGTTATATGAGATACTTTAGCAAATGCCATCCTAACAAATATGTCATAGTGAAGAAACTCCATATACATACCATAGACATGCAAAGCGTTGTAAAATAAAATCTAGAAGGCTTACCTCTGTAACAAAAGAGCAATATCAGCAGCTTCTGGAGCCTTCTTCTGCTTCTGCTGCCCATAAATTTGGCATGACACCACATAAGTAAACTTCAGATCTGCTTGAGCCCGTGCCTCATGTGACAGTTCAAAACCTTGAGTTGATAGGGAGTTTGCCCGAGAATTGTCTACCACTAGAGTCATGATATCATATTTAAGTAAGGGCATGCTTCACCCTAAACAGTAAAAAGATTTACTGCAAAAATATCGGCCATACCTCCCAAAGGTCTCCCTTCCAGAAAACTTTGTAGCATCAAAGCCCTTCTATAATACATCATCCCACGCACTGTTTCATGATGACTGAACGATCAGAAATTTTCCTATTGAAGGGTGCCTTCCACTTCGAGATGAATGTGATCCAAAGAATAGGAAAAGATAGAAATGTTCTAACCAGTTCTTGCTAAAGTCTGTCCACGATAAGAAACCCAAAATCGAAGCTCCAAAGAATCACTAGAACTATCTTGAAGTTCTGCATCCCCAGTGGACTCATCTCGACCAATCCGTTCCAAGAAATTTACCCATTCATCTAAAGAAAGTAGGTATTAGCCCTGTGAGCTTGAAAACCGAAGCATCAAAAAAAGCAATCTAGTGTATAGATAATTTTGAACAACTCGTTCTGGAAATCTTTTATTAGATAAGAGCTTAAAAACACCAGGAAAAGGGAAGACTAATCTAGAAATACCATATTTCTCTCATTTGCTTCTCTGTCAAATGTAAACCGCTAACACTCCACTATACAATGCCACATCAGGTGCGAACGAGTATCTAAAACTAAGACACTCCGAGCACAAGAAACAACAAGTCTATGCGTGGTTTAATATTTAATTATTCTATCAAAAGGAAAAAACAAGAAACTATACTTAAGCTTCCTAACAAGAGCAGATCTTTCTGAACAGCACAAAAGGTGTGCCAACTGGCCAAGACTATGTACCAACCATATGGTATTCCATTTGGTTAGGTTATCAAACTAAAATTGCTATTTATTCTCAAAGTTAGCAATCTAACGTCATAAAAAAGTACAGGAAAGCATGCAATAATTGAAGATGACAGATAAGGTCAATGTCAAGTCAAAGGGATAAGAATTCATACAGGAAATCGTCTCGTTAATAAAAGAAGAGCCTAGTCATCATAGTTACCAGGAAATATCTTTTGAAGATAGAAAAGAGTGGATATTCCATCTTCATTCTCTTTTTGCAAGTCGGAGGAACTATATATAACAGTCTCACTGTAGTACGGCGTGAAGACACTGTTTCAAGCAAAACAAGGCGAACAATGGGTAAAGAAGGTAAGAAAGCTCATGGCCCAAAAGCTGCCTGAAATATGGGGAAGTGACCTGAATGGCATCATTTCACTAACTGGCTTTGCTGATGGCATATCCATGAACAACGAGTTGGTAAAAAATTCTAATCTCCTCCTCGCTTCCAGATTTTTTGGAATATTAGCTGCTGTTTCTTTAACAGTGAGAAGCAGGTGCAGACGCTTCACCTGCTCCTTCTGTTCCAAGAAAAACAAATGACTCAAAAACTAGAATAGTATCATCTTCGACTTGCGTATGTCCAAAGATCCTTACAATTTCTGGAACCCTGGGCCACTCAACCCTAGAAAATAGTCTGCTCTCATTCCGTGCCCTGGCCAATATATTCCATGTATCCAGCTGCTCCCTGAAGCATTTTCAAAAACAATCTTTTAACTCACCCAAATATTAGAATCAGATCCAAAGAGCCAAACAAAATGTGAGCTGACTCAATACCTCAAGTCAGATGACAGCAAATCATGTGTAACAACCTCATACAGATCATATATAGCTTTCGCAGCACCATTGGCAAGTTCAGGAGTTTCATTCCGTGTCTGGCAAAAAAGATTTGCACCACAAATAACAGAATAATTTAGGTAAAGTTCACATGGCCTAGTATCATGGGCATCTTATTTGTTATGAAAGGAAGATAACCATTAACAACATAAAAGATATACCAAAATGCATACCAGGAGTCCAGTCAATGCGGTAAATCTTGACACCACCAAAGGAAGTTTCTTAAGATACAATGTAATAACCAGCGAACCCTCCATTATGCTATTGTTGATCTCACGAAAAATTCTCTCGACCCTATTAAGACAAAGTTTACACAGGAGAAGATATCCAAATCATTATAGGAACACATTCAGCTGTCAAATTTCTTCAAAGAACCATATGATTACATCAACTTAGAACATAAGCATACAGATCTAAAATTTGAACCCTACCAGAGTCTACCCTCTCCATCAACAAGAGAGAGTAATATTTTCTCTGTGCTGTAATAGCATTCTTGAACAGCATAGGCCATATATTCATCTCTACATATCCTATTCCACAAATCCGCCTGGGTGTCTCTGCAGTCCAATGCCAAATCAATCGCCAACAGGATCTGAGCAGAGCAGACATAATAAAACAGTTCAGTTGATGACTAGCATCATCCATTTGAAATCAGTATGCATAAACTTGAGAAAAGTACCTTGCTGCTTAAAAGGAACAATGGCCATTGAACTAATCCTAAGCTTCCTGTGTTGCTAGGAATGAAAAGCAAATCCATCTCCCTGCAGCAAAGAAACCAATTAAACAACTATGAACCAACATAAAAAGAAAAGGGGGAAGTAGAAACATAGATCAGAACAAAATCCAGGTATTACTTTCTCACTAGAAAGAAGCATTCTTTCATAAACTTACCTGTTACTGATATAGTCTTCCTCCCGTAAGCTTTTAATAATATCATTCCAAAATGGAGAAAACATGGCCGCATATACTTTATTCATGTCTTGTGCATCCTGCACATAAATACATAAAATAAGAGAATGATAAACTCAATTAAAGAAAAAAAGGATGAAACATGAAACATGAGTACACCACTAACCTGGGGTGACTGCTGATTAAAGGGCATCCTGAAAACAAAGAGGATAACAGATGAGTTAACAAGGGTGATTATGCAACGACAAGAACAAAAAAAGTTGACTGAGGAAAAACCCAGAAATGCTACATATAAGCCACAGAGAATAATTATCACCGCTTCATTTGGGAAGATACGAGATTCTTAACAAAAGCTTCAGGGAAGGACTCGAAACGCCTATGCAGCATTTCAATGGAGCGTATCTGCCAAAAAAAATTTCAATGCACGGCATGAGGTTTACAAGGGAAAGAACATCCAACCATTCTAGAAATATGCAACTTAGAAAGAATGCTACCGCCAGCCAAGTCTAAAATTAGTCCGTGGTCTACAAACTACTGTACCTCGCCTAATCGGGCACGAGCACCCATCACACCACCGACAATTGCAGACAAGAGAGTATACCAGATGTGAATGTCCATGAGATAAATCTGGCAATTTAAAAATAGAGCGGACCATTGTCAATACTATATTCAAACAAATATATTAACTATCCAGTGTTTAAAATCAAACTGCAGCTTTTCTTCTTATAAACTAATTAGGAGGATTCCAAACAGATCAAATTTTTTCTTCTTGACATGAAGGCAATTGTACACCTTTGGATGGCAAAAAAAAAAAAGACTAGCAAAAGGGTACTCACAGCTACAACCGGAGCCCAAAGGCTGGCTATGGCCAAGGCATTATTGTTATCTGCTCAACAGTTGGAAAAAATCATAAGTAATGATATCTTAATCCACTAAAAATACATATGCATGTTTCCCAAATGGGCGAGTTGACGTGTCCAGCAAAGCAAAGAGTAAGGCTTGTAAAAAGATCATTTCCTGCTCCCTGAAGTGCAAATACATTGGCAAACACGGATTTGGATGCCTTCTATACATACACATGTTTGGATTGTCTACCAAAATGAATTAGCACCAAGATGACACCAACCATTAGAGGAAAACAATCTGGATGCTCTACCCAGGATATCCATGACAACAAGCACTTCCACCATTAATGATGACGAAATCACTCTCCTCCAAATGCTTCTACTTCTCAGCCTCCACACAAGGTAAAGAGGGATCAACCATCATAGCTTCCTCTTTTTTTTTTTTCCTTCTTTCTTTTTTTTTTTTTTTTTGCATAGACAAAACCCCTACCAAAGCCTTCAGGCTTCATCTCCTCCTGGATCAATTTCACTATTATCCAGCTAATCCTGACACATGCCAAAATCAAATTAAGGAGTTTGCATCCTATGGGTGGAGTGATAGGTAGTTATTTTCTCTAATGCAACTGCTCACCAAAACCAACCAATCTTCAACAGACTAAGCATTCAGTAAAAGCCTCCTTGAAAAAACTGAAAAATCCTAAGTACCCTGATCTCCACCTGAATCAAAGGTAAGTACTGATTCATTCTCAATCATTCCAAAAGTTAAGCACTGGTATGATTGGACTTCAAAGACTGATTGTTAGCGAACTGCCATTTTACCACATCTTCCTCAACTCGTTCAGCTTTGTATTCTCTCCCTCACAATAATTAAAGTTCCTCGAACATCCGCCTTTACAGTATTTACACCATAAAAACAGAAATTCCAGAGCTGAGGAGCTGGCAAGTCTACATCTTTAAGAAAATTGGGTTCAAGGTGGAATCAAACAGCACTGCCATGCCAACCAGAAATGGAATCTCCTCTGGCAATGTTGCAGTTGATAATACTTATTAAATCATAACAATGCATAACAATCTATGTACAAAGCCTCATTTAAAGAGAGTCATCACTAACTTTACTAGCTAAACCCAAATGATTCTGCAATTTTGCTGATGATCTTTTATAGCACAGCGGATAGCACTTTCGCAGTGATATTGTAAACGCTCCAAAACAAAGTAATCATTTTGGAATATCAATGTCTGTCAAACCATTTCTCTTAAGATAGCATTAAAATGGCCGAAAATCAAGATTTCTTGGAAATTCTGTGAAGGTCCCTTCAGTTTATGCTTAACGATATCTATTCTTTTTCAGAGAAGCGCTTCAATCAAAATCCCGCCACGAAGTGTTCTGTCTTCCAAAATAAAGACATTAAACCAGAAAGAAATGAAGCTCCCTCACAATTACCACTAGCTCTCACTCAATATGTAACACAAAAGTTGGATTTACTTTCAGTATTGCTTATGTAAACAGTCCCACAGTAATAGAAATAACATATCTTGATGGAGAAACTAAAACTGGCAACTCCACCAAGAAGAATAGGCTCAGAGAAAAAGCTTAATCCACAGACGCAGTCCCACAACCAGCCCAACTAAGAATCCAATCGTACGCCAAAAGCCCATGTCACGCCAAGCAATCCTAACTTAAGAGTGTAGCAGGCAAGGTGTTGCACAAAAGACTGTCTGTATTCTGCGGATGACAAGTTATGACCAGCTCATTGGAGGTCTCGTGGTTGTCCCACACGAGATGAAAACAGGTCTCCTAGGTAATATAACTAGGTTGGCAGCATCATATTTTGAATTTCAAGATTACATAACAAAATATAAATGGAGATATCTAATTACACAGAGCAAGCAACCAATATAAAACTAAAACAGTAAGCTAGCTAAGGTCCATAATTCACTAGTAACCATCATAGTGTCACTAGAGTTAGCAACAAAAATGCAAATTAGAGTGGCAACCTAGATGAATCCCAAACTTCGACTTCAGCATAATCTTGCACGTGTTTATCACATGCTCTAAATAAATCACCTAGTATCTCAATCTATCTCGCAGAAATCTCTAAAGAAAACCTATATGAGGGCCAAGTACCTACTCATTTTTAATCAATTTGGTACTAATTTAACTTAAAAAACAATAAAATAGCAGGAAATAGAGAACTTTTGCCTAGATAAAATTGGTACTACTTTCCCTACCTAAATATTCACTAGGGGGAAAAAAATTAAAGAGTGGCCCTACAATTTTAAAACTACATAAAAAAACTTACTTTCTGATTCTTAAATTTGAAAACTAAATAAAAACTTACTTTTTGAAATCAAATCATGCCATGAGTATGGCAAAGATGGAAGATCACTAATAATCCTGGTCGGCTTCACAAGAGGTTTAATCTGCAGTCGAAGAAGATATCAGGCTTAAAAAAAAAAGAGCCAGATATTCTATACATTAAAAACTAGCAGAGAGAAAACACTCATGGTTTAGCTTTTACAACTAAGCAAGTTAAACCAACTTGCCTGGAGGAAGTAAGCAAATGTAAATTTGCATATGAAAATGACCAACCAGTATAGAACATACCTGCAGTAGATGAAATAAAACAGTCAATATAGATTCTCGCTGCTTACAGCTGACATTCATTAATCATGGCGAAATAAAAGAAAACACATTTAAATGAAAGGTAAGTGTTACCAAAACAATAGAGAGATCATATGGGACATCATGTCAGCATACTGAATAACAAAAAAAGTAGAGCTCTAGACCACTTAAGTAGCCACATATTTGGAAAACCAGCAAACATAGAAGAAAAGATCCTACATAGGAAATAAAGTGTATTCCGTTATATCTAATTGGATCAAGTTACAGGACTTCAACTTACCCAAACCTTAATCACAGATGACCATCTAGAGAAATGTAGATGAAAAGTAGAAAACCCACTCCAAGTGTTACGATAACAAATGTCAATAGCACAAGTATAATAGTAATCTCCTGTTACGAGGCTCATTGCTGGAGTTCCATTGGCCATCGCCATCATTTGTGCTGAAACTCGTCCTATGCTGACAGTCATACAAGGTATATAAAGCGGGTAGAGACTTGGGGAGAGACGAATAGAGAATCTTATCTTAATGACAATATACCCACGTTAAACCAGCTATTACTAATCAAAGTAAGATTCACACTAAAATTCAGTCCAACTCTTCCTCACCTTTCTATTCTATCAGTACTCTGCTATGTGTTTCTTGTATCTTTGGTCTAGCAATTTTGGATCAACAAGTTTTCTTTAACCATTTCTTGAAAAACATTATGAAGGCCATCCTAGAATGGAGTTATTTATTGACGTTAGTTAAGACTTGAAGAAAGAAAAGGGCGAGATAAGGAAGTAGCACTTGCATCGGTTACTTTACATGCACGGGGACGTTTTTCTGTCTAAAATGATCCAGCAGAAAATAATAGAAATGACTCCACGAAGCAAAGCATATCACTGGGTACATAAGAATAGATTTTGACACATAGTATTCTCAAATTCTGTATACAAGATAAATAAATAAATAAATAACCAATTCATCAATAAACTTGACCGAGGATTCTGGACTTCAAGCTGACTAGTAACTGGATTGAGACAAATGAAGGAGAAGAGCTACACTCATTTGGTAGCCCATGCCACAGATCGTATAAAAAGGAAAAAAGATTAACAATCCCTACAACTCACTTCTAAGAGTTAAACTAAAGCCAATGCTACACTGTGATAGCACAGAAGTACTGAGGATCACACAAGGTTCATGCATCCATAGACACTATTAATCGTCATGCCCATGAGGACAAAAGCTTACCGACAGTAATCGCTCAAACTTTCATAAAGTCCACGGCCAACAAAATAACGTTCCTGGTAGGAAGTATAGAGATCAAAATAAGAAGGAGATGGTCATCTACAAATGATCTGAAAAGGAAACATTGAATTAAAATTTCTAACATCAGCCGAATGAGCCACACAGAATACCTGATAAATCCACTTAAAAAATTGAAAAAATGATTGATCAGACATCTGAGAAAGGGAATGACATGCGGGTAGTTTCAGCAGCAGCCCTAGGACTACGCGTAAAGCCGCATAAACACCCACAACCAGTATGTAGATCCGAAAATAGGTAGAATCCGAGTTGTTCTTATTCATTTCATCCACAACTTTCCTGCAAGTTAATCACTACTTATTACAACCCACCAAATCCAGTCAGAAAGGGGAAAGAAAAAACAACCTTACAAGATTGCGTGACTGTTCTTTTCCACTCTTCAAAAGCCAAAACCACAAACTTACAGGTATAGATATGTCACAGCCACAGAGGTCAAGCCACACCAGAAGAACCTAATGACCAGCCTTGAGATTGCCATTCCTCTTGCTGTAGTGTAAGCCCCATACATGAGGATGACATCTAAGCAACCTATCAAGAAAGCAACCAAAACGATAGCTTTTGAAAAGGGTGCTAAAAACGGACCACAAGGGTTATTATTTGGATATGCAGATGCATGAACAAAAGAAACACCAAAGGGAACTCACTCTCAACAAAATTCATTATAGCAAATGTAGGCCCGATACTAAGAACTGCCTTGAAAGCACGCAAATTTATATCACCTTTATGAAAGGCAATAAGTGTGAGAGCCTGAAATAGAAAGTAAGCAAAGAGAACTTCTATCAAATTGCAGAAACAATAGTATTGAACCCGATATAGTCGTATTATCATCTAACTACCTGAAACATTAACACCAAGAAGATCCAAAGACGATGAAAACTTCGATACAAGTGAAGAAAAGTACGGTGCTCGACGAACGTGCTTTTCCCAGTCTGCAAAATTCACATGCATGCGAGTCAGTGAAATGTGCAATAGTAAAGATATATTTCAGAAAGAGTAGAATACTCTAAAAGTACAACTAGAAGAATGAATGGTGTCAAATATGGTATTGTATATTCATTCTTTACTTGTATAATTTGTTTGCAACAGTTCTTCATGTACAATCCACAAAAACATTGATGAAAGCAAGCATTGAACAGCTCACAGCAACACAAGCTTATTGACACTAAATGGCTCCACTCTATGGATCATCTTACGCCATTACTCAGCATAAAGCACGATACTAAAAAACAGAGACTCAAAAATCAACAATCACCAATCACAAATCTATATGGCAAAGAACAAAGCCGTTGATATGACCAAATACTCGGTATAGGTTCTCAGTCATTTAATATCCACAGGAAAGCTAATAATCAACTAAACATCGCTCTTTAAAATTAGAGAATAAGCAATGCCAGCCATTTTCCTCACTATCAAAAGAAAAATATGATAAATCTGTAAGTGAGCCTATGTTCACTTAATAACGAGTCTATGAACAAGTTACAAATACTGGATGCACATCTCCACTTGGTATGTTCCCAATATAATCCATGTCAAGAAACTCAAAATAACACCAAATTTCAATATCCTCTAAAATACAACAGAGTTCCCATGTTTAGCATAACAGATAAGGCAGAGATTTTGAAAATCTAGGGTTTGATTTAGAACAAACCCTTTTCCTCCCTTTAGGCTTCATGAAGAAAGGTGAATCCATTCTGAAAGGCCAGCCCAATTCAAAACAAGTAGGTGACCTGCAATAGATGCAAATGGGAGAAATTAAATAACAGAGACATTTGCGAAACAAATTTACCAATTTGAGAAGGATTATATCAGCTAGGAGAACAAACCAAAAGTATTCGTTGAAGTCATCATAATTTCTCCATTTAGAATGTGGAGCTCTCCCATTATCATTATTTGCAGCTTCCTGCATGAAATTAAAATTAAAATTTTGATACAGAAAGTAACTGAAAATACACAAACAGGACGCCATCTGTTACTTGAAACTAGAATACAAATTTGCCAGCTATAAGTGTCACTCATTTTACTTTGCTCTCCTAAACAGTATTGACATGCTTAATGAAATTATTATCTTCATTCTGTCAAATCTAGTTATCCAATTTAAGCAACAAGTATCTCACAATGGCAACCAACAGGCTCACACTTTTGCGCTTCTTCAGCCAAAAAAGAAAGGAAAGAAAGGCTGGACTGAAGAAGAGCAATGTGTGGGCATCAAGAAGCTGATAAACTCTTGAGAGTGTGTTAGCATAATATCAAGAGAAACTAACAAGCACATAGAAGAAAATATACACACAAACGAACTCGTAGAGACGATTAAATAGAAAGGCCATACTGAGAAATTTTTTCATTATGTCAGTAAAGTTACCAACTTAAACAATCTAACACACATTTTGTCAAATATGAAAGCTTATAAATATACAAAATACAATGACAGTAATCCAGTGAAAACTCATATCTAACAGAGACCTGGAAAGAGACAACACATAGAAACTCCATAACCTCAAAGAGCATTTGCAAGAAAAAAGCAGCAACACAATGTCGACACTCGAAGGGAGAAAAAAACGATATCGACATCTTTTCAAATCAGAAAGAAACTATCAAAATAATTAGGAGTACCCACCATGACCAAGGTATGATATATAGGACAAATTATTTGCTTCAGGAATGATGCTGAACCACTTTCTGTTCTACAGCTTGCAGCAATGTTAGCCTCTCCATGATCCAATATCGCATCTAATTCTTTTGCCATCTGTAAAGTAAAGCAATTTTGTTACCATCCATGAGGCAATGCATATTCGGAATTCTATTTAGGCAGCATGCATTCCTACAACTAGAACAAAAAATAAAATGACATATGAACTGAAACTCTCGAAATATTGGAAAACAAAAATTGGCCTTCAAGCAATGACAGCATTGACCTCAAGAAAAAGTGAAATTTGAAGGTGAACCTCCTCTCACAGATCAGAAGTTATCAAAAAAAAAAATTTGGGCCCAGCATGAGAGCAGCAAAAATTTTGTCTAGGGGAAAGTCAAACCTCCCCTAGCAGTCTCAAAGTTAATTCTTGAAGAATATGAACAGGACACTTTCCAAGAGAGTTGATATTGCCTCGAGGTTGGAGTAAGGTCTGTGGAGTTTGGGCATTGAAAATGATCTTAACAAGCATGAAAACGAATCCGTGATTTACTTACAATAGAGATGATGCTCCAAGACCTTGAAAGACCAAACCCCGGTTGTCTTCATTGGAAACAAAATGACTTGGTTTTCTAAACCCAGGACCCTATCATAGTAGATATGCTCTCTCCTTCTCACAATTAGAATGAAGGTTTACATGAAATGTAAACCTGAGAGGTCTCCACAACTCAATGAAGAGAGGTGTTCTCAGATTTTTCTTAATTGTCAAATGGAGGTGCACATGAACGGTAAAGAAAATACGTGGGTGGGAAGCCAGCTACTGGAAAATGTTATTTCTTCAGAAGTTACAAGTTCACAGGTCATACATATGAAAGCTTTCACTTGTGATTCATAGAGTAATGAACAAGATTAATGTGAGGCAGCTTAACATTCGCTCCGGCTATGATCATGTTTCTCGAATGGAAGTGAACAAGATTAACGTGAGGCAGCTTAATATTGGCTTTGGCTATGACAATGTTCCTCAAATGGAAGTGAAATTACTTTTTGAGAGGAATTGTCAGCTTCCCATGCTTTTACAGAACATTAAAAAAAGACTTCTAAATTCATCTCTTTTTGATCTTTTTTCATTTTTCATTTTGGTTTGAAACTGACCTTTAAGCTAAAGAAGAGGTGGTTAATCTCTTTGAACTTTCAGGATATCAAAGAAGCCACTCTCCTACGTTAGACTATGGGTAGACATTCTACTTACTTTCTTGTCTTGCAACTCCTAGTAACTATTAAATTAAGAAATGTCCAATTCTCCAATAAATCCACATCATAAGAAAATTTGCAACCCTATACAAGTCCATCTTTTGGCAATGCAAATATGCATCAAATATAGTCGGCTACAGAATAGTTTAATGCTCGAGAACATCAGTTTGCTAAATCGGTAGAGGCAACCCTTCCTCAAGTGCTGACCTAGATTAAAGTCTTGCCATTCCCCAAGCCCATCACCCATAACCAAGAGAAATTGAAGACACTACAACTACACGTGTAATGAATAAGTGCCGAAGGACAAGTTTAAAGAACCGAACAACAAACTGAAAAGACTTACATTGTGAAAGATATAGCAGATACATTCAGGAAGGAACCGCACATTCGCACCTTCACCCCATATGAGAAAGTACAATGAAACCATAAAGAGCTTCCTGTCCCTAGTAATTGCTTCTAAACTGAACATAAAAACATTAGATAGATCAAGACAGAAATGAAATTACAAAAAATTAGAATATTAGTAAATCTTTCAAAGCAGTAACCTAACCTATTCCAGACAAGTCGAATCCGCAAGTATCTGCACCACTTGATATAGTTATCCAGCACCTTCAAGAACACCTCATTGACAGCTTTCTCATCTATTTTCTGGATCCAAAAATAGACCAGGTAGTGTTCAGCCACTGACCCATGCAGAACAAAGATCACACATTTGCATGTTTCACAGAAAGTTTTTCTAAAATAAGCACCAAGGGGCCATCCATCCAGGCAGTAAAATACAGACAGCAACAAAATCTTTGCTTTGAGGCTCAAATATGGGGCTAATCAACAAAAACCTACAACCTGAGATAGAAACCCAAATATTTTCTAAACCAACAAATATGCGCTAATATAGGAATATATCTCCGGTAATCTAACTCTTTAGATCTATTCCCTGCTAAGCTGTTGAAGAAATTATTAGAATGCACCCGTGGAAACAAAAATAACCAGGAGACCATTGGTCAACAAGCTCCTTGACAATCCTCAGTAACAAGAATCACTTAAAAACGTCACAAAAGAGGAAAGTATCTAACCCTTTTCCACAAGACTCAAAGAAGGAACCTTTTGTAATGAACAAAAAATTCGGACGTTCTGAGAAAATTTATGTTGACTCAGTGAACCAATCCACTCTTGAGTCACATCCACTCCCAAACCCATTTTAAGTAATTATACATATAGGGATTCATTAGTCATATCGTCCATACAACAATCGTTATAATAAAATCTTCTTGGCATACATTTTGGTGGAAATACAGCAAAATATCACCTGCAGAAGTCTCCGTGAATCAAGTGCTTGGAGCCAACATGAAAGGATCAGCCAGAATTCGAACTCATAGATGCAAAAAAAAAGTCACACTTGGAAGAAGAACAATTCTTGAACTACGAATTTCAGAATGAACTGATATTGAAAATATTCAACAAACTCCCTGATATTGAAAAGATCAAACAAAATACCTGAAATCACAATTATAGTTGGCATAAAAGCACATAAAACTAGTAATCACATTGCAATAATCACCTTCTACCTCTTCATTCTTTAGATATTAAGACAATCAAGCAGAAAAATTTCACCAAATAACTGCATGCCAAGATGTATGCATACGTGAAGCAAATAACATGAGCAACTTTAACTATGAGGACAAATAATAGAAATTCTTCCAAAGTGAATTTATCTCTAAGCAAAGGTACCAACAGGATCAGTCTCAGCTGGTATTCTGAGTCGAGTCTGAGCATTCGCTAGAGCAAGAACAATATTCTCACGCTGATTCCTTATGTTGTCATTCTGCAAATAAATAAAAAAAAAAAAAAAAAACTAGATCATCCTATCAATCTTCTTCGATGAATAAATTAAAATGGACAGAATAATTGGTGACCATGCCCTATAACACTTCCGATACAAAAGCTGAAAACAGAAAAATTCATTCATCACAGTAGTTATCAAACAAATAGAAAAACATGGACAAGCAATATATGCATTGAAGTAGAACTACAGATACTACAAAGAATCTACCTGGCAGGCTGGTAATGTGGCACCCAACAAACCTCAACTGAAATATCCTATATCGTACAAAATATTTCCACTCCTAATACCTTTAAACTCGTACGTTCAACTAAAACACGACCAAAACCATGGAGACACCACTCCCAATACCATAAACTCACATATTCAACTAAAACACGACCAAAACCATGGAGAGTTCCAGAATTGATTAACCACCCCATTGGAAGGGCACCTCAATATTGTCAGCATACATTGACAAGCTTCACTGAGCGAAGCCAAATATTTTGTGGCGAGGCCACTGAAAGAAGAGTTTTATCTCTGAAGCAGAAGTCGTAACACCAGCATAAGGGTTGATCCACCAGTACTTTTTAGCTATACTAGGAAGAGGAACAGCTGCTTATGACTTGTGAAATGTTTAACTGACAAGTACTTGTATATAAAAGGGTAAATTGCAAGTGTGATCATTTTGGAGAAAAGAAGTTCCGCAGAAACCATTCCAGTAAAAGGCGGGTCCTTCCCCTTGTTCCTGTTTTCCTCCCTTATATATTTTCTGGCTTGTGTCCTTACTATCTACTCTAGCTTCAAAAAGATTCAGGAATCACTTGAAAGAGCTTAATCCAAGCAAGATATTTGGAGAAGCAAGTGGACAAAATTTGCACTCACTCTGACTATGAAATATCGACTAGTGGGCATTGCTTATACAACACATATTTTGAAAAGCAGAGCATAGTAAATCTATATAAACCACTACACAAGGAGTACAGTTTTGGATATCATCTTCCAAACTTCATCAAAACTTTTGCAGCATCTTTTCCTAAAAAGGAAGTATATCATGTAATGCCCATAAACCACTACAGTGTTGCCACTAAATACAGTTACTTTTGTTGCGTGAGAGATATTATCAGGTCAGCATAGCTACTTTAATCCTCCTACAATTATTTACCAGGCTTTCTGTTAGAAAGTCCAACCCAAAAGCTTAAGCTAATAAATAGAGGGAGACTACATGAATATAAAGAGCATTTATGACCCATTATCAAGCAATGTGGGACATACATCAACACCCCCTCTCACGTGCAAAACAGATTATGAGCCGCACGTGAAATTTTGACTACGCTCATTCATGTGGAATTTTACGACGCACATTCTCGGAAGGGTTAGCACTAGCTACGATACCATGTTAAAAAGTCCAACCCAAAAGTTTAAGCTAATAGATGGAAAGAGACTACATGAATATAAAGAGTATTTAGGACCCATTACAAGCAACGTGGGACATACATCAACACTTTCTTTTCCTCTTCCTACTCCTTCATGCACATTCATGTAGAAACCCTTCCATAGCCCCATGAAATCCCTTAAAATTAATATCTAGATCCACTCAAACTAGGTCACATGCATGATAAGCAAAATTGCACCTCATATGATATACATTACACAAGTAAGGTGAAAGTGAGAACAAGAATGCATAATAGAAAGGACTATTGATTCTTCAACAGATTACGGACGAAATGGCGGTATGCCAAAGAAATTCGAGTATGAACAAAGGCATGAAAACACTTTACTACACTCCATAATTAACCATAGGGAAAAAAAAACAAAGTGAATAGTTGAATACAAAGTGTACATACCTGAAACCCAAACACATATTCTAAAAGATCAAAAATGTCAGCATCCCGCTGTCCGGAAATCTCAAAATCAGCAGGAAGTCTAGGGAAGTGATCAGCATATCGAATAGCTGATATGGCGCCTTTAACCTAGAAAAATTGGAAAAAAAAAGGGAAATGGTCACTGGCAAAAACCATTAAGCCAAGACAGCAGGACCAATTCCAGCCAGCAGATGTTTGATAATGTACAAACTAGTGCATGACAGCGATTGTTTTCCCAAAGAAGGGAAAAATTTTCAATCAAGAGACTTGGTTGACTAGGACCCCTTAAAGGAAGGTTAACTTACCTCTGGAAATATGCCAATAGCATTGGAAAGCACTGGTGCTTCCAAAGGAACAATATTGTAGGGAGTAAGCTCCCCAGCTAACGTTGCATCTGATTTCTTGAGTCTTCGCAACTGGAAAAAGTCACAAAATTGTTTATGTATAAAATACAGAGTCAACCTGCCACAGTAGTACACCAGCAACAACAATAGCCACTCTGCCTCGTCTCACTAAGAAGGGTTTTCTATACAAGTAGTGCAGCTAACAAAAATAATCACATATGCCATGAGCGCCCCTAGGCAAGCTTATTGAAAAGGCCCCTGACTCCAGATAGGCAATAGCACTTCACTGATAACATAGAAAGGGTTCCAACCAAAACCCACTCATAATAGTATGATATTAAAATTCACAACCAATATAGTTGTTTGCAAAATGCTGTTCTCCTGTAAGAGTGAAGATTGAGTTGTGGAATCAGAAAGAAGAGAGTTTCTCTACCTTCCTTTAAGTAAAGATGAATTACATGGAAAGTCTATGAGTCAGTACCAAAGAGAGAGCATGTTTTTGTATAAAGTAGTTCTTTGATGTACTGATAGAACCCAAAAATGTCAATTAGTAACCTCTTCTTGGATGTGTTTTCCAACACCATGGGGATCTGCATCTTTGCTAAGTGCCTCCATGACCTCAACCAAAGCTCTCAAGGTACTGAACACCTTTTTTCTTGCTGAATAGCTGAGTTCCAACCTGCAGAGAAAGTTTTGTCAACCACCTCAGGAAAGTAACATTAAAGAGCCAAACATTCCCTGTCCCCATCCAAGAACAACATGGAAAGATCCATCTTGATATCAATTATCTAGCCAATCAGCTATAAGGGAGTACTATTAGTCGCAATTTCACGACTAAAGAGAGCAAGAGAGCAATCGTGAGACATACATTACAAGCAGCAAAGAGACATGTCCCAAAAGCATATCTCACAGAAAAAGCATTCATAATTACTATCATTTTCCTGGAGGATCAAAAATCAAGCACTGAGGAGTAAAACAAACTTTACAGTTGACAAAAGAATATACATTTGAGGACTTTCTCACCTTCACAAAGTACAAATTGTTGAAATTGTTGATTCATCAGTTTAGGGTGCATCTACATTGACTTATACTTTTTCCTTTCTGCCGAATCAAAATCTTGTGACTCACGCACTTCGATATTTTTTTGAACCCTAAACACCCAAAACTTTCACAACATACGAATTTTGTCACGCAGATTAACATAATTTTTTTCACAAATTTTGAAGTTACATATAATTTGTACATTTTTGGTCAGAAGGTGAAGAAGTACATTTGGATTTTGCAGCCCCCTAATGTCACTGCCATGCATCTTACTTTCTGAAGATTCAAGGGGTTAAGATGTTACATCCTCCATTGCCACCTTGGTGTTTTTGCAACCCAACATCAAGAACCCATTTCACCAGGCATACTTTTGTGTGTAAGCAGTAGTTAATGAAAGCTAATAGTGTTGCTTTAGATGAACAATATATCCTAAAAATTTCGGGATTAACTGGTTTTATTGATCAAGTCACATCCTACAAAAAGCCCATGATCCTTGAAATCGTGAGGTAGTTTACCTACTAAAACATTATACTAGGCAATCAAGATAAATACAAATAAATAGGCACGCAGAAGGTCTCCATACTCTCCAAAATTAGCACTATAGCCCCCAGATTCGAGCAATCTTTGCTCTTCCCTCTGCATATCTTCCACTCTATACTGCCTCTTGTAGCGTTTATAAAACTCCCACAAGTTTTCTATATCTCGATTGCGATCAATCGGTGCCCCATCCTTCTTGGCAAGTTTTTGCTGCAGCAGAATCCAGTTTTCAGACTATGATTATAAAACCCAACAAAAGAGAAAATAGAGGGGAAAAAAAAGGCTTCTGGAGAACTAAACCCAAGAGAAAATCTAATAGCAAGAAATGACGAAACTCAACAGAGAGGTCGAGACGCCAATTCAAATTCAATTGTTTAGTCCCACCTTAATAATAGACATTAAGCCAGTCTTGAATTGGAGAACGCCTCGACCATCACTACTGGGATCCAGGTTCTGAGCCATCCGATATGCCTGCTCACATACTTCAGATAGACAAACGGAGACGAGAATTAACTAAATGCTCAGAGCGACAACAGAAGCGACCCATACCAAAGAATGAAATCAAACTCAGCTCGGCCTTACGTATCCGGGCAACATTGGCGTCCTCGGCCTGAATCTCGTCTGCGGCCTGCAAGATCATGTCGATGTTGGTGGAGCGAGTAAGCGAGGGGGGGACCGCCCCGGCGATGCCGCTCGGGGTCCTCCCATGGCCCGGACGGCCACTCGCGAGCTGCTCCCTCCTCAGCGTCGCCCTGACCAGCCTCTCCCAGTTGTCGTGAGGCCTAGCCATGGCTCCAGTGGCGCGACGGGGAGGCGGAATCCCACGCGGGTGCTGCTGAGAAACGACGCCGATCGGGTCCGATCAGCCGGTCGACGGCGGGGAGTGTGGATCTGGAAGCGAGTTGGGGAACAGTGGAAAAGCGAAGTCCGAGAAAGGGGTTTGAAATTGTAAAGAAAAAGGTTTAAGCGGAGAGAGAGAGAGAGAGAGGAGAGAGAGAAGATCAAATGTCCCGGTGAGAAGGAAACGCGGAGGTCGCGGGAAGAGGAGGGGGAGGGGGGCCGACGAGTTGAATGAAATTACGGATTTACCCCCACAGAAATGATTGATAGTAATGGCGGCGCCATTGTCGGTTTCATGCGGGTCTTTTGATCAATTTAAAGGCATTCAAAACACGTACGACGGTGCTCCTGATTCCGTGCCAAATGGCAAATGCCGATCATCGCCAAGACTCCTCTCTCTCCGTGCGCGTACGCAAATGCGCGTAAATGGAAAATTGCTTCGTGGAGTTCTTAAGAACTAAGGCAAAGAAGGATATGCTTCTTGAGCCCTGGCCAAGCCGAGCCTTTTTGGCACTCCAATCATAGGCTTGCGCATCTATTTTCGGTGACTCGTTGTTGGGGTGAACTACCATCTCAGGTCTATTGCCATTCACGTGAGTGCTGTAATTAATGAACAGCGCGGATCGGAATCAGAGTCCATTTTTGCGAAATTGATTGGGCCTCCAGATCCCAAACTAAGACAAGAAGCAGCTCGAATTTATACGCACTTCTAGCGAAGGCCAGCTCGGCGTTTCTCCGGCTCATTGCTCCCTGAAGTTGGCATTGTTTTTGCGCCTGAATTTGTTTCCCAAGGGGGCCAGCAATCATCCATAGAGTTAAGCTCACTGACTTGGGTTGTGCATGCCGTAGATAAGAATGCTTACTCCTTTACATAAACCAGATTCTCTTGACACGAAACTATAAAGTCGACTTGTCAAGCTGGTTCAATGGTGAAGAATTTACAGCTCCAAACAATCCGACACGAGAAGAGTCCGTTAGCAGTGGCCAATACTCCTGGATCTTCCCGTAGCAAAGAATTTGATCGAAATCTACAAGCAGCAAAATAAAAACACTTTAAATCTTTGAGGGGGTCGTGCTTGGATGATTCTCCGAGTCTTAGCCATCACACCCGAGCATGTTCCCTATCCGAAGAATTACATCCTCGTACAGTCTGAATGCAAGGAATCCAACTCGCCAGCTTTTTCAGGCCTGGAAAGCCTCACATATTTGAATGGGCCAAAGACAAACGCAGTCAAACTGAACTAACCCTTCGAGAGACATTTGATCAAGCCTTAGAAGAAAACATCATTCAACCTCATACAGGTACCAACAGTCCGCATGGTATTTAGATTGGTCATCGAAGAGGAGCTGATTCACCTTCATTTCAAATGATGGGGTCCCACCGGCTCAAGGGTGCAGAATCCATGTCATCTAGGGTTTAGAGAAAAAAATGGAGATGTTACAGCTCCGTGATCTGGAAACTGACACTAAGCTCCGCAGATGCCCGTGATTGATGATAGTGCAAGGTACAAAGGCCTCAAGACAAGTCTCTCGCAAAAGAAGGCTACAGTACATCAAAACTTCCAAGTTTAAGCCAACAACCGATGTCTCAAGGAATATATTAGATCCCAACCTTGCACGAAGAAAGCAAAATTTCTGCGTCTACTCTTTATATCAAAGGCACAAACAAAAGAAAACCAGGATGACAGAAGACTCCGATATAAGCTTAATCCTAAGCAGCAAGCAAATGCTTGATGATATCGACCCTAAGTCATCCTCTGGGCAGCTTCCTTGGCAAGAACCCGTTCTCTGGCCTTGGTTTTGGCCTGGGATTTAGAACCCATGATTCCACCACCCCACTTTTTCCTGTACTCGTCATACTTGTCATTGAAGTTAGCCTGAGAGAGCAAATCATGGATATCAGTATCATAACTCTGAATTCAATAGATCCGAAACAAGACACTTTATCCATAGACACAGAACTCCCATACCTTAATGGCTTCCAAGATTTTGCTGAACTCCAACTTGTCCTCGTTTTTCACCGTCGTCAGGCACAATACAGATGCAGTCTTCTTATGGACAATCTGCAGGGATTCAGAATTGAAGTTGAGGAGAGACGGACGCTAAAAATTCAGAAAAACAAGGCAACAAGATATAGTACAATTACCGTTCCCAAGCGTGCCTTGCCCTTCACAATGCAGTATGGAATTTCCATTTTTCTGCATAATGCTGGGAGCCACACAACCAGCTCTATCGGATCAACATCATGAGCAATAACCACCAATTGTGCCTTATTCTACAAGTAAATTTTTTGAGTTAAATTTACTTCCCGATAAAATGGAGAAGGAAAAAGGTACCGGAGGGGGAAAAAAAGTTAAACCTGCTCAATGAGGTAAGTGACGTGATTAAGGCCATATTTCACAACAATCGGTTTTTTGGCCTCAACAGTTTTGCCTTCTGCCTTTGCCTGAGCCTCTTTCAAGAGCCGCTCCTTCTTTGCAGCCTTGTCCTCAGGCCTGTACTTGAGAAGCATCTTGAATAGGTTGGTCGCTGCATATAAGTAGGACTTATTGAATGAGTTTGCTTCCATGAAGCAACTAAAGAGGCAGGCAGGCATACATGTGCATACAGACATGCGCCCATGCATTGAAAAGGAAAAAAGTAAAACAAACTGATGATTCGGAGCACTAGGGGAAAATAAGACAAAAAGAGGCAAAACACATATACTATTGCTACAAGTCCTGATGCCAGCACAAAAGCCACAACCGCTGAAGGAGATCTCCCCACAAAAATCTTTAAGTAGAATAGACACAAAGCATATGACAACAAAATAGTAGTGGTTTGTAGAATAGAGGACTAGGACTCAAACGTAAATTGTGA
Organism: Rhodamnia argentea; assembly: GCF_020921035.1. Classification (NCBI taxonomy): domain Eukaryota; kingdom Viridiplantae; phylum Streptophyta; class Magnoliopsida; order Myrtales; family Myrtaceae; genus Rhodamnia; species Rhodamnia argentea. The sequence goes on from NC_063155.1 coordinate 10,095,270, forward strand.
GACACACACTCATTCTCATACTCCTCGATAATGCTTCATCAATACAAGAAACACCTAATTATGTGTGATATTAGAGAAAAAAAAAGCTGGAGATCATATCTACACAGACATGAGAAATTAAAGCATAAAATACAAATTTATCTTGATCAGACTACAATTGATTTAATCAAAAGAAACCGCCATGAAGATGAAGCATGCTTGCATGACACAAAAACCACAAATCTACAAGTATGAGCATCAATACCATCCATAAACAAGACAATGTACCTTCTTGTACCACACACTTTATCTACAATTCACCACCTGGAAAACAACAACATGGGAAGCTCGATAGGAGCAGACCAACTTCATCATTCGGGAAAAACTATAGGGCAATAGACATGTCTTTATTTACTTCACATGGGAAATGAATTAAACCCACACAATCAACAGCCGAATACAGTCTAAACTGTGCTGCTCTATTGCCGATAATTGAACATTGTAAGCTATATCTTATTATGCGTCTGTCATTCCAGGTTGCAGAGGCGGGTGGTATATCAACCAAAGAACCTAACTAAGATACTATCCAATCAAAACTCCCCGCAGTCAGAAATTCGAAAGTAGCAAATCGTAGTCAACAACAAAAACAACGCAGCTCATCGTACCCAAGTTCTTGTCGAGCGTCTTCGTGAACTGGTTAAGAGCTGGTGGAACCTTCAACCTCTGCCTCAGGATTCTCCTCTTCCGTTGGATCTGGACAGTCCTCGGGAACTTAACGAATCGGGTCAAGTCCCCCTTCGGAGGCAGGGCACCTCCAATCCCAAACTGCTTCGGCCGCTTCTCGAACAAAGGGTTCATCACCTTCTCCTGCTTCTTCTTGGCTGCAACTGGAGCTTTGCCGCCTCTTTTAGGAGCCTTCAAAAGCGAACAAATCGAGGCAAGATGAGAACAAAATGGGAAAAGAAAGAAGGAAAACGAGGTAAGCTCGTGTGGGATGAACTGATCGAGCAGGATGGGGACATCGGGAGCTGATACACGGCGATAACATGAAACACGACCACTTTTTAAGAGAAAATCCCGCGAGATCGATCTGAACGATGATTGTGCAAGTAACAAGAACACTACAAAAATTCACAGTATCATATAGAGAGACAGAGAGATCACCATGCTTGTGAGATGCGGGAAGGTTCAGCTCCGAAGTGGCGACGGCAATGGTGAGGACTTCCAAAACCCTAGCTTCGCCTCTTATATATGCCTTGAGAAGGAGGAGGAGGGAAGCGTCTTGTGGATTTGGGCTACATTTTGGATTCTCCTTGGGCCCAATTTTTCGATCTGGGTTAGACATGTTAAACTGGCGGGTCGGGTTATAAATGACCCGGTCTAAAATCGACACATATAACTCGTTGCGACTATTTATCGCAATGCAAATTTTTCGACCTACATCCAATCTAGCTCATATCTGATCTATTTTGTTAAAACACTTTCATATTTAATACCTTCTGAAAAAACATGTTTCTTATGATTCAAAAAGATATATATTGGTGAAACACTATGAACAATTTTTACATTTTTTCGATAAAAGTATTTATAGTTTTTAAAAAAAATTAAAATTTTTTATTTTTATTTTCTTTTTTATTTATTTTTCTTTTCCTTTTTTGTCTTATAATTTTGACAAGGGTCTTTCGACCCTCGCAGATCACAAGCGAGGACTGGTGAGAGTCACAAAGCCCTCGTTGGTCGCTGGTAAGCGATGTGACCCTAGCCCAAACTTGGCAAGGCTCATCAATGGCGAGCGAGGGTCGACCCACACAAGATTTCTTAAAAAAAGAAAAAGGAAAAGAGAAAATGAAAAATTGTAAAAAATTTAAAAAAATGACCAATTTATAACTCAGAGTTATGTAACCCATTTAAAACCCATTAGGTTGTTAGATAACTCATTTATAACTATTTTTAAAACATAAGGCAGCCCATTATTAACCACACCATTAAATATGGGTTGAAAATATGAGTTCTAGATTCATTTTGCCACCTCTACTATGTGCTCTAGGGAAAGCTATCAAAACAAGTCATAAACTTATTACAATTAGGTCAATTCAGCCCTAATTTTTTTTTTTGCCGATTAAGTCATAAATCTTTTGTAATTGTGCTCTATTCAGTCCATCCGACTATTAATGATTGGAAAATTTTGATGTGGAATCATAGTCAACCCGCCATTGCTAACATGGCCATCGGGGCTTCGAAAAAAATTAAAAAAAAATTAAAGAGACTTCCCGACATGTCTTTCATAAATTGATAATACATGCCCTAAATTGAAATCTTCCCAAAAATATTCCCCATATCTTGCCATCCCTCCACAACTCCTCGTCCAACGCAGCAACGCTCGCCACCTTCATCTACGCTGGACCGACGCCACCTTCATCCGACGCTCGATCGACAACACCTTTGTCCGATGCTCACCGCCTTCTTCCGACGTTCGCCTAAAGCCTTCAACTAAATTGGCCCGACGCTCGCTCGATGCTTGTCGATGACTTTTCGCCCAACACTTGCTAGATGCTTTTATAGTTAAGTGCCTATACTGTCTCTGCCTAAAATCCTCTTGTTCCTCTTATTGTTCATGGTTATGGTTGGATTTGTGGCTAGATTTGTTCGTTACCGTCCTGGATTTGTGGACGGCTGTAGAAATTTTTATCATGGCTTTGCCTTGCTCTACTCTTTTAAGTAAGAAGAAGTATCGTTGCAAGTCTAGAAGAGAAAAAGAAGAATTATCATTGCTTTGCATTGTTCTTCTTTTTAACCTATTTACGATTGTCCATTACTGAGCAAGGAGAGGTATAGCAATATTTTGATTTACTGTGCTGGATTTGCTTTACATTATTCATTACTGTGCTAGATTCATGTCGAAAACATTATGAGAATCATAGCACAGGGAGCAAATAATTGCTTTCTCATAGTTGGACTCTCGGGCCGCGCCTTATTATGGTTTCTTGAGCCGAATTTTGTGGTTTGAGTTAAGACATGTCAAACTAGTGGGTCGGAATCATAAATGATCCGGCCTAAATTAAACCCATATAACTCGTTGTGACTATTTATTGCATTACAATTTTTTCGACCTTTACCAATCTAGCTCGACGAATCTAGCTAAATCTATCTACATTGTTAAAACACTTCCATATTTAATAACTTCTAAAAAATATTTCTTATGATTTAAAAAAATATTGGTGAAACACTATGGACAATTTTTATATTTTTTTTATAAAAGAATTTATATTTTTTTAAGTTGAACTTTAAATTTTTAACTTTTTTTTACTTTTTTTTTTTCCTTTTTCTTCTAAGTATGTTGAGGGCTACCCGACCGTCGCAAATCACAAGCAAGGACGACGACCGGCAAGAGTCACAAAGCCCTAGCCGGTCGCTAGTAAGAGATGCGGCCATCGGCCCAACCTTGACAAGGCTCACATATCACTAGCGAGGGCCGACCTATACTGGATTTCTTAAAAAAATAAAAAGGAAAAGAGAGAAAGAAAAATAAAAAATGAAAATTTGTAAAAACTAGAAAATTAAAAAATGACCAGTTTATAACTCATAGTTAAATAACCCATTTAAAACCCATTAGGTTGTTAAGTAACTCACTTATGATTCACTTAGCTTATTTTTAAAACATAAGGCAGCCCATTGATGAACTACACTATTAAATATGGGTTCAAATAAGAGTTCTATAGAACCATTTTGCCACCTCTAGTATGACCCCTATTGACAGTCAAGTGGCCCGACTTGACCCGAGTCGTGTGGGTTTCAAGGTGACCACTTATGATAGAAATTCACGACAAGTATGCTATTCATCATTAGACATTTATTCAACTATCTCTCCGGATTGCATTTTGGGCTCCCTTTATTTCACGAAAAATGAATAATTTGAAAAATATTTTTCTAAAAATGATGTTTATATCGCTTATGAGAATGAATGAAAACAAAATATTTTCACTATCTACGAAAATGATTAAACACAAATTGCTATTGATAATGGGAATATTTTCATTGACCGATTATTTTAAGAGATAAAAACAATCTTTTTCGAAAAATATTTTTCGCATTATTCATTTTCCCCAAAAAAATGAAGTCTCACTCTCTAAATCTCATAATAAATGAACACGTTAAGACTCGATGATTTTACACTTACTTTTGATACGAATGACTCACTTGAAGTGGCTAATGAAGAGCATACGCACTTTACATGCGATGCCAGCTTAATCATCTAATTCAAGGGATTGTCCAGTCCTCCTACCAACATCAGGCCTAAAGAAGGGCTTTAGAAGAGCATGGCTAGCTAGAGATGATATGTAAGATTTTCATGGGAAGTTTCGCTTTTGCCTTTCATTCAAGTCCCTTATTGCCTTATTTAACAAAAGACAAAGGCATTACAGTCATTACGAATCGCTTTATGTGGCCAACAAACTTGGCAAATTTGGATAATACAACACAAGAAACTAATGAAATTGATAATCCGTGAATCAGATTATTATAACTAGGAACTTGGTTCCGACGATCATTGGACATACGACATATGTGCTCGAGAAATAAGCCACGTGACCAAATTCTGTCACCCGACACGCATCCAATCGTTATCGATTATTGATTGATGTCATAGGATCTGAAAAAGAAAATCCCCAAAGGATGGAAAAAGATCAATTATTGTCTCTTTTACTACGTGAATGAAAATAAGAGGAAGACGTATGTAAAGCAACGAATTTGACTCGCCTTTTAGATTATCAATTTGGGGTTTACATAATTACCAATAAAGAAATGGCAATTACTTATTATAGTCACCCTTCCAAAATTAATCTTTCGTTTAGTTAGAAAAATATATGGCCGTTTTAATATATCGGGGCTTCTCTAATTAATTTCATAGATTGTAAATTTCTTCGGTGTAGTCAATGACGAGGTCAACATATGCAAGAGTTGTCAAAAAAGCCCATCGCCCGGCCCGAAAATTCACCCTAATTTTCGGGCCTTTCGGGATGGGCCTATTCGGGCTTTTTTTTTTCACCCACGTTTTCTTTTTAATTTATCTTATTTTTATTTTTATTTTTTATATTCTTTCATTCAACAAACATATTAAGTGATTTTGATTCAAAAATAGAAAAAAAAAAGAAGCCGACCCAACCCGGGTTTGGCACTATTTAGTTTTGGGTCGGGCCGAGGCCCAACCCATTGACACCCCTAAACATATGGATTCCGAATCTCAAGCCCTAAAAATGAGATGATTGAATCTAAATTTAGAAGCAAAACTCATCCAAATCTCAAATGCTGCGTTTGATCAACCGGATTTCTAGTTATGATAGGATTGGATATGGTAGGATATGAAATCTAGAGATTTTGGCATATCATATCCACTGTCTAGTGAATTGCAGTAATAAAGCCGAATGTGTTCATATCCTGTATTGTTCATTATTTAGTATTTACGACATATCGATGTAAATAAATTCTGAAATTTTATAAATGGAGATTATAAGAATTTCATATAATTCACTCCCCGAATCTAGTAAGAGAGAGAAGATGTAGTCATTCACATTTGTGACTATGAAAAGTTTTGCCTCCCTCACTACTTTTGTCAAACTTCAACATGAACCCCAAAACTACGAATGAGAAGGAGTTTTGACTCCCTTTATGCTTTTGTAGACTTTTGACATAAACCAAAAAGCTAAGAAGGATAATAAGTTTCTACATTTTCGTAGAGTTTTGTCATGAATTAAAAACCTACAAAAGAGTCATGAAACGTCAACATACTCCGGATATATAGACGAGAAAGAGATGATGATGCTAGTGTTTTCTTTAGAAATGTTATTACCCCTCATTATTTGAGAATTAGAAAGATCTTTTAAAGTTTGAATACATTCACTTGAAATCTGGGATCCTTTTACTTCTTTTTTTTTTTTTAAATTTAAATATTTTTTTATCATTATTTTTATTCCCTTTCATCATTTATTAATAATTTTTTTTATCAAGTAATAAACTATACTATTGTACTTAAAATTAGTATTGTATACAGACACTAGGGGGTGGGGGTGTGTGTATGTGTGTATATAAACTATATATTATAAAATAGAAAGAAATTAATATATAAATTAAAAATAGAATAAATACAAATGAAAATTATTTTTTTGTTATTTTGATTTTTTTAACATTATAATACAAATATATTTTAAATATAATTATTATTTTACTATTACAATTTAAGAAGTTTGTTATCTAGAAAAATAATTTTTATTAAGGGTGAGCGGTTATCGGGCGGTCCAATAGAACCGGTAATAAATTGAAGAACTTCATTTTGTCCCTTTCATTTCACTCCCAAACTCTAGTTGGATGGTGATCCAGAGTTACAGCAACAAAGAGAAGGAAATTTGTGATTTTTTCACTTTGGTCCTTGTGCTGTGTGGTTTTCATTTTGGGGTGATCCAAGACCCACCAGCCTTGGAAGATCACGAGAGAGGAGGAGGATGCTAACTGCCATGGAATCCCAATGGACATCGCTCAGGCACAGTTTTTCTAGAGCAAGCAAAACAACAGATCCTTACAAGTTTGCAAGTTTCTTTAAAAATGCAGACCTGGTTCTTTCATTCTTTTTTTCCGGAGCTCTACGAGCACGTGTGAATCTGTTGCTGATTTGATTTGGACGGTTTGGTCCGGTCTTATCTTTTATTCTTGAAATCGGAAATCGGACCACCGTTATGTGGAACCGGGAATCGAACCATTAGTCAGGGCAGTTCTCGGTTCGATCAATCCAATTTACTCACCCCAAGTTTTTATATCATAAAGAGAAGATATCTTATGTACCTTTATCTCACCTTTTTCATAGGATAATTTTATTCGGATTTTATACCTCTTATATTATATTTTATCTTATTCTGAGCAAGTACTATATATAAGATGGGACAAATTTTATGCTATCTTAATTGCCAAACGGGGCCAGAGCTTAAGAATTTCTTCGCTCTCTTCTGTTTGTTTTTTCCATTTATGGTCATCCCCAAACCAAGGGTTGGTACTTGGTAATGGTAGCCGGTGGAGCGATCGGCTCATCACACGATTACTAAGGAAGGCAATAACGGATGGGCGGGCCCCACCGAAAGCCCGACACTCAACTACTCTGCCATCCTTTATGACACGCGGACCCATTCAATTCACGGGGGCCCCACAGTCCTCGTTGCCCAATGGGGCTCGTCCACCGCATCGCTCGGTCACACAGTCAATTGACTCGATTCGGCCTGCCCCGTTTCCGTCCATGATTAGCCTCACATGCTCACGCCGATGGCCAAAAATTGTTTTTTTTTTCTATTTTTACTTATTAGCAGAATTTGATTTTTTTTAATTCAGAAAAAAATATTTTTATTTTTATTTTTTCAAGTGACTCCAAATATTTTCAAAAGTACCAAAAAAAAAATAAAATTACGTAATCAAATAGATTTTTACTTCAAAAATAGCGTTATTAAATGAATTTCTGCATGCTCGATCGAAATGTCCGAAGATACTAGACTTAGAATAAAAGATGCGCTCATTCCTAAACATACTAAACCTAGAAGGGAACAAAAAATGTTTGTCTTATTGTGTCATTGACAAGACGGATCGTTGCAATTCCTTGGATACTTAATTTTCAAGTATAACTTGTCACAATTCCTATTTGGATTGCGATTTTCACAAAGGAATTGTTGGAAGGGTTTCTTCCTAGGGCATGTTTGTTCAATGACAATATGAACTGCTTGTTGAATTTCACCCATGGTGGCCTTCGCAATGGGCTTATTACGAGCTTGTAATACCTTTTCTGCTTCATCCGTAATTTCTTTGGGAATGGAGGTCATGAATACATATTTAAGGTTTACGTCTGTACCAAGGTGATAAAAGTGTATGATCATCTCATCGAGCTTCTAGCTCGCGGATCGATCTTGTTTTTGAGATTTCGAAATGCCATTCATGAACTAAGACATGGTCAGCTTGATCGGTGATGTCGTTTTTTCGAGGAAAAAACGCAAAATGTAGGAATGGATTTAAACTCGTCGATATCAGCTAATTCGACCGGTCGCTCACACACCTCCGATGAAAAACTCAAAAGCATTTATGGTGGCGGGCTAGGCTTGGCCGGACCTGGATGCGCTGGACCGGACTTATCGCGGTGGTCCCACTTTGAGTTTTCGCGTCGGTGGGCCCGCGTGAATCTGGTAAGATGGACGGTTGTGATGAACTTGATTCATTGGCCCGTTTCCACACACGAAGCTGCCATTCACACGGGCAGCATTACCGGGGCGGGGCAAGTCGTAAAAAAGCCACGCCACTCCGCTTGGGGAGTTTTGCTCCCAGAGTGAGAGCTGAGCAGCGAGCAGAGACGAAAATGTCGCCGTCGCCGTCCTCCTCCTCCTCCTCTTCTATAATTCTCACTGCTCTGGCCGTCGTTACTCTGACCACCCTCTTCTTCTTCTCTTCTCCCGCCTCCGCCGCCGGCCCACAGCCACGCCCCTTCAAGAAAATCTACGCCTTCGGAGACTCCTTCACCGACACCGGCAACACCCGCTCCGCCTCCGGCCCCAGCGGCTTCGGCCACGTCTCCAATCCCCCCTACGGCGTCACCTTCTTCCACCGCCCCACCAACCGCTACTCCGACGGCCGCCTCGTCATCGACTTCGTGGCCCAGTCCCTCTCCCTCCCCTTCCTACCCCCCTACCGCAGCATTTCCTCCTCCTCCTCCTCCTCCTCATCCACCGCTGCCTACGGCGTCAACTTCGCCGTCGCCGGCTCGACGGCCATCAACCACGAGTTCTTCGTGAGGAACAACATGAGCCTGGACATAACGCCACAGTCGATCCTGACTCAGCTCATCTGGTTCAACAAGTACTTGGAGAGCCACGAGGGGTGCAAGGCGGCGACGAGAGGTGGGGCGTGCCGAGACTCGCTCGAGGACGCATTGGTCTGGGTTGGCGAGATCGGAGTCAACGACTATGCCTACACCGTCGGGTCCGCTGTTTCCGGCGACACCATCCGGAAGCTCGCCATCAACACCGTCGCCGCTTTTCTGGAGGTAACTTAAAAATCACAGTAAACAGGTACATTAACACGATCGCGTTTCTCCTGAAGAAAGTTCCATGACAGAGTCGATAAAGCTCGGCATATATTTCAGTGCTCAGGTTCGGCCGCTGCTACGGCTCCGGCGCCGGTGCTTGCCCACTCGAGCTAAACTTTTACGTTAAACTAGCTAATTAGAATCAGCTTTTCGAGATGTCAGTGCTCAGATTAAAGTTGCACTAGATTAGCGACTAGCATAGTATTTCGTGGATCAGTGTGTACATTTTGGGCTTGACGGTCCTAGCCAGAAGAGTTGGAGATCTAGCTCGATGTCGACGGTTTCGAGAAGCAATCAATTCGGATGAACCCGGTCAAAGCGATCGATCCCGATCTCAACAAGGTAATCCGAAAATGATGTTCGAGCGGAGAGCAAGAGTCGGGTTTTGTCCATTCATACCTACGAATGTTCGCCAATATGGTAATATCTGTTCCGGTCTGCTGTAGTAAACCCGACCGGAACGATTTTGGACCTTAATTAGGGAGCATCGCAACACAGCGGTATCGAACCTGAGTGTTTTCCTTTTTGGCCGGACATTGAACGCTTCGAGTTGGATGGCTCGTTCAACCAACTTAGGTTGGCTGATCATAAATGCATCCGCATTCAATAAGCGCTTGAGTTTTCAGTTGGATCACAGCGCGATTCATTAATGTCGATAGCATCATCTAAGTACAACAATGCGATTCCCATTTCACCAGCCCAGTAACTTCAGCAATGCCATGATTTTAACTGCATTTGCTTTGCAGTCACTTTTGAGGCGTGGGGTGAAGTATATGGTGGTTCAAGGTCTGCCGGTGTCGGGTTGCTTGCCCCTTGCCATGTATTTGTCCCCCGAGGACGACAGAGACGACATAGGCTGCGTGAAGAGCGTGAACGACCAAACCCGCGCCCACAATGCCGCACTCCTGGCCAAGATTAGCGACCTCAGGAAGCGATTCCCTGATTCGATGATCCTCTACGCCGACTACTGGAACGCGTACCACTCGGTCATGAAGAACCCGGCCAAGTACAGCTTCAAGGAGCCTTTCAAGGCATGCTGCGGCGCCGGGGAGCCCTATCATTTCAGCCCGATCGCAACGTGCGGCACTCCGACTGCTGACTTGTGCCCTCGCCCCTCGGAGTATGTCAACTGGGACGGAGTCCACCTCACAGAAGCCATGTACAAGGTGATCGCCGACATGTTTCTGAAAGGAAGGTTTAGTCACCCTCCATTTAGCTACTTGCTCAGCAAGAAACGGCGCGGCGGCTGATGAACCGCTCGTAGCTATAGGTACAATGGCAATGTGAGTCGTGTCGGGACACTGTCGAACTCTGTTATCGGCCTCTGCAGCAATAATGAATATCGGCTTCTTCTTGCTGAAGCTATATTACAGGTAGAAGTAGAACCTCGTGTTGATGCAGATCAGACGATGCAACTTGTGTGTGAAGTTTCATTGTTTCAACCGTTGGGATACTAACGCTATATGATGAGTAGTTCTGCAAAATCAGGGTCCTCAAATGTGAAACTGCAACAAAAAAATGGGTTAAATTGCAATTTCAGGCCCCTGCATGTTTTGAGAAGTTCGCTTTTGGCCCCTATGTAATTAGATTTGTGACGATTCTACTCCTTATGTATGGCTCATACATTCTCGACGAAAACTGTTCTCATAACATTTCTACTTGAAATTCTCCAAAACTATTGGGTCAGCTTCGGCCTTGGCCTGTAGCGCTTAAGCGTACAACCCTCCAAAAATAGGTAAAAAAATCACCAAAAATCCTAAACTATACTCACTGCGACATATTTACCAAAAATATTTTTTTATAACACTAAAAACCCCAAATTTGTACCCATGTTTCACATTAACTCTAAATCATTTTTTTTGGCACTAAAAATCCTAAACTTAGAGGCACGCGACACATTTACCCAAAATTTTGGAGTAAAAATGTCACATGGATATAAGTTTAGGATTTTTAATGTCCCAAGAAAAAAGTTTAGGATAAATGTGTTACATTTATACAAGTTTATGTGTGTACGAATTTGAGATTTTTGGTGTCACAAAAAGAATATTAGGCTAAATGTGTCACAATATGTATATAGTTTAGGGTTTTTGGTGGTTTTTTTTTTTCTCTAAAATGAATTACACTTTCAGGATTCACACTTTTAGCAATGGTCAATTTTGGTCCATATACTTCGTTTGAGCAACAAATCTAGTCCCGTCATCATTTTCTCAAGAAATATTTAGTTCATTGTGTTTGTTTTAAGGAAAGTCTTTTTCCGAAATTAGTTTTCAGGACTTTTACCAATTTAGTGCACCGGAAAATGATTTAGTCAACGAAAAACACTTTCTGATCACCGGAAAGTTTATGTACGAAATAAGAAAGTAAATTCCCCAATCTAAACAGCTGAAAGCACTTTCTGAAAATGCTCCTCTTTAATTTGTTAATTTGTTAATATTTTAATATATTTATAATATTTAATAATATAATATTTTATTTTTTTTCTTTTTTTTTTCTCTTTTTTTCTTCCTCCGTCCTTGTGATTGGCCGGCGGCGGCCACTAGCGAGCTTAGCCGTCGGTTTTGGCGGCATCGAGCTCACTAAATTTGGCGGCCTCATACGGATTTGACGATATCGAGGATCGTCGGCAACCTCGGGCAGGTCCGGCAAGCCTCAAGCTCGCCTTTTGCCGGCGAGCTTGAGCTTGCCCATGGCCGTCGGTGTTGCAAAAGGAGAAGGAAGAAGAAGAAAAAAAATAAAAAAATAATGAAAAAAATAAAAACATAGAATATAAAATATTTGATATATACTATAATTTGAAAATTTGATTTTTTTTTGCCCAAGATAAAGCCATTAAAGTGAAATTATTTTTCAAATGAAAATCAAATTCCAAAAAACGTTTTCAATCACATTTCACTAAACAAAGGAAAACAAATCATTTTCCAAGAAAAGATTTCTTGAAAATCATTTTCCAAAAAATGAATTCCGAGAAAACATTTTCAGTGCAACAAACATATCCTATATTTCACTCCGAACTCTTATGGTAATGTCGAAATCAAGATCAATTATTGATCGGTGATTGTGACGTGTAAAAATGTGCCCAATTAGATTGACAGTCTTAATTAAGGGTGGGTTTGATTCAGCTTTTCCAAAGCCCCTTAGAAAAAATATGGGGCATTTGACAACCATTTTTAAGGGGTTTTGAGATGAAAGCTAGCCTTGGAAAAGTTGAAAACTCAATGTTGATGGGGACTAGCATTGAGATTTCAGCATTTAGCCAAATGCTGGGCCATGATTTTTTCTTCCAAAACTATCTTCACTTATTCTTTTAAATTTCAATTTTTTCCTTCATCTTTTTTGTTAAATTATTTCTTATTAAAAATACAAAAATACAAAAAATCAAACCCTAGGGCTACGGTTGCCGGTGCCAAATTTGGCTTGTCGGCGGTCATTGACCGAGGCCGCCAAGGGTGGAGCAACCCTTGAGGTGAGGGCCGGTGAGCCCCAACGAACTAATTGCGCAACCCTCGCCCGGGCTCACACGGCCCGGGCGGTGCCCGACCCCTTGCGGCCTTGGCAATCGCCGGCACCAAATATGGCTCGTCGGAGATCATAACCTAGGGTTTGGATTTTCTTTTTCTTTTTATAATTATTTTTATTTAAAAAAATTAATATGATAGAAAGTCCCTTTATAAATTTATTTTGCCAAACACTAATTAAGTCAAAGTTGTTTCTTAAAGCGTTTTTTTACCGAATGCCATTTGCATATCCCCAAAGCCCCTTAAGTTAAAGGTATTTGCATTCTCCTATTTGCATTCTCCCAAAGCCCATTTCCAAAGTTGAACCAAGCCCACCCTAAAGCTATTTTTACCGTATGGAACAATTATATTGTTTTGTACGTGTAAATTGTGTTAGAAAAGTCTTATATCAAAGAATTGATATAGTATAGAGTAATTAATATATCCACATCGATTATAACTCATTGGCTTAAGCCTTTGAGTGAAGGTGAGCCAAACTGAATATATTAACAGGCTCGTATGTCAAGATTGATTAAGATTGGTGCAATTACGTTGGTCCGCTCCTTATAGCCTTATTGCCAATTAAAACCTGCATATCTAAGCTGAGATTATTTTTACAAAAAAATGTAGAGAACTTCTACATATTCTAGCCACACTATGGACAAATTTTCTCCGATAAAAAATGTTAGACCATTCACACCAATTATTTTAATTTTAAAGCTCCATTTATTTCGTGAAAAATAAAATATTTAAAAAGTATTTTTTTTTTAAAATTCTTATGGCTTAGAATAATTAGTTAATAAAATATGTCTTCATTATCGATAATAATTTATGTCTAAATATTTTCGTGAAAAATAAAAATATTTTTCGTTCATTTATTTTTTTGAGCGGTATAAGTAATCATTTTCAAGAAAATATATTTCAAATTATATATTTTCTGCGAAATAAATAGAACCTGATAGCTACAATAAATTCGAAGCACAAGGATTATAGGATCATGGTTATCAATATTGAGCGCCAACCTCAGCTCTTCACTTACTAGAGCGTTGTGTGTGAAGAGCGTTGTGTACGAAGATAAATGGTGGAAAAAATTAAATTAATAAGGAATAAAAGACCCTGTAAAGATTTTGATTCATTTTGTTAATACAATTTCAATTGTCGTAAAAAGAAAGCATGAGATGATTACTTGATAATTTCAAGATTAGGAGGTAAGAGATTTATGATTATTTGTTAATTTCTTGGTTATCGTAAATTACGATTGTGTCCGTTTATAGTTATCTGTGCTCCCTTTATTTTATACAATAAGATACGCAACTAATATGTGCACACACATTGGGTATGCACAACAAATTGATATTTGAAAGGCTACGTGTGTTATAAAAAAAATATATGCAATCTTTTTTAGAAGGTTGTTGAAGGATAAAAACATCCTAACTCTCCGTTTGTGTCGCGAAAAAAGTGACTTTTCTGGAATTTTTTTTTCACGAAGTTGTTTTTTAGAAAAATGAAGATATTTTCCGGTATTTGGTTGAAACCCGAAAACGAATCGGAAAGTATCTTTCGTCAGTTCGTAAGGAAAATCAATTTTCACTGTACATGTCTTTTCATAATTTTTTTTTATTTTTGATTTTTTAAAAAAATATATTTTTAATTATTTTCTTTTATCACTTTCTCGTTTATTTTTATTATTTTTATTTTTCCTCCTTTCTTCTTCGGTTGGTGATCGATTGCGAGCTTTGCCATCGACCAACGAGGCTAGAGCTCACCAAATTCTCGCGGCCGAACCTCGCCCGCCTCGGGCGAGGCCAAGAGCCTTTGGTCTTGGACTTGCCAGATTTGGTGAGCTCAAGGCGAGCCTCGAGCGAGGCTGGCGAAGCAAGCCTTGAGCTTGGGCGAGGTTCAGCTTCGCCATCGGAAATCAAACCTTATTTGGTTGGCGAGGCAAGGTCTGCCCTTGCGGCCCTCGAGCTCGGGCGAGGTCGAGCTTTGGTCGCCAGGCTTGAGCTCAATCATTGAAAATCAAACCAAATTTGGCTGGCGAGGTGAGGCCAGGTGAGGTGAGGTGAGGTGAGGCCAAGCTCGTGTGAAGACCTAAATTTTTGCCATAAAGTTTAACTAGTAAAGTAAGCAACGTCCGATTTGGATAACTAAGCAATGGCGAATTGGGGGTTTTATATTTTTGTGTGGTGGATTATTTGGGTGAATGGTACAGCCGGGCACGGTGAGAGTTAGATGAACGGTTCGGGATTTATAATTGTTTTGGTGCGTGTAGTAACGATTCGGCACAGAATTTTTCAGAAATGGATTGCGAAGCCATCTGCTCTAGCCCCTAGCTCCACCGACCTATGCCCCATATAAATACCCCACCCCAATCTCTCTCCTCCCCATTTTCTTTTTGTCCTCATTTTTTTTCATGTAACACCCCGTTGCCCCCCTTCCTGTTCTTCCCGCCGCACCCTCGTCCCCTTTGGCCGCGACCGCGATGACTACCAAGCTTGACCACAGCGGTATCTCGGGCTCTCAAACCACGACCTTAGCTCAGCCCTCGTCGTCCACTTGAGGACTTGCTCGAAGCCTCCACCTATTCCTCCCTCTTGGTCGCGCGCAAGGAGGTAGGTGGAAGAGGTACTTTGAGCCCATTCAAGCACCGATTCAAGCTCCGTTTTCTCTATACGCATCCCTAAGGCAAGTACTACTTCTATCCTAATCACTAGCCCGTTTGATAGCTGTTTATGTTGGTAATTCATGCTATTTTGAAAATGGGTTTGATGCGTGAAAGTTCTGCTTGCATGAAAAGGAAATTGCTTTCGTTTGAACGATCCGTCACATGAGTTAGCTTCCTCAAGTATTGGATAGTTAGAATTCATGAACCGATCGTCTTGGATGTTGATGAGCTGGTGGAATTTTGAAGTGGCACCATCTGTGGCTACTTGGCCGTGGGATGTAAGTATGATCTATGGAGTTTGTGGTTCATCGAGCGATGCTATCGGCTATAGTACGATCTCTTAGTCATGGGTAGTTCGAATTTGAGAGGTGAAGGGCTAAATTCTCATCGGAACAAAGTGAATTGGGCGGGGAAGTTGCGTGTAAGGGCGGTTTGGCGCGAGCTCTATAGGGAAATTGTATTTTGTTGTGATTGATGTGGTGTCCCCTGGCATTGGCTGATTGTTTGAGTTTTTTGTTTGAATGACAAGTGAATCGGATACTTTCATCGTTTGGTTAGATGTTTTACTTGCTGAGTTTCGGCTCACTCCCGTTTATTTTTTAGATGTGTTTCACATTTGAGAAGTAGTGGACTTGAATGACGACGTTGGAGCTCACAGACGACGGGGGATCATGGCAATGGCGGATAGGACTCCATAGTAGATGTTTCCTTGTAATCCTTCCAGTGTATTCTTATTTTTAATTGAGTGAAGGAAGATATAAACAAACAGTTATCTATTATATAAAAACAGATGTTTATGAGATGCGTGATGTATGTGTGTTATTATTGAACCCTATGAAAGGCCATACCCTATTAGGCATGCCTGCCATTTTTTTTCACATGTACTTGTGATTGTATGACTGTTGGTTGTTTCTAGTTTCTTAAGCTTCTGCATGAGCCTCTAACTATATATAATATCATATTAAAACAGAGCTTGTTAGTATTGGACAACGCCGTGGGATGTTGGAGCTCTGATCAAGGAAAGGAAAGTCGCTACATTGAGTTGGTATCGGAGCATGGATTAAGGATGGCTCCTAATAACTAGAGATCGGTAAGGCCGGGCCTGGCCAAGCTTGAGGTCGGCAAGGCCGGGCCTCACACCGCATCACCGGATCTGGCTAGGCGAGGCGAGTGAGGCCAAGCTCGAGGTTTGCAAGGCCGGGCCTTCCCTCGCTAGCTTCACTTGTGGCGGGTGATCGGCGGATGAAGAAAGAAAAGAAAAGAAAAGAATTAATTTTTTTTTAAAATATTCAAAAATAAAAATGATTAAAAAATTCAAAATTTTTTAAATAGTTTTAATTTTTGTAATAGTTAAAAGGAAAAGTAATGTGAAGGAGTGTGTTGGAAATATTGAAGATCCCGATTGAAGATTGCGATTGAGGATTGATGGAGTCAATTGGCGAATTCTGATTTAAGCGAATCTTTATTTTGGAAAGATACAATCACGTTTATACACCTTTTATTCTTTTCTCTCTTTCTAGGATTATAAATAGACAAGTGTACATTCATTCGAATACGGAATACAATATACATTTTTCCTATTCTCTTTTGTCTTTTGACATGGTATCAGAGCCACTAGCCATCCTAGCCTAGCTTCCGCATGTATCATTCCTCGATTGTCTTTCGGATCATTCTTGCTCTTGTTATTGCGAAAAGTTTTACCAACCTGCAAAACACTTAGCACTCCGTGTAGAAATCACCTTATCAAAGATACCATGAAGAACGACAACAATGTCCCCTAAGAAAACCCGATTCATTCGATGAAAATTTACCTCAAATCTCGGAGCCCATAGTAGAACCTAGTATTCGGGCTTAGCCCAATCGGCCGCAATTTTCTTAGGTTCTGCCCAACCAGAGGCAACCCATTTTGAGCCAGCCCATTCGGTGGGTACCTGCTTCAGCATCATCAAGCCCATGGTACTGTGGGCCCATTCGGCCAACTGTTTTGGGATCATCATTGCCTGCTGCTACGGAAATTGGTTGAATGCATGTCCAGCCCGGGGAAGGCTCGCTAGCCCCAATTCGGGCAAGCCCAGTCCGTGGAACCAATGTATCATATGTGGGGTATGCGGGGCAAGTGCCCGAATCGGGTCAATCGGGGGTCGGGTCAAATCCCTACTCGGTTTCCAAGTCGCATATCCGTACCATATCGGAATCGGCGGCGGCCGATCGGAGATAGGGGACCCACTCTACACCTCATCGATCGACGGACCGGAGTTACGTCTTATCACCTTTCAACTCGCTGGATTCGAGGGCTACTCTACATGGGCAAGAGATTTCTGATGAGCTTTGGTCACCAAAGACAAAGACGGGTTCTTAGATGAGATTGTATCTATTCCGTCCGACGAGCAACTGCGTTGACATTGGCACCGGTGCAATCAACTCGTATGACAGTGGATCAAAAACTGCCCGACAACCGAAGTAGCCGCCAAACTACCTCCCACGGAAGATGCTCAAACCATGTGGAACAACATACGTGAAATGTATTGTAAACTAGATAGGGAAAAATTGTTTTACCTCACGTAAACCCTTTCCAAATTGAAATAGGGAGGCCAATCTATGACAAGCGTATTCAATCGCCTCTCGACGTTATGGAACGAGATTGAAGTCGCTGAAGAATGACTTGAAGGCTCGGAGGAAACGCTTTGCCGGTATCAAGCGATTCGAGATCGAGAGAAAGCTACTTGGTTCTTGCTTGTTCTCAATGACGATTATCCGCCTTTTTGAATGCAGATTCTTGCGATGGAACCGGCACCCTCTCTCGGGTGAATCTTCCAACCGACCGTGCAAGAAGAGAGCCAGCGATTGGCGGTGATGGCACCCACCCGAATAAGGTTGGGAGTTGCCCTCTCGGCCTTCTCACCCACGACACTCCCAAAGGAACTCCGGACACCGAGAGCTCCATCGCCTTCTCTGTCTCATGCGGGCAAGGGAATGGAGGTTTCCAAAATGTGGGAGAAAAGTGGCGAGGAAACCCTAATGGGTTGCCAATGGACGGTCATGATTATAAGTGGAAATCTGATGGCACCAGTTTATCCACCCAAGTGATCGGATTAAATGGCCAAGATTGTGCCACGTCGCCCGCATTTTCTAAAGGATCGAATGGCCCTTGTCCTCCCATGTCTTTAGGTAAGGTTAGTGGCAATTATTCCAAAACAAAAAATAAGTATTGTGAATATTGCAAACGAACGCATCACACCATGGAGACATGTTGGAAATTACATGGGTGACCAAGTAATCGTGAAAAAAGGGAAAAATAAGCCTCCACGTTTCGGGTATCAAAACAAACAATTGATGGAACCCACTCCACAATTACTTATGATTAGTACTAGCATATTGTGAAAATGCTGAGCCAATTAAAGACTACCGATGACAACGTAGGTTTCTCAAGTACCCTTCAATCGCAAGTGAACTCTATTTCAGCTAATGCATGGATAATCGATTCAGGTGCTAGTGACCACATAGTTTGTAATGAGACCTTATTTTCATATATTCATGATCACTCGAAGTTTCCTTTATCAATATGCCTCCCAAATGAAAATACTACTCGGGTCACTAAAATCGGCACTGTTCCTCTTAGCCCAAATTTTGTCCTTCACAATGTTCTATATATTCTTGAATTTGAGTTCAATCTCCCTTCTGTTTCAAGGGTGTGCAAAGATAATTCTTGCGGTGTCATTTTCAATTCGGACAATTGCTTCTTTCGGGACCATACGACTAGCAAACCAATGGGCTTGGGTAGAGTCGCAGATGAGTTATTTTTTTGGATTGATTTCCCTAGAGATTTAGATTTTTCCAATAATAGCATTTCTTGTAATGCAATTTCAAGAAATAAAAATCTCCTTTTACATCAACTATTGGGTCATAGTGTACGTTATCCTCATCTGAAATGTTCCATATGTCCATTGACTAAACAATCCGGACCATCCTTCCCCATGAGCACATTTCGAGTCAATTGTCCCTTCTTATTATTGCATGTGGACATTTGGGGACCTTATCACACTCCTCATCGTGATGGTTCCCAATTTTTTCTCACAATTGTTGATGATTTTACTTGTGCTACTTGGGTTTTTCTTATGCATTCCAAGGGTCAAACTCTTTCTCTCTTAACGAATTTTCTTTCTATAGCCCAAACTCAATTTGATATATTTGTCAAAATAATTTGGACAGATAATGGATGTGAATTTCTTTCCAATGATTGTCGGTTTCTCTTTGTCTCTCATGGGATTATCCATGAAACCTCTTGCACCTATACCCCACAATAGAATGACATTGTGGAAAGAAAACATAGACATCTCTTAGAGGTTGCAAGAGCTCTCAAATATCAAGCCTCCATTCCTAAGAAATTCTGGGGCGATTTTGTAGTCACTGCCACCTATTTGATTAATCGCATGCTTAGTAGAATTCTTGGTGGTAGAACTCCTTATGAATTACTTTATGATATTACACCGTCTATTGATCATTTGAGGGTATTTGGTTGTTTATGTTATGAAACGATTGTGGGAACTTAGGATAAAATGGGTCCCCATGCCATTCCATGTGTTTTCATGGGGTACCCCACTCTGTAGAAAGGATATAGAGTAATGGATATTTCTACTGGACATTTCTTTATAAGTAGGGATGTCATTTTTCATGAAGAGATATTTCCCTTTTAGGATGCGATGTTTTCACCGGCCGCATTTGAATCCTCCTTAGACAATCCGACTTTCCTAGAAGAAGATGTTTCAACCCCCTATGTATTTATTCCTCGAACATCCATTCCGGAGGACACTCTGCGTCCAACACCTATATTTTCTGAATCACTTCCCGCAGATATTCCCCAATCACCCATGGCTGATTCTTTGCCATCTCTAGCTACTAGATTGGTGTCTTCACTTGAACCTACTCCGGCACCCCCTATGTAGCCTCGGCGTTTTGGGCGTATCATCGGACCACCCACTTGGACGCAGGACAATATTTGTTCTACTTCTCACTCTTCGGGTATCCATTACCCTATATCTTCCTATGTTTCCTTTAGTCGGCTATCTCTTGCATATATGTGTAGCATTAGCCGGATTTTCGAGGAACGGGAACCATCATCCTATCAAATGGCATCCCGTGATCCTCATTGGCAACAGGCCATGGCAGCCGAGCTAGATGCTTTCATCGCCAATCATACATGGGACAATGTTTCGTTACCTCCACATCAGAAATCCATTGGCTGCAAATGGGTCTACAAAATTAAGTTCAGGTCTGATGGAACTGTGGAACATTATACGGCTTGCTTAATAGCGAAGGGATTTACTCAACGCGAGGGTTTTGATTATCATGAGACAATCTCCCCGGTCACAAAGGAGGTTATCGTTCGTTCTTTCTTCTTTATAACGGCAATTCGCAATTGGTCACTCCATCGGATGGACATTCACAATACCTTCCTTCATGGCGATCTCGATGAGGAGATCTATATGGATCTTCCATGGGGATTACGTAGATAGGGGGAGCCTCGGGTGTGTCATCTTCGCAAATCCCTGTATGGACTCAAACATGCTTCCCGACAATGGTATGCCAAATTTACTGATGCATTGACAAATGCAGGATTCCGACATTCCAAATATGATTATGCACTATTCACGTGGACTTCAAGTATTTCATCAATATATTTGCTGATATATGTTGATGATATTCTTATCATGGGGAGCGACGAACTTTACATTGCGAAATTCAAAGAATATTTGCATTCTTCCTTACATATCAAGGACTTAGGAGCCCCTAAATATTTTCTTGGGATTGAAATCGCACGTTTCGATGAAGGAATTAATCTCGATCAGCGAAAGTTTGCCATGGAGATTATATCTCAAGCGGGTTTGTTGGGATGCAAGCCGGTTATCATTCCGATAGAGTAGAATGTCAAAATGACAACTCATGAATATGACGTGGGAATATCATTATCCATCGAGGATCCTTTACTTGAAGACCCATCGGGATATCAAAGACTTGTTGGAAAACCGATATATCTCACTATGACAAGACTCGACATATGTTATGTGGTTCGGATGCTTAGTCAATTCATGCACAAGCCAAAGCAATCCCATATGAATGCGGCGTTAAAAGTAGTACGATACTTAAAGGGATGTCCAGGCCTTGGGATTTTCTTGTCTCGTGACTGCGATATGACGATGGCTGCTTATTGCGACACAGACTATGCCACTTGTCCCATGACTAGGCGATCTATCATTGGTTTTTGCATAAAATTAGGAAGATCATTGATCTCATGGAAAATAAAGAAACAATTTACCGTATCCTTATCATCGGTAGAAGCAGAATATCGTGCAATGGCCAAAATTGTTTGTGAAATAATCTGGATACGAGGACTACTCTTAGATCTTGGAATACAAATTGAAAGGCCAACTGAATTATTCTACGATAATGATGCCGCACTCAAGTTAGCTGCAAATCCGGTTTTTTATGGAAGGACGAAGCATATTGAAGTTGATTGCCATTTCACTTGAGACAAAATTCGAGAAGGAATAATTGTGACCAAAGGAATTGGAACTAGAGAACAGCCTGCAAACATTTTCACCAAACCTTTTGTGTTGGAGACAGCATACATATCTTCTAAGCAAGCTCGGCGTCCTTGACATCAATAGGCCGCCGGCTTGAGGGGGACTGTTGGAAATATTGAAGATCCTGATTGAAGATTGCGATTGAGGATTGATGGAGTCAATTGGCAAATTCTGATTTAACTGAATCTTTATTTTGGGAAGACACAATCATGTTTATACGCCTTCTATTCTTTTCTCTCTTTCTAGGGTTATAAATAGACAAGTGTACATTCATTCGAATAAAGAATACAATATACATTTTTCCTATTCTCTTTTGTCTTTTGACAAAGTGGAGGGAGGAAAGAGAGGGAAAATAAAAAGAGGAAAATATTTTCCCGACTTTTGAAGGTGTTTTTTTAATGGTGGAAAATATTTTCCTTGATTAGCTTCTTTTCCACGAGCCAAACGTCGGAAAATCCATAAAATATTTCTTCAGAAATTATTTTTTGCAAAACAAACGGAGCCTAATATTGAAAATGTGAAAGATCAAGTGAATTTATGAATTTACATTCTCGTCCATGGAGATAATTTTTTGTAAAATATGTAACTAAGGATATTTCGGATAAGTAAAAAACAATTAATATTCCTCAAAGGCTTAAACGTAGGAGGCTCTCGTCACTTTATATAATTTTAGACCAGCAAAGGTGCGCACTCACATTGGGCTTGTGGATAAGTTGACTTTTTACGGATTAAAAAAAATCACGTTATTACAAAATATTCAAATCATCAAACAATGGAAGTTTATTATCGATAAAAAAATACCCGACATAAAGAAATTGTATCAATATATTTGAACAAGACAAATATTCAAGATTTATAATCTTCCTAAGGGAGGTGGTTTTATGATAGAAAATAACCAAATCTCAATACTGAACATCTGTGCGAAATGAAATTATATATTTACACACTTGTCCACCAACATAATATTTGTAAGATAAGTCATTAAGGATATTCGAGAGAAGAAAAATTATGATTGAGATCCCTTTAAAAAAGATATACCTTAATTATATTTCGTGTCTTCATTGAGTTTAGGAATGAGCTTAACTGCCCTATTGTTCTGATGGCGAGAAGAACTACGATTCTTGTTTTTTCTGAAAATTTCCAAAGAATGTGTTTTGTTGCATATGATAGCATAATACCGATGTACATACATATCGTATATTAAAGAGTAACCAATGTCATTTCCGCCTTGTTTGGAATGGAAACCGAACAGTGGTACTTCGAAATTACATCATTGAGGGCTGTTTGGTAAAACTAAAGGAAATTAAGGACTTCAAATTAAGTAAATGAATTTTAAACACCGATTAACATAAGTTCTCAAAACCTTCATTGAAATTTGCTTGATACCATATGGATTTTAAGCAATGAATTCCATAATTTTGTTTGCTAACTAATTCATTGAATGTTTTACAATCTCATCCTTGTAGAAATGTAATAATGCAAAAGTATGTTACAAAAAGAGCGAGTGACTGACACCAATTTACCAAAAGTAAGATTCGACAGTGTCTCATGATTTCATCCCCCGTTCGTGAATGAAAGATGACTACCGATCTAACATATTTCAAACTCAAATAGTGCTTTAGTTGGTCTCATACGATACGAATAAGTCAATTTTCTCCATAGAGAAATTTGCGAAACAAACACACAAGCAAATAATAAACAACACTCAGGTCAAGGAAACAAATAGAAAGGTACAATACCAACGGCCATTGTTTTCATACTTGCAAATAAAAGATATTAACGATGAGATTTGCTGAGTTCACGAACAAATCTTTGCGGAGCCCCCACAAGGAGTGCAACTAGATCACAGGAGTTCATCTGCTCAACA
Source organism: Rhodamnia argentea (assembly GCF_020921035.1). Taxonomy (NCBI): domain Eukaryota; kingdom Viridiplantae; phylum Streptophyta; class Magnoliopsida; order Myrtales; family Myrtaceae; genus Rhodamnia; species Rhodamnia argentea. The sequence goes on from NC_063155.1 coordinate 10,118,959, forward strand.
GAAAAAAAAAAAAAACGGAGATGAGCTTAAGAGTATGTATAATATAATACAATGGCATTTAGTTTTTTACAATGTGAACTTGTCATTTTTAGATATTCTACTTATCAAGATATTTTTCATTAGTTAGCTAAATTGATCTGATGATAAAAGTTTGTTTCAGTAAAAACTGATTGAAACAAAATTCTGGGGAAGTTTTTGTTCTCATAAGTGTTTCTTAAATTCTTTTTTTCTTAAAAATGTCAATGTCATGACTCCAATTAAAGGGACATGTATCCAAAATAACATTGTAGAAACCGTACTTTTTATACATTTACATTATGAGTAAGTATGGTTCACATTATCTTTTTAACAGTGTGCTAATGGTATACGAGTAATGAATCATGATATACAATTGATAAAGGTACAAGAAAATGTAAGAGTTCATAGCCTCTGATCTAACCTTTTTTTTTTAGGTCAAAGCCTCTGATCTAATCTTATGATGTACACAATTTGACCTTTTGTTAATTCAAAACACTCGAAACTTCGAGATATGTAAAAGTTGGTATGTAAACTCACATAAGATTTTTTTCAAGATTTTTTTGAAATTTGATCAATATTCTAAATTTTGGTTAGAAAGCAAAAAAGTACTTTTTTATGATCTGTTTTTGCTTCAACCAAAACGAGCATGTCCTAAAACTTTCGTGTTGAAATTACAGAATATTATCAATCTAGCGAGAAAAGACCATCCTATTTTGTTGAAATTACATTCACTTAAGTTTCCTCCAAAGGTTGCAGATCATTTTGTAAAAATTAAGCATTCAAAAACTCATAATAGATTCCGATTGCCAAGTAAAAACAGAGACGAGATTCCATGTTACAGAGCCAAATTTCCTTTCAACATGGCAGATGGTACCGAGACATTGGCATGTCAAAATTTCCAAAATGTATAGCTAAAGTCTGCCAATATCATGAATCTGCATAATGCATTGACTTATCTTCATCGAGCGAGGAAGTCGGGAACACTGATATAAGAAGGGAATCTCAACATGCGGCTATATATCATCTGAGAACGGAGAAGAAAATGGAGGGAGAAGCAGAATGATGCGTACCTAATCATCCGTCCATTGCACATTTCTCAAATCAATTTGGACTCGAGGAACATGAGCAATTTTGTGCCAATCCTCACCACGTCTAAATTCACATCTGTTGCTCAGTTCACCACAGTGTTCGATGCGCAATTCTTTGAGGGACTTGTTTGCTAGCGGCATGTAGCATAAGTTGGGACATCGGATCAAACGAATTAATTTGAGATGAGTATGATTGGACAGCCATTCGGGTATAGCCATCAAGTTCGGGCACTCATAGATAGCAAAGGACTCCAAATTGAAAGCATCTTTGTTGAGGCATTGGAGCAGCTCCATCACTTGTTGGAACCTTGATATTACCAGCTTCCGAAGTTTCAAAGAAACGTTGGACTTATTCTCCTGGATCAGCGTGAGCTTGCAATTATCAATTGCCAAGGACTCTAGGGCGGTTAGTTCCCCAAAAGGCAGAGATATTGGTCTCCCACAATTTCCAATTTCCAACTCCCGTAGGCGAGTCAGTCGGCAAGTGCCTTTAAACAAAACTTGGAGATTTGGGCACATATAGATTCCCAAAAATTGCAGATTTTGTAGGTATTGAATTCCACTCTCTTGCAAACTCTCCAGCTTTGTTGTTATGCTTAGAAATCTAAGATTGATGAGCCTTTCCATATGCTTGGGTAACACTTCTAGCTCCGAGCAACCATGGAGAGATAATTGTAACAAACTTTGTAGCTCACAAATAGAATCTGGAAGCTTCTTCAGTCGCTTGTTCTCACGGAGAAGTAACGATCTTAGTTGCTTCAAGCTGCATATGGAACTTGGCAGCTCCTCAAAACTACCACATGACAAATCCAGATACCGTAAGCGGCTACACTTTGTGATGCATGTTTTAACATACTCTTTAGTAATATCTTGATCATCTTCGCCGGGTGGAAATCTACTGCGTCTAATTGCATGCAGCCTCTTTAAAGTTAGCTTTTTCAGAAAAGGCGGGGCTCCATCGCAATTTGAGATTCTCTCTGATGAAGTACTAGAGAACGAAACAAATCGAACTCTGTCTGAAATCTCTGCAGTATCTAAGTCAACGGTAGAGCAATTATTTTGTGCCACGCTCATTGCAAGAGAATGGATCAGATCGTGCACTTTAAAAAATGACCTTGATTCGGACTCCTCAACTAAGTGGAGTAAGGATCTCTTCCACAAATCTTTGACGCACTTAACACCAACGTCTTCCAAATTTTCCTTTGTGGAACTAATGAGTCCTAAAGCCATCCATAGCCTAGTTAAATTGTCGCTAGCAATGACACATCCTTTGGGAAAAAGTGAAAATGTGGCAAAACAACGTTTCAAGTGCAACGGTAGATGATCGTAGCTAAGCTGAAGTACTGGCATAATGTCATTTTCAGCTTCCACGAATTGCCATGTATCACTATCTCTTATATGTTCCCAATACTGTTTTTCCTCCCTAGCATACAGTAGACTCCCCAAAGTTTTCACAAGAAGAGGAACTCCTCGTGATTTGTTGACAATGTCCTTTCCAATAGCAAGGAGGTCCGGACGTGGTTCCTTTTCGTCGAATGCCCATTGTTCGAACAAGGCCATAGCGTCTTCATGAGGAAGACCCTCTAGTTTATGCGCTTGAATGGTGCCCATGGTAGACGCAACTTCTGGAAGGCGTGTTGTCACAATTATCTTGCTTTCCTTAGCTCCCTCGATTAGCAAATCCTTCAATTGTTTCCAGCAAGTGCGGCCGTTGCTCCACACATCATCCAAAACAAGTAAATATTTTTTGTTTTTGATGGTGTTTCGCAGAATGGTTTGCAGTTGTTCAATATCAAAGTTACTCAAGCTTTGACTAGTTGCACTTTTGATGATTCCTTCCATGATTGTCTTCAGATCAAAATCCTCGGGTACACACAGCCATAATAGCAACTCAAATTGCTCTTTCACAATGTCGTCGTTGTAAACTAATTTAGCTAGGGTCGTCTTGCCCAAACCTCCCATTCCGACAATAGGAATCACTGATAGGTTATCATTTGACTGCATTAGTATCTCAATTATCTTTTGTTTATCAGGACCTCTTCCGACGACATCCCACTTGTTTAAGAATGAGTAGGGCGCCTCTCGTGATCGTATGTGCGGCACACCAGTCTCAACACTCCCCTCAGTAAGCCCAAATTGTTCCTTTTCTATGGAAATTTTGGATAATGCTTTCCTAATCTCCTTGATCTTCTTACTAATTTTTGCACGGAGTATCATGGGATTAGAGAGGGAAAAGAAGTTGTGTACCTTCCCTTTGATGCCCCCATACCGATTGATCACCCGCTTCCGTAAGGCTTCGCACTCGATTTCATCGAGCACATCCTCTGCATCATACAACACCTCTTGAAGCCCATCTAGCCACAGTTGCAGGCAGCGGTTCTTCGCCCGTTGCTTTTCAGCATCTAGCAACACGGCTGTAATTTCAGTCAATGTGCCGTTAAGCTCGCGTATCTGATCTTTAATGCTGTAAATTGCGATGGCTTTTTGGAGCGCCGGCGATGCTATCTTCCCCAGCACACCCTCTGCAATGCTGAGGAGGAGTGATTCAGCCATGCTAAGTGACGAGGAAAATTGATTTAGGCTTGTTGGTTTGAGATGACTTCTTCCTTATAGTTGGATGAAAGGTAGGTTCTTTGAGTGTCCTGCAGGTCAATAGAAACATGCTTTGTACCTTTTTCTTTATCTTACTTTCGTGGGAACACTAAAGAATCGAGATTACGTACCTCATAGATCCAATAGGGTGTCTTCGAGGCGAGTATTCTTTACTTCTGCATAACGTTTTGCGAATCTTGCACAAGAAAGCTCTTTTCGTAAGAATACTGTTTATGTCGCTCAGGATAATGATTTGACAGAAAATACTTTTGTAGTAAACAACAATCCGTACTCGAGCATTTTCGTTAATAATGAAAATACTATTTTGTTGATTCAACTTTAGAAAGTGATATAAATAAACACTTTTTGGTTGAAAAAAAAAAATCTCTAAATTGCTTCCTTTTCATCAAACAAATATTTTCTAGCCATTTTGCGTAATTTATCTCTGAATAACATTTTTAGAGATGATTCATCATAATGTGGACGGTATCAAAAGAATTACTGATGAAAAAGAAAGAAAAAGTCATATTTTGGGAATCTCAAGAAGGCTAACTCTGCCTCAACCATACGAACCAAAAAGCCATCCCTCTGTCTTATTATCAGTTTATTTAGAACAAAGCCATCGGGAACTCGAGGACACACCACTTTTCTTCCGCGCCAATCAAAGAATTAAACGACAGCAATTAGAGATTGTGTATGTAGAAAGCAAAATGGAAAAAAGTGAGACGTGGACAAGACCTTGTACGGACCATGATGAATTGAACTCTTTTGAAAAATGTACCAAAATAGTTTTTAAACCTATTGTATGATTTAGTCCCAAAATTTTTATACCAAAATAATTTAGTCTTAATTCTTTTGACAATATGACCATCATCATTCTTTACATGACATGATCGATGCTCACTTGAACATTATCTTTGCAATTTTTTTTTTATTATTTTTATAATTTTTATTTTTGTTATTTTTTTTTCATTGTACATCGGTGCCCGCCAGCCATCACCAAGCCAAGCAATTAGCCAAGGGAAATAGCAAAAAATCAGAAAAAGAAAAGAAAAGGAAAAAATATCCATTTTTTTTTTTTGAAAATTGCAAAAATCATCCATGTAAATGCCGGTTAAGGGTTAACAAATGAATTGCCTCCGACCATACTGAATCGGCTAGTTCTAGGCGGTTCTCGGTTTCATAAAATAGGAGCCGGTGAATTTCAGCCTGCTTGCCGGTTCTCGGGGTGAAATCTCTCACTTGAACCACCCAAACGAACCGATTATTTTTTTAATTTTTTTTTATAATGCTCTGCATCTTCAAGAATGGCTATCCCCGCTGAAACATTTTCAATTTCTCCACACAAGACTATGCCAATCCTTCGTCCCCCCCGAGCCCATACCTCCAGAATCGAACGTTTCCCTCTCGATCCTATAAGTCGTAAGGTTGGTCTCATCAGAAAATGTCGGTCCTCAACCCAACTCCCTCAACACCCAGAACCCAAATTCTCATCCGTGTGAGCTGTGTCTGTGCCGAAACCTTGAGCAGGCTCTGGGATGCTTAGGGCACTCATGACAATAGTTTTATTTCTTTATTATTTTTTTTATTTTTTTGTTCCGGAGAACAGGTTTGAAACAGAAATCCGTATAGTAACGCAATTTCATTTTTTTATTTCTGAAAAACATTTTTTGCATGGAAATAGTTTTAGAATAGAAATGAGAAGTAGAAATATTCTCCTTTTCTATTTCTAGAACATAAATAAAAAATAAGAATTCTTCTCACTGCTCACTCCTCTCTCTTAGTGCAGTATCTCTCTCGTGCATCCCTACTGCTGGTCACCCATTGCTTGTTGCCGGTCTCACGTCGTTGTTCCCTAGCCACTAGTCTCCAGTCCTCAATTGCCGGTCGCCATCTACCACTAGTCGCCTCTCTCGCATCCCTATTGTTGGCCGCAGTTCAACATTCGCTGGTCGACGACCATTGGTCCACCGATCGCCCAACGGTAAATATTTTATACTATTATCAATCGAATTTCTATTCCGAGAATATAAATTTGATGTCATTATCAAACACGTGTCTTTACTCGGAAACTCGTTCGGGGAATAAAAATAGAAAAATCTATTTTTGGCCATAAATGGAGCCCGGGAAGAGAAGGGGTGTCATTAGCTCCCGGGCCCTCGCCTAGTGGCCGACAAGCTCCTGCGACCATTGCCGACCCTAGCTTGCCGGCCACAATATAAAGAAAGAGAGAAATAAGACAAAAAAGAAAAAAAAATCAAAATATTATTTAAATATTATTAAAAATTGTCCATGTTAGCGCCGGCCGGTCAAATGGACTAGATTGGCACAAATGCAAAAAGATTGAGAATTCAATTGAAAAAAAAAATTATGATCGAATTGGTACAATTGCAATAAGTTTATGACTTTTTGATATTTCTTTCAAGACTTTGTGGTGAGGCCACTAAAAGAGTTAGGAGAGCCCCGTGTCTTAAGCAGAAGTCATAAGGTCGATCCACCAGTCCTTTTTGGGTATAATAGAGAGAGGAACGTCTGCTGCCTATGACTTGTGAAAATGTTTAACCGACGACAAGTATTTGTATATAGGAGGAGGGTAAATTACAAGCGTGGTCATTTTTGAGAAAAAAATTCCGCAGAAACTATTCCAGTAAAAGGCGAGCCCGTCCCCTCGTTCCTGCTTTCCTCCCTTCTATATTTTCTAGCTTGTAATTGTATGCTTCACTGTCTATTCTAGCTGCAAAAAGATTCTGGAATCACTTGAAAGAGCTCCATCTAAGCAAGATATTTGGAGAAGCAAGTGACCGAAATCTCAGTTGTGCATACCATCTTCCAAACTTCTTCAGAACTTCCGCAGCATCTTTTCCTATGAAGGAAGCATGTCGGGCAATGCCCATAAACCACTACGAATGTCAATATTTCGACACCGAAAAGAATATAGACGTTACTTAACAATTCCGTACTCTTGTTGCTTGAGGAAGAGACGTTATCAGGTCAACATCACTAGAAAAAAGAGAGAGTTTCTCTACCTTCCTGTAAGTAAAGATGAATTACACGGTGTTAACATCAAAATGATAACAAGTACCGAATGTGGGTCATCGTCAATATGTCCTGAAGTCGGTAAATCAAGAGCGACGAATGACTTTCCGAAATTCTGTAAGTTGGACGTAGTATGCCGAAAGTTGCAAGAACCCGATATTCGGAAAGTGGGCAGCAAGGTCATTAAGTCCAAAATTCAGTAAGTGGTCATGATTCGGGAACTTCCCGAAAATCGTAGAAGGCCAATGATAGAAGGTTACAGGCATAAAAAGGGCCATAGAACAGCTAAGTTAGCCATGTCAATGGGAAGTTACAAGTAGGAAACAAAAGTAATGGACACGAATAGATCATGGGAGGTTATTCAAAAAGATTCAAATTCAAAGTCATTGTGGCAGTTAAAGATCAAGTTTTAGAGGACAAAAGCGATGAAGAACATGGGCAGCAAATGGTAGTTATTGAATGCGCGAAGATTAAAGATTTGAAAACACAAAGATAACCGGCTGAGCGATTACAGGGCGAGAGGAGATACAAATATCCGGAAGAAAGAAGGGAAACAGAGATCGGCGACACATTCAAAAAACACTCAATTTCCTTTGCAGTTTAACTTTTGTCGCACTTTAAGTTTCTTGCACTTTCAATTCTAGTAACCAAGTTTATTTCCTAGCCATGTCCTACTTTCCTAAAAGTATCATAACTTAACTCGGACCTTTGTTGATCTCAAGTCTACTTTCAATCCATCTATTTCAAACCCATTTCCACACCTTCTCTTTGTGATCTGTTCTTCATCATATACCTCCTCGAGAATTGAACCACAGAACCTTCTTAATAAAAATCGAAGAACGAATTTCGGTTAAAGATTTTCCTTGTTGTAAAACAAGCGAACACATGGCAAAGTCCATGAGTGCATACCAACCCATTATCAACACAGCTGTAGTAAAAAGCTCTACTATTTGAAAGGAAGACCACATAGCTCAAGTCCCTTTAGTCATTGGAAGGATCCAACACTGACAGAAGCCCTGCCCTCTTATTCCCCACCACCCTCATCTCCCCATCTGCTCAGAGAAAGAAACCGTTCAAAAGAACATTCACAATTGAAGGAATCCCAAAGGATCACAATTACCCAGGATTTCACTAATTGCTGTATTCCTAGAAAAAACTCAAGACACCCCAAGATCATGAAATCCAAGCTGAAACCTTTCCATTCCTACGCTTCACCGAATGTTCCGCCAGTTGCCGACCACCGTTCGCTACCCGAGTAAAAGATAAATAATAATTTCTTATTTTTAAAAAAATAAATAATATTTCTTGATAATAAAAATTATTTTTTAAAAATTTAAAAGTTTTAGAAGTGAAGTAGAAATTTTTTGGCCGCCGACAATAACTTTTCGTGGAAGATCTTGCGTTAATAATGTTCTAGAAGTAGTAATTTTCAATTGCTACCAAACGAATTTCTATTCCAGAAGCAGAAATTTTGTCTTGTTATCAAACTCTTTTATTTGATCAGAAATCAACTTCTGCTCGGAATCGGTGATAAAAAAAATCAACTTATGATGAGAAATTGATTTCCAAAGCAGAAATGTTGCCATGCGTGCCCTAAGAGACATGTCCTAAAAGGGTATCTTAGAGAACAAACATTCATAATTACTATCATTTTCCTCGGGGATCAGAAATCAAGCTCTGAGGAGTAAAAGGAACTTTGCAGTAGACAAAAGAGTATACATTCGAGGGCTTTCACCTTCACAAAGTACAAATTGTCGAGCTTCAATAGATATATTTTTAACCCTAAACACACAAAACTTTCACAACATACGAATTTTCTCACGTAGATTCACATAAATTCTTTCACAAATTTCGAAATTATAGATAATTTTTAAATTTTTTGGTGAGAAGGAGAAGAAGTACTTTCGGATTTTGCAGCCCTTATGTCACTCGCTCTAAAATGCTCCGGAAGTAGAAAAATGAAGCTATGTAACCAAACGAATTTCTGCTTCAGAAGTTTTTATGCTTTTCGGGGCTAAAAAGACTTACATGATTGAATGGGCCAAAGACAAGCGCAGTCAAACCAAACTACACCGCCAAGAGACATTTGATCAATGCCTTGGAAGAAAACATCATTCAACCTCGTACAAGCACGACCCGTCCGCATAGTATTAGATTGGCTATAGGAGGGGAGGTGATTCACTTTCATTTCGATAGATGGGGTTTCCCCGGTTCAAAGGTGCAGAATCCATTTCATTCTAGTGTTGAGACTTCCCTCTGATATGCTGCAAATTATTGACAAGATTTGATTGCTTGGTTGTCAATTAATACAACGGTTGCTTAATTCTCCCCATTTGTACACACACCGTTGGATCAAACTGCAATCTTATCTCTCTAATTTGATTGACCCGCATATTTAATGCTCAGCATTCTACCTATATTCATTTTTTATCTTGACCGTTTATCCAATAATTGGCAAATTTCCTTGAAACTTCTATCGCATCTCTAATTTCAATTTGAGCCGACCTTCAGAGCCTATAGACCCCTCCATCAACGGAAATATTACCAAAAGTTTTAAACTTACCGTAGTTGTGTCAACTTACTCATAAACCTTTTTTTTTTACCAATTCAGTCCATTTGGCTAGTTGACGCTGATGTGGACAATTCTTAATGAAATTTAATATTTACTTAATAATTTTTTCTTGTTTTTTTTTTCTCTTCTTCTTTTTTTTTTTTTTTGGCTGGTTAGGTTGCTGTTTCTGAATTGTATAGAGATTTAACCCACAAGCCTGTTGATTGATTTGAGAATTAAAACTCCTTATCTTAGGAAATTATGATCTTAGGTCATATTTGCTGGTTAGTTTGCTGGTTTCCTCACAATTGCTGGTTCATCTTGTTGTTCTATCTTGATTAGTTTGCTGGTTTCGTATCTTTATTTATTTATTTTTTGTGAGGAAACAAGTTATTTGTAGATATTTTGATTCGGATTCTTGTCTTCTGTGAATTTTTCCTTTGCTTTCCTCTTGAATGGTTCTCATGCTATTATCATGTGTGGTGCTTGTTTTGTGGTAGAGAATGTGTCCGAGCAATTCAAAGGGAAGAGGCTGCTAGTGAAGCACCGGCTGCTGAACGCTGCACTTCAAGAGCAGATGAAACAGAAACATGCCCTTTCTATCAAGAAAGCCTTGTGCCGGAGCAGTGGAAGCAACAACAGAAATATCTGGAACCCAAGTCTGAAGCTTGAGTTTCTTCGCAACGGTTCCAGGATGCACACACTTATAGTATGAAATGAATCTGAGCTACCATGTGTTTGAATAGGATACTTATCCAGCTGTGCTTAAATACTCCGCTGGCCTTGTGGTCATGAAGAGCTTCACATCTTGACTACCTCTTTTTATTATACTTCTCTCTTACTCTCTTTCTTTGAACTTGTATGGTGTTAATAGATGGCTTAACGACTAAGTAATGGAGAGATCCTCGATGTTATTTGGTTGAATTCGATGAAAGGGTCAAAGCGCCGTGTTATATCACTTCTCAAATTATATCATGGCTGCTTTAACAGTTTGAGTTCTCTCATGTCCTCAATCTACAGTTGAATCCGTGGTTTGAGTGCTTTGCACTTGTTCTTTTGCTTCGGCTTGTACCTATGTATGGCGGTGAACTCTCCTCACCATGTTTCTTAGCATGCCTCTTGACTTTGGTGAGTGAAGTGAATGAAATCCAAACAATATGAACAAAATCAGTTCATTTTGTGCTTACATCTGCTTAGTGTGCTTATCACACATCTCTGCCAAAATCTTTATTCTCCAACCCAGCCACAGTTTGAAATGAAGTGCCTCAAACTTTCTTTCGGAATAAGTAACATAGTGATGGTCATTCAAAAAAATTTCACACCCTAAATTATTTTTGCAAGTACTTTCACCTGAGATATTAAGAATCGAACGAAAAACAAAAACCGTGGCGAAGTGATGGCATTCAATCATTTCTGATTTCCTCGCAATATAAAAGTTGCAGTCATTGTTTTTTTCCCCCTAATTTTAAACAAATTAAAGTTAAAAAAACTTAAATTGGCACACAAAGGACTTTCCAAATGTAAATTTACCAAATATCATTTTCCCCAGAGTTGCATTCCAATGCACTTTTCAATTACAATTTACTAAATAGTATTTGCATTTCACCAAACCCTTTTAGCCCAAAGGTATTTACATTTTCCCAAGGATATTTCCGCAAAGCTGAACCAAACAGGCTTAGAAAGAAAAACCAATGTATGGAAATATATAATCCTAGAGCAAATTAAACACCTTAAGATAGATAATCACAAATAAAAGAAAAAAAAGTTATTATCACAGGCTCAAAAGAAACTATTAATGTTGTTAGAAATGTTTATGTAAGTTTCAAAGATGAGTGTCATTTTGCTCATCTCTTACAATCTTAAAATTGTGGAAAAATAGATGATTACTAGTTAGGAAAAAAATGATTGATTTTCCCACAAATCTTTGGGTATTTAGGAGGAAAAAGTTTTTGACGTGCCATCAAACTGCATCGCTATCTTCCACAACCAAATCTTTCATAACCTCAAGTGGCGGTACATGACAACATTACCTTTGCATCCAAGTAGAATTAGTCATCTTTGGCCTTCTTCTCATTCGGTGCAGCAGCGGTATATATTTAAGTTCTCCATCACAAGGCCACACTCCGCGCACACGACCCTCTCTGGGATCCCCTCATCGATCCCGGGCTGGACCGGGCGGATGCAGTGGTACAGAGTCTGGAGCACCTCCTGTCCATCCAGACTCTCCCGCAGCGCCCGAATGAAGCCCTTCTGACGTGCTTTGTCCTTCCACTCGTCGAACACAACCATGCTCTCCAGGACATTGTTGCCTGAGGCTCTCGCCATCTCTGGCCCCGCACCATGGCCGAAAATAGCCCATTCTTGGTCGCTCCCGTTGTAGCTGAGTATCCACCTGACCTCGCGCATTACCGGGTCAATCTCGATGGACTTCCCGATCTGTAACTTCGAATGGAGCATGCTCTCGAGTCTAGCCCAAAAGGACGAGAATAATGTGAGGTCTTTCCAGCAGTAACTCAGATTCTCTGAGGTGATGGTCTCTGCTGTGCTCCGCACTCGCTCCTTGGAATTGCTCTTTCCCACATACACCATTCCCAACGTGATGCCAGCCTTCCTAGCGACTTCTTTGGCTGTGGCGGTGAACTTCCGGATCCATTCAAGGTTCTCACCTCCAAAAAGGCAAATGTATGATCCATGGGTCATCTGACCAGAAGTAGGAGATATTAACTACCGACATGAATGCTCTGTGCACATTGCGCTAACATGCGATATGTATCTGCGTTAGGACATGGTACAGCATTTATGCACCAGGAGTAATTTGGGACTAGTTTGTACTGTGAAAGTTCGGGCTACGTGCACTTCACTACAAGGAAAAGTCATTTTCCTCCATGGAACAAGTTGTCCCCGGCAGTGCTTAGTCTCTCTGGCGGTAGTTTGAGGTGACGAAATCAGATCTTGGCTGCTACATGTTACAGAATCAAATATTTTTCTTCATCAAGGTTTGTTTGCCAAAGCCCATTTTAAGTGTGTTTTTGAATATGCATATCTAAGAATAACTCCCGGGGGGGAAAAAAAGAAAGGATCGTTAGGGATGAAGCTTGTACCCAATCCATTATAGTCCCGTTGTCTAGGTCATCAATGATCAGCTTGAGTCTCCAACTCTCCTGCTTCCACAGCGCTTCCTCTCGCTACTTAGTGAATGGGAAGGCCAGACTTCCCCATATCCGCATCATGTGGAGGGCATTGGGGCTTGCCAAGTTCCCCTGTGGATCCAGAGCTACTATTATGGGCCTTTTCGAGAAATGCCATACCTCTCTCGTGTACTTGATCACTGCCCATTCAAGGATCGATGGGTGGTGGACAGTGTACCATGGCATGCTGCTCCGCAGCTCCTCGAATTTCTGCTGATGGGTCATATCCCAAGCAGCCGACTTTGGATCGATATCCACAATTGGAAGCCACACTATTTCGAACCATTCAGGCCTTGCACGTAACTCTCTGCACATGGGATTGAGAAATTCGAAGTGTTCAATGGCAATGTCGAGATCTGATATTAGTAGCAACACTATCTTCCTTCTCAGCACTGTAAGGCCGACCTGTTTGTCGTGAAATAAGAGAGAAGTGTTGTTATATTTCTGTTGATAGATATCGACTCGGTCAAGGCCAATGGGTCAACCAATCGGGACTCGGAAGGAAGAGGCAAAAGAAAGTAGGAACGAACACTCGATTTGGTGGTACCGTCCACCAGCGGCTGTATGTCGTCCTTGGCATAGATTAAATGCTTGAGAATGGTCATGTTGTCCGACTGAGTCTCCTTGAGTAGGTTTTCCAGCTGCTTACGAGCTTCGAGGAACTTTTGTTCATCTGCATCCTCCAAAACTAGAGAAATGAGTTCAACCTCCAGAATACATTAGTTTAATTATACGACTTTAAAAGATTCAAGACGAAGACCGCATGTTCCCACCAAGTTGCTCCTTAAGGTGGTCATGTATTCTGCCGACCTTGTAGGCTAAGCTGGATAATTCCCAATCTTCAGTGGTTGATCGAATGTATCTGAATCAATCCGCAAAAGGGAAAGATCATGTCAAAATCGAATCAAAGTCATTTTTTTTTCTAGAAAAGGATCATTGGCTTACTCGTTCCCCAAACCATTCAGGCTAGCAATTTGTGAAGCGCAAGAAACGATGCTGCGGATAGTCCAGTAGACTGCACTGGGAATATGGGTCATGGCAGTTGACAGCGGGGGCGTCTCGGATGAAATGTACTGAAGTGGTAGCTCGCTCAACTGGATAATGCACTTGGTCACATCCACCATAGCAAAGATGAGTTTGTTGAGCGCATCGAACTGTGGTTTGAATGAGCTCGAGTGCTCCAAAATGTCTGGTAATTGCTTGAGCAAAGCTACTGATTTGGCGAGGTCGTTCGTGGGGTAAAGCTGGACTATCAGAAAGAACACTCCATAGATCACTCCGAAGGCGGCCAGTGCCAACACCACTTTTGCATCCCACGAATAGGCCGAGATCATGTTGAATATAGCCATTGTGGTTCCATGGGCATCTCCACCTCTGATGCACTTGCACGATATCTGCAAAAACTTGAAATCATCGCCATCTTTAAATGAAATGAAGATATTGACAGGAAACATATGCAGTTTCTGAGTTCAAGCCTTGAAAAAATCACCTCGCAGGAGATTTTTTGGATAATGTAAGGCAATGCCTCTAGGACAGCATCAAAAGCTGCCAGATAGGCCTTCTCTTCCAGACTAGTCTTTGATTCATGTTTCCCCTGCATAGTTCCGAAATTCAGAGAACTTTCCTTAGCTCTCAGAATACAGGTTTTCTCTTTTCCGGGGTAAAGGCGGAATGTAAAAGAGAGCCGAGAGAAAATGGCGATGTACTTACATTCAAAACCCGATCAATGCTTGGAGTAACATGACCGAAAATGCTCTCAATGAGGCTGAGGATGGGCTTGACGTCGACTACACGACCGTCGGGCGAATGAGTTGCTTGAATCTGCGTCATCATCACACTGTCATCGGATGCTCCAAACATCCGGTGACCTCCTTTCTGCTGTACCTTGGGAGGACGAGGAGGAGCCGCGACACCTCCACCAATGCCTGCCATGCTAGTGGCAACAAGCAAATTAGGGAGTGATGGGGTAAGTGATTTGAGAGTGCATCTAGGATAACACAACCCGCGATTTATGTACAGGTTGAGAGGAATAAAGCCACGGTGAACAAAGTACCTTGCTTGCGAGGCCGGGCGAAGACAAAAGCAAAAGTCATTGCAACAGGATAAGGACGTAGTAGTACTGGTCATGGTCCCCTAAATATCTAAAGGTAAAAGGGGTGCAGCAGAAGAGAATGTTTGAACAAACCTTGTAACATAAAGCGCTCAAAGTGACACCAGTCACACTTTTGACATCATAGTCATTGAGATCATCATACAGCTCTTTGAAGAGTTGCCTAAGTCTATCCAGTACTCATCCGATTCGTTTCCAAACAATGTCGTGGTTCTGTTTGCTATAATATAGCATCTGCCATTTAAAAGGCGTTTCATTCGGGTTAGGCGACATCCATCCCAATGTTTGCACGGTGACGGGCAGAAAGCTTGCATCTTTAGAACTCGACCCGGTCGCTTAACTTTCTCTCCCGCCGTCCTGAATGTTTCATCACATACGTAGCACGGGCTACGCTAGGACAAGAATGCGGTGTAATCTAGGAATCGCAATCACGATGTGTCCCGAACCCGCTGGTGAGGTAGGGAAAGAGAAGTTCAAGAAGAGAACGCAAAGCAACGCTGATTTTGAATCTTCCCACAGTTAAAAGTGATTCACATCAGAGTAGACAGACACACAGACATCATCTACTGACGTACAAACCATACTGTTTACGTGACGCATACCCGACACGCTCCTAAAAAACTTCATTTCTTCGAGAAGAACACAAGATCACGGGATTACATCGGGGGAAGCATCTTCTGTAATTCGGATAAAAAGGAAGCTCACCCTTGAATCCTTTTTCCTAATCCAACCTGGAAAAAGAAGAAGTGAAAGCGCTAAAGATCAACGATCCACGCAAACTGGAAATGGAAAATTGGAAAAGAAGAAAAGGGAGAGGTCTCGTGTCTCACGAGTTCCATTTCCACCTGGGCAGAAGCTAAAGTTAGAATAGAATACTTTTGCTTTGGACAAATCTACGTAAGATCGAATTCTAGGAAGCTGTCTGATAGAATAATTAAATATTAAACCACGTCTTCATCTAACAGCTTAAGTTTTTAGAACAGTTGATCGTGGTTCCACCAAATCTAACATGGTATCAGATTGTTGCTATTAAATTTTGTCGTCAAATTGCTGATTTAGATGACACGTAACAATTGATAGGTATATCAGTTTAGAGTTTTTGCCCTCCATTTATCACATGTGTACCAATTTATTGTTTTTCATGATATTAATTTAATGCAAATTAACGTAAGGTAAATTTTTTACTGGTATACTTATACAGTGACCTCATGACATTGGCAAGAAACATTTGCAGTTTTGAGTTTAAGCCTTGAAAAAATCACCTCGGATAATGTAAGGCAATGCCTCTAGGACACCATCAAAAGCCGCCAGGTACACCTGCTCTTCCAAACTAGTCTTTTGGACCTTCTCTTGCAATCTAGTCTTTTGTTCATATTTCCACAACGCAGAGAACTTTCATCTGCTCTCAGAGTACAGTTTGTTGAGAAAACATTTTCTCTGAATATTTTGATTATGACAAAACTATCCTTTTCTTAGTAAGAATTTGTTTAATGTTTATGAATATTTTATTGCAAGGTGAACATGTGAACAAAAACTTATATTGATCTCAACATGATAATCGGACTCAAGTGGTATATATTTGCTTCTGAAGTCATTCGGATGGAGAATGCTACTGCCTCTAAAGACTTGTTCTTCTGAAGATTTATGTGACGTGTCGGCAAGGATATTGACACCCAATTTTAGCGGTCCCATATTTTATTTTCTCTCTAAAGTAAAATATGTCTCACTTATCGGATATGCATATTTTATTAATTTTCTTTTGCAAACAGAAAATAAAATAAAAATACATAAATCTAAAAAAATTATAAGAAAATGATTGGAAAAAAAAAAGAAAAAGGAATAAAATCGGATCGGGCCAATCAAGCCCACTCGAGCGAAGCTCGGCCCGCCTTTTCTCACTTTTCCCGCGAACAGGCTTGCACTGGCGGCCCACCCAATTTTTGTTTTTTCCCTCAAGCCCAGCCTTCTTTTTTCTTCCGATGTGGGCTTGGGCGGACAACCCATCTTGTTCTCTTATTTCCCCCCATAGCCCACCTCATTGATTCTTTTCCATCAGCCCATTCACCCTCCACGTCTTTCACTCCCTGTCCCTCAACTCACAGCCCACATTCACCCTCCACTTCACTCTTCCTTGCGCGTGCACACACACACACATGTGATTTTTCATTTATGCCATACACTTCACGTGGTCTCCTACCCACCCACGTCCCCATCAACCGGATTTTACGCACGTCCGCAGAAGCAAACTTGTTGAAGAAGGCAAGACTTGCATAAAAACAAGAGCGAGAAGGCAGGGGTGGGGTTTGGTTCGTTCGGCGCGAGCAAGAGCAAAAGGAAAAAAGGAGAAGGAAAGGCGGGCGCAAGAAAAGAGCAGAAGGAGGAGCATGTGCGGTCTTCTTTTGGCTCCCAGCCTTGCTCACATTGCACATTAGTTGTGCTACCGCCGCCGGCCGTCAACCGCCGACCGGCATTCTCTCACGTCGGGTAAGCCCGTCTCCCTCCCTCACCCCCATATTTGCCTGGATAGTTGTTTGCGATTGGTTCACCATATTCGTTGCGCGTTTTAGACTTTACTAGAGCCATCTTTTGTTTGAAAAGCATGTCAGTCCGTCATCCGTACGTTGGTTGGGACTAAGTCGGTCTGGTTGTCACTCGACGCATGGAGGCTGGTCTACTCGAGACCCCGCTTTGGTCGCCGAGTAGTGGGCACAAAGGGCGAGTTTGGCCATCTCTCATTTGGGTTGGTTCCCATATTGGCTGCTGGACGTCGAGCAAAGTAAATAGTGCTCGGCCTTCGGGTCCGTCGCGGGAGGAGAGTTGAAGTCGGTGTTTGCGTTGGGGATGGGGACGTGTGAAGTTGTGCCTGAGCGGGAGCCCATTGGGACGTTTCTGTGAAGTTAGTCCGGGCGCAGTCTTCATTTCGAATGCGCAAGTAGGTCCTAATGGTCGGGCAACGTAAACTAGTGGTAGAACGCGAGGTCCAAGTCTTGGGAGCGGTTCAACGAGTGAGTCCCGGCGAGTGCGGGGGTGACTGTGAGTTTGGGCGGAGATGACACGAGCTCGAACCGAGGTGAGGTAAGGCTTGAACAGAGGTGATGTGTGCGTGAGCGGGATGGCACTCGAGCTCGAACCCACGACGAGGCCAACGCGAACATAGAAAGGGAATGCGGGATCAAACCGGTGGAGCCTTGTGAGGTAAGCGGACCACACGTTCGGGCGAGTTCTGATGGTAGTTGTTGGCTCCCAGAAGTGACGGACGGTGTTTGGGTGAATTGGTCGACGGCGAGTCGGTCGATCGTAGGTGGGCACGAGATGGACATAATTGGTCGGGGTTCAAGAAGTCCGTGGAGTGTGACCTAGTGACGGTGGTGAGCAAAACCCGGCTTCGTGGCTAGAAGGTCCACGGGAGCGTGACCTAGCGGCGGTGGCGAACGGATTCCGGCGTTGCAGCGGCAAGACGGACGAAGGCTATTAGAGTCGGTGGTGCGGTGTCGTCGTCGGGTGTTGCGGAAAAAGAAGATATCGCAAGCTTGAAGACGATGAACAATGGAAGTTGGGCTGAGTGAATTGGATGAGGCTGGGAGAATGGAAGAGAGGACGTTGGGCTCAAGTGAGCTGAAGTGGAGAGACGAAAAGCTTTTGGGGCCCGGGTTGTTTTGTTCAAGAAAGGAGCTAGTCATGGGCCATATGAGCTGTTTGAGCGGGCTGGCATGAGAAAAAGAGAAACTCTTGGGCTTGTCTTTGGTTTGGGCGCGAAAAAGGGCCGGAAGAACATTTGGAGCCCAATTCAATTAAAACAAAGAAAATTGGGCCGGTTTTTTTTGTGCCGACCGGGCTCAACTCCGGTTCTCTCTCCCGGACCGGGTCAAGCCCAAAGGACCTGGTCCAGGTCCGGGTTCGAGAACCCAACTTGGGCCCGACTCCTTTTAATAAATAAAAAATAAAAAATTCGAAAAATAATAAAATATATAAAAAATTCAAAAAAATTAGAAAAATAATTTTCATGACCTTTTTACCCCTAATGTGAATTTTCAAGCCTTAGATTGGCGTTGATTGAAGACCGATGTCTAGTCCGGTTTGATAACTATTGTAATTTGACCTTCACGTCGAAATTGTTTGTTTAAATATCGTCATCGTAGATTTGGCCTACATGTGCTTATCCCGATCTTTATTTGGCATATTTACATGATTGAGTGTTTACATACACTATCTTTTGAAAAATTGCCTATTAATCTCTTTTCCTATTTGCTAAGTTAAGAATAAATAGGTAATTGCACAAAATAACAGAAATACATTATGCATGATCATTTGGTACTCGGTTAGATACCTGATGAGCTTAAAATGATATGCAGAATGTGTGGCCACCTTAGGGAATATCGATCGGTTAGGTACCGAAAGGGTGCTAATTATCTAGTTAGTGTAAACAAGTTCCCGAACCTAGAAGCTCTGGTTACATAGGAATCGAGATAACCCTCCCGTGTCTCGATTGGTTTCTAGCCGACCCTAATAGGCTAGTGGCGACTTTTAATAGCATTTTAGTTTGCTAATCAGTAAAAAATGAATCCAATTTCACGCGAGGTAGGACTTGGGAGAGTCTACGCCATTGATCGATAGCAATACCTCTAAACCCACGGGATCTTTGGGGGAGGTCAAAGGCGGATCTCGACAAAGGACTTTATTAGAGCTCAGAGTTCTTGTTCAAGTCTATTCGGATTCAGAGAATCTTATTTCTGAAGACCGCTTCTGAATAATGTTCAGATCTTGCAATATCTTTCAAATGTATTTTGAAGACCCACATTTGGCATGTTTTCGACATTGGCGGTATTATTTATAGAAGTCTGTAATCTTTGATTGACAAGATTATTTTCTAATCGGATTAGGAGAATACCTACGATTGGATATTACCTTCCGGGAATAATGTTTGTTGGATATTTGAAGTAACTCCACCTATCGAAAATGAAGATTTAGTTGTATGAGCGATCGAATCTGAAATGCTTAGACTCAACTCCAATGGTTATCATATCTTCCCAGATACAATCTCGTTCAATCAAGATTGATGGCATCCAATCAATGATTGAAGAGCAATCCTTTGAAGATCTTTCCAACGGCTAGTTTGGAAGTAAAGGAGTATAAAAGGAAGATCCATGGTGATCGGAAGAGTGTGACCGGAACATACAATTCCAAAGTACTTGAGTTGTTCGGATTCACATACTTATTCTCGAGACTAAACATTTTTAAGAGATTGCGTAAGAGCAATTAAGAGTCTCTTGTAACCTTCCTTGATTCATATAGTGGAATCCAGTCAATCGGCTATCACCGTGAGAAAGTCGACGTAGGCTTGCTAAAACCGAACCACTATAAATTTTGCGTGTAATTCTCTTCTTCTCTAAACTCTACTTATTGTGTTTGGTTCATCTACACGTCATTTTATTGATCCTATTCAATCTATGTTTTGAAACTATTTGAACTCCACATTAAGTTTCAAAGCTGCTCGAAATCATTTATTTACCTCTTTCTAGGTGATATTGATAAATACAACAATTGGTATTAGAGCATATTGCTTATTATTTTGAAGTGTTTTACTTCAGAGTTAATGATCTACTATGTCTAGCAATAATTTCTCGGGAATAGGAGATCCACACTACAGCAACAAACCATCGTACTTTGTTGGAAAGGATTACAATATGTGCTGTAACAAAATGAAATAGTTCTTCAAGGCATCGGACGATCTAATGTGGGATGTTGTCAATGGAGTAATTCTTGCTATCATAGCAACTCATTCTACTGGAAATGAAAAAAAAAAAACAATACAAATGCTACAACAACATTGTCGGATCTTGAAAAGAAAAAAAGATAAGGACTCGATTCCAAAGCTATTTATGCGTTATTCTTTGCATTATCCACTCCCCTACATAATCATTTGTAGAAGAAGAATCGGCAAAGGCTATATGGGATAGACCTCATGTTACTTTTCAAGGAAGTGACAGAGTGAAAGGAACCCATCTTAGCATTACGCTAAGTGACTATGAAGCTTTTAAGATGAAGCTCGATGAGTCGATTGCTGATATGATCAACATATTTCAAATACTAGCAAGTAGCTATCGTGACTCGCCTTCGGCCTCTCCCGAGGGTTTGGCGGGTTTAGAGGTATTGCCATAGGTCAATGGCGTGGACTCTCCCAAGTCCTACCTTGTGTGACATTGGATTTCTTTTTACCGATTAGCAAATTAAAATGCTATTGAGAGTTGCTACTAGCCTATTGGGGTCGACTAGAAACCAATCGAGACACGGGAGTGTCATCTCGATTCCTATGCAACCGAGTTTCTAGGTTCGGGGGACTTGTTTACGCTAACTAGATAATTAGCGCCCTTTCGGTACCTAACCGGTCAATATTCCCTAAGGTGATCACACATTCTGCATATCATTTTAAACTCATCAAGTATCTAACCAGTACTAAATGATCATGCATAATATTTTTCTGTCACTTCGTGCAATTACCTATTTATCTTTAACCTAACAATATAGGAAAAGCGATTAACATGCAATTTTTCAAAAGACAGTGTTATAATAAACGATCAATCGAGTAAATATGCCAAATAATAGAATGGAATACGCACATACAAACCAAATCTATGATGGCGATATTTAAACAAATAATTTCGACTCGAATGTCGAATTACAACGATGTCGAGCCCGATTGGACATCGGTCTTTGATCAACGTCAATTTGAGGCTTAAAAATTCACATTAGGGGTAAAAAGGTCAAGAAAATCATTTTTCTAATTTTCTGAAATTTTTCTGATTTTTTTGGAATTTTTCTTTTTTTTTTTTATTTTTGTTTTTTATCAATATTTTATTAAAGGGAACCGAGCCCGGGTCAGGTTCTCGGACCTCGACCTGGATCAAGTCGTTGGACCCGATCCAGTCCAAGATGGAGGACTAAAGACTCAAGAATCGTCTAGTGATAGCAACAAAATGAGTATTCAGAAACAAGCTAGATAACAAAAGAAAAGTCGTCAGAAACAAAGCAAAATTAGTGGCAAAAGGCTATTCCCAAGAGGAAGGAATAGATTACGACGAAACCTACGCACCGGTTGCTAGGTTAAAAGCCACAAGGCTACTTCTTGCTTAGGCTTGTTACAATGATTTTAAACTATTTCGGATGGACGTGAAGATCGTATTTCTAAATAGATACATTAAAGAAGAGGTTTACGTTGAACAACCTCTTGGCTCCAAAGAACCTAGAGGAAATAATCTCGACTATAAGTTGAAGAAGGCCTTATACGGAGTAAAGCAAGCACCTCATGCTTAGTACGAGAGGTTAAGTTGTTCTCTATCTGAATAAAAGTTTATTAATGGTAATGTTGACACTACTCTCTTCATTTAGAAGCACGGTAAGGATATTTTACTAGTCCAAATTTACATTTATTTTTGGTTCCTCTAACAAACGTATGTGCAAGAATTTTTTAAAGATAATGCGGGACAAGTTCGAAATGAGCATGATGGAAGAACTAAGATTCTTTCTTGGACTTCAAATGCACCAGACATAGAAAGGAATTTTATCCATCGGGAGAAATATGCACTAGAAATTGTTAAAAAGTTTGGTTTGGAAAATTGCAATAAGACAAAAACTCCTATGTCACATTCTTTTAAACTTGATAAATATGAACAGGGAAAAGAAGTTGACCCAAAGCTTTATCACAATATGATCGGCTCACTTCTATATCTTACAGCTTCGAGACCCGACATACTATACATTGTCTACTTATGTGCTAGATTTCAATTAAGCCCAAGAAAATCGCATCTCTCAGCCATCAAAAGATTTGTCAAGTATATAGGGACTTATCTCAAATATGATTTATGGTATTCTAAGGATTTGGATTTTATTCTGAGGAGATATTCAGATGCAAAACTCCTTTGATGCAAAATAGACGAGGAAAGCACTTTTGGAACCTGTAAGCGTATGGGAAATATGCTTATTTCTTAGTCTTCCAAAAGCAAAGCATAGTTGCTCTCGGTATAGCAGAAGCAGAATATGTATCTCTAGGAAGTTGTTTTGCTTAGATTCATTGGTTAAAACAACTAAGAGATTATGGAGTTGAAGATTCTAATGTGAAAATTAGATGTGACAAAACAATTGTCGTTAATCTTACCAAGAATCCCATTCTCACTCAAGGGTGAAACACATCGAGATTAAACATATTTCATTCTCAATCATGTCCACATTCGGTATGTTGATACGAAGAATCAATTCGCATATATATTTACTAAACCTCTTGATAAAGAGATTTTCAATTTTATTCAAAATGAATTATCTATTACTAATCCTCTATCTTGAGCTATAATAAGAATAGATTACATGTTAAACTTCAGAAACACAATTGCAGAACATTTGTTTAGAAGCAAAGTTCAAAAGCACTATAGCAGAACATGTGTTCAGAAGCACAGTTCAGAAGCACTATCGCAAAACATTTATTCAGAAGTAAAGTCCAGAAGCATAGTTTGTAGAATGTTGAGCAGAAGTAGAGGTAAGTTATTTTCATTATTGTCTGTGAATTGATCTCAAGAATTTAAGGTAAGTTCTCTTATACGCTTATCATATATTGATGATTGATATAATATATGTGAATTTTTCTAATTTTATTTGAAATTGATTTTATTTTCAAAGTTGACCACCTAACAGTTTTCTTTTCAAATTTTTGAAAAGACATGAACCGTCACCATCTTTGAAAAAACCTCTATATACGCCTGCAACCCTCTCTATCTCTTTTACAAGTCCTAAAACACTCAAATCATCTTATTTCAGAACACTCACTTTCTCTCGAATCTCTCCTTCGTTCTTTTCAAAGAAACAAATTTTTTCTTGCATGGCTCCGAAATCATCCTCCTTCGTGAAGAAAGTTGTAGAGGAAAGTGTTGGGCGACAAAGGAAAACATCAAGGTTGACGAAGGGAAACAGAACTCGCGATACTGATCCAATTGATGTCTCTGGATCAAAACGCGAAAACAAGAGAGAGATTGCTCAAAAGAAATCAGGTTTGTCTAAGACCGAGTTTGACGAAAGAGTTGCTCTGGCTCTTTCAATCAAATCCTTGTATGATTCTCTTAAAGTTCATGGGTCGAGTGATAATATGGTTAAGTTGTTGATGGATATGCACAAATTCGCTAGTGAGAAATATTTTTTTGCAATCCTAGAACTACCACTACAAACTGTCACACCCATTGCCACGGTTGTTCCTGAAATTGTATCTAGGAAAGGAAAAGAAAAAGTTGTATCCTCTCGTGCATTGAATCCTAAGAAGACCCCGACAAAGGGAATTGTCATTGAGGAAAGAAAAGAAGAGGGAAGTGAAATCGAGGCCAAAGGGAGACCTGATGATGATGATGTGATGGTGAAAGATTTTAAGAGGATTAGAGGCATTGTAAGGGAAACGAGCTTTAAGGACAGATTGTTTCTTAGTCAGAAGCATCGTGATAAGTATGAGATGATGAAGGAAAGAGGTTTGTGCCCCCACAGGTATTTCACATGAATTATTTTGATAGGGTTGGTATCCCTATGAGGAAGCACCTAGAGCAGATGAAGTTAAGAGATTTTGCAGCTGTTAGAAGGAATGTCTTTCCTTACTTGCTAGCATATTTTTACTCAACTCTTGGCTTTAATAATTTCGATTTTCTATATTACAATATTGGAGATAAAAGATATCATCTGCATGTTGCTGAACTTGCCAACTTGATGGGTGTCGAGAAAGGGAACTTTGAGCCTATTGATATACAATCTGATGCTACCTACAGTTTCCTAACAGGAAAGGAAAGTTATTCAAGAGATTCAAAGGCACACATTGGTTATAATGACTTCCCATTGAAGCAGATTGTAATGCACAAGGTTATAATCGAATGTCTGAGACCAAAGACTGCATCAAAGAAGGACATTTCTAAGTATGAAGCCTAGTTGATGTGGGGTCTACTAACTGGGTATAAATTCTCTCTAGGTCACACTATCCTTCTCCAAATGCATAGAACTCTACAAAAGTCGAAAGGACAATTGCCTTACATAGGTTAGTCTCTCAAATTACGTTCTTTCACAACATCAGTATCCCAGATGAGCTTCTTCAAATTGAGAGTCAAGTCATGGTTGTTGGAGAATCTATGATCCAGAAAATAGGATTTAAACTAATTGCTCAAGGATGGCTGAATAAAAATAGAGAAGTTGTTCAAGTTGAACTAGAAGAGAAGAATGCTAAGGTAGAAAGATCTGCTAAGAGAAGAAAGACTGCTGCAAGGAAGGGAAAGGAAGTTGTTGAATCTGCAGAAGAAGAGAATCCAGCGAAAGATGAAGAAAATACAGAAGAATCTGACATTGAAAGTACTCCTTCAGTTTCATCTCTAGATATACCTGATGCTCATACAGGTGATGTTGATAAGGGAGTAGCAGATGTCACTGGAGATACTGAGAAAACACATGAGCAAGAGGATCTTGATGACAAAGAAAAGGACCTTCATAAGACTCATGATGGTGAGAAAGTGGATGGTGAAGAGACCTCTGAAGAGACATCTGCCAAGAAAACAGAAAGAAAGGCTAAATATACTCAGGAACAGCATATCGAGATGTGGGAAGAGCATATAGATACGAGAGAAACAACATCAAGGCTTGATGAACTTATTCCTAGTCTAAAGGACTGTGATTCTTTGAAGTCTACTGACATGGAGGTTGATAAGGCAGATAAACTTTTGATTGTTGGCATGGAAGTAGCTGTTGTGATTTTTGTTTAGTCAGCAAAAATTCAAGGAGAAAAGAAGGATGCATATGAAGCCTCGATTCCTATTCAGAGGCAGAGTGAATCTATTGCTCAGACGGAGCAACCTGTTTATCAAAGTATGCAACCTAGTGAGGATGATGCAAATGTTCAGATGGGGCAAACTTTATTAAAGGAATCTGCTATTAATGCTGGAGAAGAAATTTCACAAGAGAAAGAATATGTTGTAGAAGAACCATGACAAGAGTTTTCAGATGCAGACCCTGCTCAAATTCAGGGGAAGATTGATCTACAAAGAGTTTTGGATTTCTCCATCAAAGGCAATGCATCAGCAGTTGAAAAAGGCACAGGCACAACTCTGCAAGAAAATTGACACCAGCAGAAACTCTAGATGCTTTTATCAGGGAGCTTTTGGACACGAGATCTTCCTAAAGTGTTATTCATAAGGACATGGAGAAACTTCAGATGGAAGTAATGCAAAGGACGGATGCTTTGGAGAGTATGGTTTTAAATAAGATGAACACATTCCAAAATATGCTCGATCAATATCGCCACCTCTTTTGCTCAGAGATGGTAAGCCTGAGAATTTACATGCTGATTTGAGATGATAAGACCACTTAGGAATTCCCACAATTGCAGGCCCTTTGAAATTATAAGCACAGGGATGTTCCTTCTTCTTCAACAAAACTACCTCCACCACCATCTGTTTGAACCTATGTTTTCAAAGCCTGTGTTTGATTTGTTTTTTGTTTTGAATTGAACATCTCTAAACTATTATATCTAATTCTATCACGTCCTTATTATGGGCTGATAGTTCTGCTTAAATGAAGTGTGAATTATATGCTATTTTATCGTTTATCCCTCACGCTGATGACAAAAAGGGGGAGAAGTAGCTAATCTCCTATTTTGCAGAACTACAGGTTTACACGGCTCATATGCAATCTTTTATTACCACCGTGAAGAAGCTTATGCAATGGTGAAGTAGTGAAGTATCTTATACAAATTGTCATACTCGCAAATTTGATCGGTGATATCTTTTACTATTTGCATATTGTTCAGATGCATATCTTTTAGACAAGATTCACTTCATTTAAAAGTTAACACTTTTGTGAACTCTTTTCTACACTTATATTCTACCCATAAATCTTTTTTTTCAAAATCTACTCTTATTGAAGAAGTTTTGTCATAATAAAAAAGGAGGAGATTATTGAGAAAATATTCTCTCTGAATATTTTGATTATGACAAAACTATCCTTTTCTTAGTAAGAATCTGTTTAATGATTATGAATATTTTATTGCAAGGTGAACATGTGAACAAAAGCTTATATTGACCCAAATCTGACGATTAGACTCAAGTGGTAGTCGTTATATACTTGCTTATGACGTCATTCGGATGGAGAATGCTACCGCCTCGGAAGACTTATTCTTCTAAAGATTTATGTGACGTGTCAGCAAAGACTTTATTGGAGCTTAGAGTCACTGTTCAAGTCTATTAAGATTCAGAAAGTCTTACTTCTAAAGATTGCCTCTGAATAATATCCAGATCTTGCAATATCTTCAGAGAGATTCTGAAGACCCACTTAGCAGGTTTTCGATATTGGCGGTATTATTTATGAAAGTCCGTAATCTTTGATTGACAAGATTATTTTCCAATCGGATCGGAAGAATATCTATGATTGGATATTACCTTCCGGGAATAAGGTTTATTGGATATTTAAATTAACTCTACTTATGAAAATTAAAGATTTAGTTGTATGGGCGACTGAATCTAAAGTGTTCAGACTCAACTCCAAGGGTTATCATATCTTCCTAGATAGTCATGGCCGGTTCCGGTTCCAAGAAAAGTTGGAAATACCGGTTCCGATTCCCGGGCCGGTTCCGATTCCGATTCGGAACCGGCGATTCCGGGTCGGTTCCTGAGCCGATTCCTTCCGGTTCCGTTTTTTAATTTTAATTTTTAAAATAATAAATAATAAAATAAACATAATAAATTATAAATTATAAATTATAATTAAATTGTATATTGTAATAAAATGTGGGGAAACAAAAGAGAGAGGAGGAATGGACTTGAACTTAATGAATTATCATTAAGCACCTACATATCTTCTTGGGGATAGAAGAATCAAAGTCCATGTAGTTCTTTTACCTTTGATAATCCCAACTTACCCCATCGTCAATCATCGCTACCCATTGTGGTACCTGTGGCGGTGGTATCTCCACAATCCTTGCTAAAAAATTCGTGTTCTCGATTCAGCTTTTGGTGTCGAAATTTCGCCTTCGTCCAATCGTCGACACAAACTTGAGCTTTCACGAGACTCGGGCTTAATCTTGAACGGCGACAGTCCAAAATTAATCCTCCAGTGCTAAATGATTGTTCAACTACAACTGTTGAAGAAGGAGTTGTTAATATCTCGCGAGCGATGAGAGCGAGAATTGGGTAGTCGATTTGGTGACTCTTCCACCACTTTAGGATTTCGAAATTTGTACTATGTTTTGCATCACGAAACTCAAATTGAGTGGTTAAATATTTTTCTAATTTAGAAATACTATATGTTGCCCCTTTTTATTTTTATTTTTACCTATTCTTGAGCATATTATACCCTCTACTAAACGAACTATCACCTTCGCTATGTGAGGCTAGATTGTAAAGATCCGGAATCACTTAAACTATATCTACTACAAAATTCTCCATATAGTACTACTATAGATTCTTTAACATCTCCTTGTATATTTGAAATATCTATTGAATCTTCCAAATGTAAACAATCATGATAATACACATTCAAATAATCTAGTAAACCATTTAATTTAATATGTGGATAAAAAACAATACCAACTAAATAGACAAGAGGAATTTGGAAATAATAATGCAACCATTTTTCTCGCATTACTAAAATAGTTCGAGCTAATTTAGCATCATTTTCATATTCACTAAATACACTACCAATATTAACACACTCTATTAAAAATAAATGCGTAGTAGGATAACAAATACCAGATAAATTTTTAGTAGCATCATTAAAAATTTTCAAAAAATCTAAAATTTTTTTGTAAACATCTCAATGTTGCGGAAGTAAAGTAATTTCGGGAATATTTTGTGAAATAAACATACATAATAAATCTTTGTAATCAAAAGTTTGTCGAAGCAACTCGTAGGTAGAATTCCAACGAGTCGGAATATCTTTTGAAAATATTTTTGCCTTTCTCCCATGTTTACAAAATTTTCCTCGTGATTTCATAAAATGGGCACGACTCCATAAAAATTTAAATGCACATTTTATTGGGGTAAGAGAAGTGTCAAGAGTTCCTAAACTATCTTGTACACATAAATTTAAAACATGGCAAGCACATCTAGTGTGAAAAAATTTTCCGACAAAAGAGGATTTGCAAATATTTTCTAATTCGGGAATAGAAGTTATATTTGCGGCGGCATTATTAGGATCAATTGAAAATACTTTATTTATCAAATTATATTCTTCTAAAACTTGCCTAATTATTCTATAAATATTATGAGCCGAATGTCTTTCATCAAAAACTCGAAATACAATAAGTCTTTTTTGAATGGTCCAATCGTTACCTATCCAATGACACGTGACACCCATATAAGAATGAATTTGCCAAGGATCACTCCAAATATTGCTACCTATATGCACATGTCCATTGAATTCCATAAAAAATTTTGCTAAAGATTTTTTTCCTTTTTTATAAAGATGAAAAACTTCGCGTTTAAGAGTACTTTTTGGAATAGTTGGTGCTTGCGGAACTAACGTAGTATTTATCAAATATTTCAAATTAAAATTTTCACCAGTAGTAAACGGAGTATGATCAAGGGCAACATATTCAGCTAATGTTTGTTTATAAAGTGTATCAATGTAATGGAATAAAGGATAAGGATTAGAATTGGCGTACCCGAAAATTTATTGTTGCGTATTGTCGATTCCCGCTTGCGTTGGATGTTTTTTCGCCGGATGCCGACGGAATGTTCCGTAGCCGTCTCCTTTCGTAAATTTATATGTTTGCGAACAATATTTACAATTTATATTATACTTACCTTCGCCTTCATCACATACCTTGGCGGGATTGAGAGAATTGAGAGAATTTGAGCGAATTGAGAGGATTTGAGAGAATTTGAGAGGATTGTCGAGAGGATTTGTGAGAAAAATGAAAGGGGAAGGATAAGTATTTATAGGCAAGAATTAAAAACAATTCAATTATTTTTTTTTTAATCAACGGCCAAATTGGTTGTTGCACATGCAACGGCCAATTTGGCCGTTCGGTGCAAACGACCCAAAGAGCCATTGTTGGGAGGGCAGAGAGCCCATAACCGGCCCATATTTTTTTTTTTTAGTAACGGGTTGGAATTGATGGTTCCGGGCCGGTTCCCACAATTATGGAACCGTGGGCCCGGTCAACCGGCCCGTTCCGGGCCCACGGTTCCTTATGGCCATGTCTATTCCCATATACAGTCTCATTCAATCATGATTAATGGCGTCCAATTAATTATTGAAGAGCAATCCTTTGAAGATTTGTCCAACTACTAATTTAAAGGTGAAGTAGAATAAAAGGAAGACCTGTGGTGATTAGAAGAGTGTGATCATAACATACAATTCCAAAGTACTTTAGTTATTCAAATTCACATACTTATTCTCAAGAGCTAAATATCTTATCTTTGAGATGTTCTATAAGAGTGATTAAGAGCAATACCTCTTGTAATCTTTATTGATTCATATAGTGTAATCCAACCAATTGGGTGTTATCGTGGGGGAGTCGACGTAGGCTTGCTAGAGTCGACGTAGGTTTGCTAAAGCTAAACCACTATAAAATTTGCGTGCAATTATCTTCTTCTCCAAACTCTACTTATTGTGTTTGGTTCATCTGCACGTCATTTTATAGATCCTATTCAATTTGTGATTTGAAACTATTTGAATTCCGCATCTAGTTTCAAAACTGCTCAAAATCACCTACTCACCCTTTCTAGGTGATATAACATAGTTTTTCTTATTTCTGGGATAACGGCGGAATGTAACACGAGCTGAGAGAAATTGTGATGAAACTTACTTTTAAACCCCCATCAATGCTTTCAATAGCAAGGCAAAATATTTCCTCAATGAGATCGAGGATGAGCTTGGCATTAACTACACGTCCATAAGGAGAATGACTTGCTTGAATCTGTTTCATCATCTCACCATCATCAAACCCCGAAATAATCTATTGACCACCTTCATGCTTCACCTTGGTTGGTTGAAGAGGAGTCGCGTCGTCTGAAGCAATAACTATCATGCTAGTGGCAATGAGCAAATTAGTAGATGTTGTGGGAAGTGGTTTGATTCCACTCATGAGTACGCAAGCTTGGATTTATATAGACGTTGAGCCGAATAAAGCAATAGTGAACAAGCACTTTGCTTGCGAGGTTGAGGGGAGACAAAATGGAGGAGCCGTGCACATCGGGACAGGGATACAGTAATACTAAAAGGTGGCCTCCTAAAAATCTACGGGAAAAAGCTCTAATTTTGCATTCGCTTCTCATCAATCTAGACAATTGCAGTAGCAAATTGATGGAATTGAAAGGAGAGATGCCTTAATTGCATGAGAAAATATTGGGTAGGCCGGCCACATCATGTCACTATGCACCCCAGCCAATCACTGCTAGGAAATTATATTTAATTTTGAAGGAAACAAAATTACCATACTTTGTTGAAAAGACTTTGATTTACACTTTGAAAATTCGATGTGAACATATCTCGATATTTTTAAATACTTAATATGCCTAATGCTTTTATTTTGATAGAAGCGGGACTAGTGGCATATGCGGTCTGATATAAGAATCGTGACGAGATATATTTTGATCTTTGGTTTATCCTCATTGTTTAATCAATCTTATTCTTGCTTATTTTAGCACATTAAATTTTCCCCACTAAGGGTCAATTATCCGGCTAGGATTGCGTTCCTATGTTAAATTGATTGACTAATCAATCTCAAAGATATTCTTGAGACTTTCCATTCAAGGAGTTTTGATAGATTGGCAATCACCCGATACACATTTATCTTTATTAGATGCTTATTTTAAGGATTTTAGGATTCGTTTGTATGGGCAAACAAATCATCTCAAAATTCTGATTTGTTCTCACCTCAACGGCTCATCATCTTTATCAATCAACTAATGGCTAGTTTTTGGAGATTGATCCTCCGAGTGGTTCTGTCTAGCGGGAAGCATGGAAGACAAGGAGTATAAAGAGCACCAAGTTCGAAGACCAGTGAGAGAAATCAAGAATTTATAATCCTTATTCCAAGAGAGCTTCATTTAATAAAATTGTTTACTTGAGTGTTTACTTGAAATCTTGTGAGAGGTGTAATACACAGTCAAGTGTGTAGAATGAGATAACCTTGATAGAGTCATAGCTCACTTACGTTGGAAGTGCTTGTGTTCAAGCAATCACATCTTTCTATAATTTCTCATTTAATTACTTAGTGGAATTTAGCCGGTAGGCTGTTAGTGTGGAAGAGTAGACGTATGCTTATTAAAAACCAAACCACTATAATCTTTTGTGCATTGTCTTCTACTCTCTACTTGGGGAAAAGTACACTAGAAGTGCCATAACTTGTGTACGGCGTTCACTTGAGTGCCATAGCTTTCAAAACGTTCACTTAAGAGCCATAACTTTAAAAAACCGTTTACTTGAGTGCCATGTTGACGTGGCGGTCAAAAAAGCTGACGTGACGAAAAAGGCGACGTGGCAACTAGAAAACCGACGTGGAACGCTGGAAAAGTTACTTTGAACGCCGGAAAGGCGACGTGGCACGCTGGAAAGGCGACGTAGCACGCCGGAAAGCTGGCGTAGCACGCCGAAAAAGTTCTTGTAGCACTCAAGTGAACAATTTTGCTCCGACGTAGCACTCAAGTGAGTGATTTTTGAAAATTATGGCACTTAAATGAACATTTTGAAAGTTATGGCACTTAAGTGAACGTCTTACATAAGTTATGGCATTTTTAGTATACTTTTCCCCTCTACTTGCTTATATTTACTATTTAGTAGAAGTATGGCATGATTCTATTGATTACCTTTGCTCCCATTAAACTCAATTATTTTAATTCCGCATTATTTATCTAAGTTAAATTAAAATACCTATTCACCCCCTCTAAGTGTTAGGCTTAGCCAAAACAATAGTTGATATCTGAGCCTAATGATTGTTATATGAAATGTAAACTTCTAAGCTAATGATCTTAAATGACTATACCATCACTTGCATTAAAACAGACCATGGAGGAGAATTTGAAAATCAAAATTTTTCAGACTATTACATTGAAAATGGTTTACAAAACAATTTTTCTACTCCCTATACTCCTAAACAAAATAGGGTTGTGGAAAGGGAAAATCGTTCTCTACAAGAAATAGTGAGAACTTTATTAATTGAGAGCAAATTTCCTTCATATCTTTGGGCAGAGGCATTTTCAATTGCTTGTTATCTTACAAACTGTGTGTTTCTAAAGCCAATCTTGGGCAAAACACCCCATGAACTTTATAAAGGTAGAAAACCAAATATTTCATATTTTAAAGTCTTTGGATGCAAATGCTTTGCGCTTAAGAATGCAAATGATCGAACTAGCAAGTTCAATGAGAAGTCTGATGAAGCAATTCTTCTTGGATACTCAACTACAAGCAAGGCATATAGGATTTTCAACAAAATTCACGCACTGTGGAAGAGTCAATGAATGTGAAGTTTGATGAGAACAGTGTTCTTTACAACATTCAAGAAAAAGAGGTACCAAGATATTCTTTTACAAACGAAGATACTAAGCCTAGAAGAAGCAGAACACACAGACTCTACACAAGTCATTGCCTCTACTCAACCTGACTCTTCTAAAGATCCATTTGGCTCTATTACTACTAATGACAATCAAAGAGATAGATTCGATCACAACTGGAAGCATAAATTCAGCTATCCTATAGAGCTTGTTCTTGGAAACGTGAAAGAAGGAATCAAGACTCGCTCATCCTTCAAGGAAATGATGGGCAAATTAGCTCTCATTTTTGAGATAGAACTAAAGGATATTTCGGAGGCACTCTCTAATGAGAGCTGGATAGAGGTAATGCAAGAACTATATCAATTCAAGGTAAATCAAATTTGGAAATTAGTACAAAGGCCAAAAAATCGTCCAATTATAGGTGCAAAATGGGTCTTTAGAAACAAACTTGATGGCAAAGGCAGAGTCACAAGGAACAAAGCAAGATTAGTTGCAAAAGGCTACTCACGGGAAGAAGGGATTGACTACAACGAGACCTACGCATTGGTGGCCAGGTTAGAAGCCATTAGGCTACTATTAGCTTATGCATGCTAATATGGTTTTAAACTTTTTTAGATGGACGTCAAGAGTGCCTTCCTAAATGGCTATATCAAAGAGGAAGTGTACGTTGAATAACTACCTAGTTTTGAAGACCCAAAGAAGCCCGATCATGTCTACAAGCTGAACAAAGCCTTGTATGGGTTAAAACAAGCATCACGTGCGTGGTATGAAAGGCTAAGTACATCTCCTAGTAAGAATGGTTTCGAAAAAGGTAAAGTAGACACTACTTTTTTTATTCAAAGGAAAGGTAAAAACATTCTTATTTTGCAAATCTATGTTGATGATATAATTTTTGGGTCTACTAATGAAACTTTATACAAGGTTTTCTTGTAGATTTGACAAATGAGTTTGAAATGAGTATGATGAGAGAATTAAATTTCTTCCTTGGTCTTCAAGTAAAGTAAGACAAGAATGGTACATTTGTAAATCAAGAAAAATATACAAAGGAACTAGTCAAAAAGTTTGGACTTAGTTGCAAGAAGACACAGATAGCAATGTTTCACTCCTCAAGGCTTAATGAGGACGAGAATGGTAAACAGGTTGATCAAAAACTCTACGGACGTATGATAGGATCACTACTTTGTCTTACTACCTCTAGACATGATATTCCTTTTAGTGTTTGCATATGTGCCCATTTTCAATCTAATCCTAGAGAGTCACATCTTAAAGCTATTAAGAGAATTATAAAATATGTTAGCACATATCCTACACTTGGATTATGGTATCCCAAAGGTTCAAATTTTATTCTTATTGGATATTACGAAGTTGAATTTGCTGGTTGTCGTGTTGATAGAAAAAGCACCTTAGGGACTTGCCAACTAATGGGTATTATGTTAGTCTCTTGATTATCTAAAAAACAGAGTATGGTGGCTCTATCAACTACAAAAGCAGAATACGTCACACTTGGAAGCTGCTATGCAGAAATTTTGTGGATGAAACAACAACTCGGCGACTTTGCTATCGAAGAATCAAGAGGGAAGCTCAGCGTCCTTCGTGGTCAATCGATACGGTGCGGCATCGACGGAGCTCGCCCGAGCTCAACGGATGCTCGGCCAGAGCATGAGGAGTATCCGCGTGCAAGAGAGTGAGAAGAGAGAGAGAGTGTGAGTGGGGAAGGTGGGGATATATCTAGATCCGGGTAGAAATGGGAACGAGCGAAGATGATGAAGGTGTAGAGATGACTGGATCAAGAGTGGAAATGGGGGGAGGATCGGGAAAAGGATTAGCGGGGAAGTCCATAAATGGAATAGGACATGGCATAAGAGGTGTGGCATTTGTAGGGAAAAAAGGGACATGCTTATGAAATGTAACATTGTGAGAGATACGAATATGCCGTGCATTTGGGTCATAGCAACAATAACCGTTATGCTCGGTCTTGTAACCTAAGAACGCACAAGGAATAGAGCGAGGGGTGAGCTTCATACATTTAGTGGGTGGAACAATGACAAAACAAGTGCACCCAAAAACTTGGAAATGAGTATAGGTGGGAGATCGAGAATGAAGACATCGAAAAGGGGTGTCCTAGTAAAGAACGGACACGGGTAGGCGATTAATGAGATCAACGGTTGTGCGAAGGGCCTCAAACCGGAATTCGGTAGGAACAGAAGTGGCAAGTAAGAGAGCGCGAGTGGTCTCCAAAATATAACGGTTTGTGCTCGGTAACCCCATTCTGATTTGGAACCCTAGGATAGGATAGTTGAGGAAGCATGCCATCGGTGGCCAAGAGAGAACGGAAAACACCCGAGGTATATTCTCCTCCTAAGTCAAACCGGAAAACTTTGATTTTCATGTTAAGTTGGGTGGAAACCATGGTAGTAAAAGACCAATGAATGGAAAAAAAAAATCACTGCACTAATGTATAAAATAGACCCTTGTATAACGAGAATAATCATCAATAAAAGAGATATAATATTTGAAACCACTCTTGCAAGAGAGCGAGGTGGGGCCCCATACATCACAATGAATAAGATTGAAAATAGCACTAGATCTAAAGTTGCTGATAGGAAAAGGCTTAGCAGATTGCTTTGCCAAAGGACGGATAGAATAAAGAGGAAGACTACTAGAAGAAACAAGACCGAGAGCGCCTTGTTGATGAAAGATGGTGAAACAAGAAGAAGGAATGTGCTCGAGATGCTAATGTCATTGAGCAAGATCGAGGGTAGCTAACATAGGAACATGAAAATAGAAAAAACAGAAGATGGAGATGTTGCATAATATAGAGTCCGTATCGTCTACTACCCTTGCCAATCATCCGGCCACTCAAACGATCCTACACAAAGCACGAACCGTCGGTAAAGCTCACAGTACATCTAGCATCAATAAGCTGTCCAACAGAAAATAAGTTAGGAGCCAAGGAAAGAACATGTAACAAGTCGAGGACACTGAAATCCCGAGAGACGATGAGAGTACCCTGCCCGGTAGCCAAGAGAGGAAAACCATCAGTTGTAAAGAAATACGTTGGATGCTTGAACTCACGGAGCTGAGTGAGACAAGCAGCGAAAGCAGACATATGTCTAGCAGCTCTTGAGTCAAGTATATAGGTAGCAAAAGTGTCACCTAAAGAGGGAATAGCCGTAACAATCTTGCCAGCAGACGAAATAGTTGCTGGAGTGCCGGAGCCGGGAAAAGAATCGAGTAGAGAAAGACTCAACCGAGCAAGCTAGGCCTCAAGAGCAGCAACATGGTCATCCTTAGAGGAATAAGCCAGAGCAACAGGCTTGGCTACTAAAGACGAGGTAGAGTGCTGAATAGGACGTGGTGGCATAGGAGGGCGCGAAGCATCCTTCTTCTTTTGCCAATAGTGTAACTCATCATGACCGGGACGGTGGCAATAAGTACATGGAGGCTAGCGAGAGCCACCAACAAGCGGAACATGTGGTGGAGCAGCCAAAACAACAGTGGAATTAGGAACTGCCTAAGAGGAAAGCGGACCCGGATGAGTTTCCTCGGACTGTAGTCCCTTGATAGTGTTAAGGAGAAACGATCTAGGAGAGCGATGGAGAAGCTGGTCGCGAATACCTTCATAGGGAGAGCTAACCTTTATAAGGAAAGTATGCAAACGGTGCAAATCTTGAGTTTGAAGGCGAGTAGACGGGCACTTAGTACAACCCAAACATGTTGGGCAGAGAACATTAGCAAGAATATCCAACCGACTCTAGAGGGATTGCATGTAATTATAGAAGTCTCAAATGGAGCGAGACCCCTGGGTAGTACAATAAATCTCTTACTCCAATTGATAGACCCGAATATCCTCGTCCGAGTGAACATCTTGGCAAGTTGATCCCACAAACGCTTTGCACCCACAATTTGAGAAAATTACGGGTGAAGAGCATGATCAATGGAACTAAAGAGAGTAACCCACACCTTCCGATCAAGAACTGTCCACTCCTAAATTTCGGTGACACTCTATTGAACCACCTCAAGAGATGGTTTGGACGGGTCGGCATTCGTGAGAGCAACGGGACAAAGATGAAAACCCTCAACATGCTCAAATAAATCGCGATAAACAATTGCAACAATGGCCGATGGTTTCCAAAGTTAATAATTGGAGCCATCGAGCTTGATGTCGATCTGTTGTTACTAGAATCGCCCATGATGATCGGAGAAGCTCGAATTGCAAGTCGAGGTGCGTAGGTCGTCGGATGGATCCAAATGCAGGAAGCACGAACTAGAGGCACAAATACACGCAAGCTTGACGAGGGCAACCAAGAATGGCGGCTTAATAGCCCTAAGACCGGCAATCTAGACCACAACTCATTGTCTTAAATTTCTGATGCGGAAGATCTAATTTAGGGCAATCACAAAGCATACTTTCAAAAATAATGAGCTCATTGTCTTATTTTATGATGCGGAAGATCTAATTTATGGTAACTGCATAGCGTACTTTCAAGACAATGAACTTGGCTCTAATACCATGATAAGAAAGAAAGATTAATAGAGAATGGTATTTGTTCTTTAATAATGGTGTGTAACAATGTATAAGAGAAGCCTTTATATAGGTTTACAAAAGGTGAAGAGTTTAGTACTTTTCCTATGTGGGACAAAAGGAAAAGACGAAAAAGACGAAAGGGAAAGAAGAAAAGCCTATAGGTCTATATGTTCTAACACTCTGCACTCGTTCCTTGAAATTGCTCTTTCCCACATATACCATTCCCAACGTGATACGGACAATCTTAGTGGCTTCTTTGGTTGTGGCTCTGAACTTCTTGATCCATTCCAAGTCCTCACCTCCAAATAGGCAAATGTATGATCCTTGTGTCACCCGATCACAAGTAGGGAATATTGATTACCCATACGAAAACTCTATGCACATTGGGTTAACATGCGATGCATGTCCGCATTGGGACATTGTACAACATATATTTACCAAGAATAATTTGGGATTACTTTATACTATGAAGGTGCTAAGTCCCTCCGCCCGCCTTAGGACATGTTACGTAATCAAATGTCCCGCTCCTCTTTTGCTTTACTTTTTGCAAGGAAAACAAAGCCTGGTCCATGGTTCATCTTGGAATATTTTTCCTTCATCATGGTTTGTTTACCAAAGACTCTTTTAAGTGTGTTTTTGAAGATGCGTATCTAAAAATAACTTGAGAACAAAAAGGAAAGTTGGGGATAAAATTTGTACCCATTCCATTATAGTCTTGTCATCACACTTGACAACACTTCTACGGCATAAATCTGTTTGATTACGCAACTTCATTTTATTACTTCCGGAGCATTTTTTTGCTTCAAAAGGAATAAAAAAAATTACTTAGAAAAATCTACTTCTTGACGAGAGTTGATTTGTCAAGCAGAAGTTTTGCTATTTGCCCCCAACCATCAATGATCGGCTTAGGTCTCCAACTCTCCTCCTTCCATAGCACTTCCTCTCACTCCGGAAGGCCAAGCTACCCCATATCCGGATCATGTGGATGACATTATGGCTCGCCAACTTCCTATGTGGATCCAGAGCTACTATGATGATCCTCTTCGAGAAATACCACACCTCTCGTATGTCCTTAATCATTGTTGGATCAAGGATCGAAGGGCGGTGGATAGCGTATGATAACATGTTGCTCCGCAACTCATAGAATTTCTGCTGATGGGTCATACCCCAAGCAGCTAAGTTTGGAATGATATCCACAGTTGGAACAAGTTGCGTTCTTCCCTTTCGCTTTTCTTTTTCACATTTTCTCCATTGCCTTTTTTTTTTTTTAATCACATTTGAAACTTTAAAAGCATGTTATTGGCAAACATTGTGCTCATGCTATCCTTTTGTTTCCAAGAAAAGACCAACTTTAGGTGAAGAAAGTCCGAAGAGAATATCGTTAATGAGGTTAGGAGATATGAATGAGTATGTTATAGGACATTTGAAGAAACATATAAGTAACTTTTCTTGTAACAATATACTTCCCATGCACGGCACATGGTTTGTTCAAGTGTTATGACACCCCATTGGACGCCGCAACCTGTGTCGCCATCTTCCACTATTGAGAAAACCTTCCCTTTGAATATTTTGATTCTGACAAAACTATCTTTGTTTAGATAGAATCTGTATAACGTTTATAATATTTTGTTGTAGAATGAACAAGTGAACTGAAGTTTATATTGATCCAACTCTGACATTTTTGCTCAAGTAGAAGTAGTCATATATTTTGCTTCTGAAGTAGTTCGGATGGTGGATGTGATAGCCCCTGAAATTTGCTTTCGTATGAAGCTTTACATGACATGTCGGAAGAACTTTATTAAGGCTTAATGTCATTGTTCTAAAGTCCGTTCGGATGCAGATGGTCTCTACTTATAAAGGCTGCTTACGGATAACATTCGGATTCTACGACTTCTTTTCAAATAGATTCTGAAGACCCACTTTTGGTAGGTTTTTGATGATGGCGGTATCTTTATGGAAGTTTGCAATATTTGATTTACAAGATATTTCTTCGATCAAATTAGAGGAGTATCTACAATTGGATATTACCTTCCAAAAATAAGTTTTATGGTTTCTTTGAATTAACTCTACTTTTGGTAACTAACGATTTAGTTGTATGGGCGACCGAATCTGAAGTGTTCGGACTCTACTTCAACAGCTACCATATTTTCTGACGATATAGTCTTGTTTAATAACGATTGATGACGTTCAATCAATGATTGAAGAGGGATCCTTTGGAAGTCCGTCCAACGGCTAGTTTGGAAGCAAAGGAGTATAAAAAAAGAGCCATGGTGACCAACGGAGAGAGGTTATGAGCAGATACTTTCAAAAGTGCCCGAATTGTTCGGATTCATCTACTTACTAAGAGAATTCTTAAGTTTTCCGTGAGGTGTTGTAAGAGCGATTGAGAGTATCATCTCTTGTAACCTCATTGATCCATTCTAGTGGAATCCAGCTAATTGGTTGTCATCGTGGGAGAGTAGACGTAAGCCTAACAAGCCGAATCACTATAAACTCGGCGTACAATCTCTCTATCTCCGAACTGTTAATATTTTGTTAGACCACATGTATGTTGTTTTACTATTTTCATTTTAATTGGACTTGAAATTGTTTAATTTCACATTAAGTTTCACATTTGCTCAGAAGCACCCATTCACCCTCCCTCTAGGTGTTATTATTAGATACAACTAGACATGGCCATTCGGAATCGGGGGCCCAAAACCGGCCCGTTAACCGGCCCAGAACCCGCCCATTGGCCGGGCCCACGGTTCCGACTCGGAACCCGAACCGGCCTTCAAGGGCCGGTTCCAATTTCACAATTGTTGGAATCGGCCCGGAACCACCAATTCCGACCTGTAAAAAAATTAAATAAAAGGGAGGAAAAGAGCCGTTTCCCCTCGGTGGCACTTCGGATTTGTTGCAAATTGCAACGGCCAAATTTAACCCCCCCAAATTTTTTTTAAAGTTAAATAACTCTCCCATTTTCTATAAATACATATCCTCCCCCTTTTATTTTTCTCACAAATCCTCTCAATAATTCTCTCAAATTCTATCAATCCCGCCTCACTTCTTTCAATCGAATTTCTAATCAATTCTCTCAAAAATGGCAAGTGGAAGCGGAAATACTGGAAAGGCCGAGATGGCGATGGGAGATTCCGAATATCCTACTCCTGGATATAATCCTCGTGAGTATACATATTGGGAAGACGGCGATAATAATATCAACGTTGTTCCCATTCCGAACGAGCACGTCCCAACACAAGAAAGTATTCATCTTCCCACTAGTGTCGAAGAAATGTCAACGACAAATGAGGAGGAACGAAAGGGCCGAGAGAGTACATCCGACTTGTGACTGCACTTCGACAAGATATGTGATGAAAGCGAAAGTAAGTATAATATAAATTGTAAATATTGTTCGCAAACATACAAATTTACCAAAGGAGACGGCTACGGAACGTTCCGTCGATATTTGATGAAAAAACATCTAATGCAAGTGGGGATCGACACTAAGCAACAACAAATTTTCTAGTATGCTAATCCTAATACTCAGCCTTTATTATGTTACACTGATGCACTTTATAAACAAATATTAGCTGAATATGTTGCCCTTGATCATGCTCGGTTTATTATTGGTGAAAATTTTAATTTGAAATATTTGATAAATACTGCATTGGTTCCGCAAGCATCAACTATTCCAAAAAAACTACTCTTAAAAGCAAACTTTTGCATCTTTATAAAAAAAATATAAAAAAAATTTGGCAAATTTTTTACGGAATTCAATAGACGTGTGTATTTAGGTAGGGATATTTGGAGTGATCATTGGTAAATTCATTCTTATATGGGTGTTACATGCCATTGGATAGGTGACGACTAGACCATTCAAAAGACTTATTGCATTTCGAATTTTTAATTAAAAACATTCGGCTCATAATATTTATAAAATAATTAGGCAAGTTTTAGAAGAATATAATTTGATAAAAAAAGTATTTTTAATTGATTTTGATAATGCTACCGCAAATACCGCTTCCATTCCCGATTTAGAAAATATTTGTAAACCCTCTTTTGACGGATAATTTTTTCACATTAGATGTACTTGCTATGTTTTAAATTTACGTGTACAAGATGGTTTATGAACTCTTAAGACTTCTCTCGCCCCAATAAAAGGGTGCAATTAAATTTTTATGAAATTGTGCCCATTTTACGAAAGCATGGGAAAAATTTTATAAACAACATGGGAGAAGGGTATAAAGGTTTTCAAAAGATATTCAAACTCGTTGGAATTCTACCTACGAGTTGTTTCGTCAAACTTTTGATTACAAAGATTTATTATATACGTTTATTTCACAAAATATTCTCGAAATTACTTTACTTCCGCAACATTGGGACGTTTACAAAAAAAATTTAGAATTTTTGAAAATTTGTAATGATGTTACTAATACTTTATCTGGTATTTATTATCCTACTACACATTTATTTTTAATATAATGTGTTAATATTGGTGGTGTTTTTAATGAATATGGAAAAGATATTGAATTAGCTCGAACTATTTTAGTAATGTGAGAAAAATGGTTGCATTATTATTTCAAAATTCCTCTTATCTATTTAGTTAGTATTATTTTTTATCCACGAATTAAATTAGATGGTTTACTAGATTATCTGAATGTATATTATTATTATTATTATTATTATTGTTTACATTTGAAAGATGCAATAAATATTCAAATATACAAGGAGAGATTAAAGAATCTATAGTAGTATTATATGGAGAATTTTGTAGTAGATATGGTTTAAGGAATTGTGGATCTTTACAATCTATCGCCTCACGAAGTGAAGCTGGTGGTTCACTTAGTAGAGGGTACAATATGCTCAAGAGTAGACAAAAAAAAAATAAAAAGGGGCAATAGGTAGTATTTCTAAATTAGAAAAATATTCAATCACTCAATTTGAATTTCGTGATGCCGAACACACGTCTGATTTCCAAATCTGGGAGTGGTGGAAAAGTCGCTCAATCGATTACCCAACTCTTGCCCTCATCATTCGCTAGATATTAGCAACCCCTTCTTCAACGGTTGCGGTTGAACAAACATTTAGCTGGAGGACTAGTTTTGGACTCTTGCCGTTCAAAATTAAGTCCGGAGTCCGTGAAAGCTCGAGCTTGTGTCGACGATGGGATGAAGGCTAGATTTCAACATCAAGAGCTAGATCAAGAACACGAATTTTTTAGTGATGATTGTAGAGATACCACCAACACGGATATCACAACGGGTAGCGACGATTGACGATAAAGTAAATTGGGGTTATTAAAGGTAAAAGAACTATATGGACTTTGATTCTTCTATCCCCAAGAAGATATGTAGACGCTTAATAATAATTCATTAAGTTCAAGTACATTCCTACTCTTTCTCTTTTTTCCCCAAATTTTATTACAATGTATAATTTGATTGTAATTTATAATTTATTATGTTTATTTTATTATTTATTATTTTAAAAATCAAATTTAAAAAACGGAATCAAAACTGGGCCCGGAACCGGCCCAAAACCTCCGGTTCCACCTTTTGTAGGAACCAAAGCGCCGGTTCCTAAACCAAAACCAGCGGTTTCAAGGAGCCAGCCACATCTAGATACAACATCCACAACAAAATCT
Organism: Rhodamnia argentea; assembly: GCF_020921035.1. NCBI lineage: Eukaryota > Viridiplantae > Streptophyta > Magnoliopsida > Myrtales > Myrtaceae > Rhodamnia > Rhodamnia argentea. The sequence goes on from NC_063155.1 coordinate 10,162,190, forward strand.
TGCATAACCTCAAGATGGTACATCACAAGATACCTTCACGTCCAAGTAACCATAATTGAGCTTCTGCTTATACGATGCAGTAGTGGTACATGATGAACTTCTCCATCACACGAACCTTTCTGGGATCTCCCTCATTGATCCCGGGATGGATCGGGTGGCTGCAATGGTGCGGAATCTCGAGCTCCTTCTGTCTTAGATGGTCGTCTAGCGCATCAATGAAACCCTTCTGATTTGCAGCGTCCTTCCACTTGTCGAACTCCTCTATGCTTTATGCTCTCCTAGACATTTTTGCCCTTGGTTCTCACCATCACTTGCCCCGCACCCTTGGAGAAAATAGCCCATCCTCGATCACTCCTGTCATAGTTGAGTATCATCGTGATCTTGTGCATTACTAGGCCATTTTCGGCGGCCATCCCATGGTGCAACTTTTATTGGAGCATGCTTGCGAGTCTCGCCCGGAAGAACTAGAAGAATGTGGGGTTGTTCCAGCAATAACTCAGCCTCTTTGAGGTGATCCGCCGCCATTCTCTGCACGCGCTCCTTGAAATTGCTCTTTCTAACGGCAGAAATTACCAAAAAAAATATTAAATTTATTATCATTGTGTCAATTCAGTCCTAATTTTTTTTCTTTGTTTTTTTATCGATTCAGTCTTAAACCTTTTGCAATTATGTCATTTCAATCCATCCAGCAAATTTTAGCCGGCCGGTATCGACGTAGATGCTGGCGGGTCGGCGATCAAATATTTTAATATTTTTTTTATTTTTATAATTTTTATAATTTTTTATGTTTTTTTTTTTTTTCTTTTTTTCTGCCCCTCTCCTCCCTACCTCCCCTCCGGCCGGTCGCCATAGTCTCGCGACTTGTTAGAGGCGCGGCCGGAGAGGCCGAGCCTTGCCCCGCCATAGTGGGGGCCAACCTCGCCATCTCCGGGCGAGGCAACAATAGCTAGGTGGAGCCCCACCATGGTTGAGCGAGGTGGGTGAGGCTCAACCTCGCTAGACCATGGCACTTTGTGCCAACATGCGGGACGTGTCTACATGATAACATGGTGCTGCTTATTTTCACCAAGAATAATGTCGGGCTACTTTACACTCGGAAATTTGATTTTTTCTCAACGGAAAAAGTTGTCCCTAGCAGTGGTAAGTCTTTGGCAGTAATATTAGGTAGAGACGTCAAACAAGGGTTGGGTTAGGTCGAATATGATCCAACCCTTATTGATCCATTTTATCCGTTTTGATCCATTTTCATACAGCACAAATCTAACGATTCATATCCGATCTAACCGTTAATCGACTTGACCCGTGTTACTTAAATATTTATATATTTAATCAAATTATGAAATATTTATTTCTTATAATTTATTAACAAAAATAATATTGTTAAAACATTTTCATGAAAGTAAAATAAAAAAATAAGAAATATAAACTAATATACTTGAGGCCCATTTACAAGTGTTGTTTGGGAGCTGCAGGCCACGGGCCAAAAATGAATTGGGTTAAAACCCATTAAAATCCATATTTTAATAGGCTTTATAAGCATAACCTCATATTTGACTCTTTTTTAAAATTGATTGAGCCCATGTATAACCCAAATGAATAAAAGCGGGTCACAGACCCACATGGACACCTCTAGTATTAGGCTATGAAATCGGATCTTCATGGCTATATGTTATAAAATCGAATGCCTCACTCCTATCTTGCTTCCCCTTCTGCTTTACTTTTTGCTAGGAAAATAGAGCCTGGTCCATGGTTCATCTTGGAATATTTTCTCTTCATCAAAGTTTGTTTACCAAAGCCTCTTTTGAGTGTGTTCTTGAAAATGCATATCTAAGAATTAACTTTGCGGGAAAAAAAGGATCGTTAGGGATGAAGTTTGTACCCATTCCACTATTGTCCCGTCGTCTAAGCCATCAATGATCAGCTCGAGTCTCCAACTCTCCTCCTTCCATAGCGATTCCTCTCGCTCCATAGTGAAAGGGTATGCAAAACTTCCCCATATCCAGATCATGTGGAGGGCATTGGGGCTAGCCAACTTCCCCTATAGATCAAGAGCTACTATGATGAACCTCTTCGAGAAACGCCACACCTCTCTTATGTACTTGATCACTGCCGGAACAAGGATCGAAGGGTGGTGGACAGTGTACCATAACATGATGCTCTGCAGCTCCTCGAATTTCTGCTGGTGGGTCATATCCCAAGCAGCCGACTTTGGATCGACATCCACAATCAGAAGCCACACTATTTCGAACTGGTACTCCGGCCTCGGACGAGACTCTTTGTACATGTGGTTGAGAAGTTCGATGTTCTCAATGGCGATGTCAAGATCTGATATCAGTAGCAATACTGTCTTCTTTCTCAGCACTTCAAGGCTGGCCTGTTTGTTGTGAAATGAGGGAGAACTGCTGCTGTCATATTTCTCTTGACAGATATCGACTCGATCGAGGCCAATGAATCTAATAATGGGAAGGAAGAAGTAGAAGAAAGTAGGACCAAACCCTTGATTTTGTGGAACCGGCCACCAGCGGCTGTATGTCGTCCTTGGCATAGATTAAATGCTTGAGAATGATCATGTTGTCCATGTCAAACAGGCGTACCAGTGTCCGATAAGCCTCGAGATCCCTTGTCTCATATGTTGCCGGAACGAATCTTATCGAGCAGGTGCACCAGGGTGCGATGAGCTTCAAGATGCATTTTCTCATCTGCATCCTCCAATGCTAGAGTCGCGAGCTCAACCTCCAGAACACATCAAACATTCGACTCAGCTTATTGAGTTCATATTAATAGGTGATATGGGAAGCGATTCGAGTGCATTTATCATTAGGCAAGCCGGGGTTTCCGTGGAGGTTGAGAAGAACAAAGCGACGGTGAACAAATACCTTGCTTGGCTTGCGAGGTGGGGCGAAGACAAAAGCCAAAGCCGTGCACGTCAAGGCTAACTAGGTGTGTCAATGGACCGGGTCGAGTCGGGTCTTGACCCGGCCCGGGTTGACCCGAAATTAACGGAGCCGGCCTTGGCCCGACCCGACCCGGCCCGATACCCGAGTTACATGCTTTCCGGATCTTCGGGTCGGGTCCGGTCGGGTCGGTTCCTTACTTTCATATACATCATTAATCATCCACTTCACATATCCCCACTTATGCCGCGGGTCAAGTATGCAAGCAATGAATAAGATAAGATTGATATTGTTCACATTGCCAAAATACTTATCGAAGTTAATCTTCATTCTCTTAGCCATTTCTTGCAAACTCATGTCCTCATCATGACAATACTTGTCAATGATTCCATGGATCCCATATACACTCTTCCCCATATCGTTACTAGTGACATAAGAAGAACTCGAAACTTTTAAAGTTGTATCATAGAACAACTTTAGGAAAGGAAGAAAGTTACGGGCATACTCCCAATCATCACTAGTAGGCAACTATTTCGCCTTGGAAAGCTCTTGAGCAAATTTGCGATCTCGAAATGCCAATGAGCTAAAAGCCGTTTGGAACTTTAGAGTTGCTTCTAACATCATATATGTTGAGTTCCAACGAATCTCCACATCCAAACATACAAGACTCTTGGACTCAATATTCTGAAGCTCAATACACTCCTTAAATCGTCTCAATCTCCCAGGAGAATACCTCACATAGCATGTGATCGTATTCTAATGATGGAATCGTATGTCTTTCAACCCATCTCTCACAATCAAGCTAGTATATGGGCCAACACCTCACGTGGAGTAACTCACCTCTCAACACTAGAGAGTTCCAAGAGCTAAGTTTGTCTTTTAAATGTTGAATCCCTAAGTCATTGGAGCTCGCATTGTCCACGATAACAGAAAATATATTTTGAATCCCCCAATCAATTAAGCCTTTATCAATCGCTTTTCCTATAATCTTGCGGAATGACGAGATTTGACAAAATTTAATATTTTCTTGTTCAACTTCCAATCATCATCAATGAAATGCGCGAGTGGACACATATAACTCAAATTTTGACATGACGTCCATGTATTGGAGAGACTCTTGGAGATGTCTCGGAGAAATATTTTTCAATTTACTTTTTCTTCCAAGTACAACTTGTAACGGTCATGCCTTAATGTGTTCCTCGTAGGGATTACAAAGTTTTGAGTCTATTCACAAATAGCGAAATCCTTCGTTTTCTACGAACTTAAAAGCACTCACCAATGATAAACATGGTTGCCGGTCCATTCGACTAACATCTTGGTAAATTTCCAAGGTCCGGATGAACTACCAACCCCACCAAATCGACCCAAGCCACTTCTTTGCCTTTTATCGACATTTGCATAAGGGTATTCCTTACACCTTGATAAATGCGATGCATTGTGGTGCCTTGACCACTAGCAAACGTATATTAGCCCCACAATATAAACATTGGTTTATCTTTATCAAGAATTGTTTGAAATGTTCCCCACGGTAGATCTCCTCTTTTTGTCATGGTACTTGGTTTCGGTTTGGACATCTAACAAATTAAACATTCAACATTAATTACTAAAAGCTCTCAAGTCACAAACAACCCGGTGAAACAATGCTGTTAAACTACTACATGAAAAGGATTGCAACTATATCAATCATTGTTAAACAAGCGAGTTGCTTTGTTTAATGCAAATGGTTGATTCATATCACTAGTGAAATCGCCACTGACTATATCTTTGTAGAATCCTTGTTGTTATAAGAAGAAGATGCACAAACACTTCACTTTATCGGAGGCAACACTTGTGCAGATTATGCAACATAGAAATTACCTCATCCATTAATAATACAAGGATTGGAACCCTCGAAGATGCAGTTGAACTTGGTCGCTAAAAGGGTCTAATTGAGGAAATTGGCTGATTTTGAGTTTTTGGAACATGCATGAAACAAGGCCACTTAAATTTTAACCATGAGGATTAGCTTGGACGAAAAATGCACGCAAAGCTTCGCCACCCGAACCGCATAAGAATTCGAGAATCCCAAAACCACGACACCCGAGATCAATCAAATCCCAAATGCACCATCGGCATCACCCCATCACGGGTTTGGCACAATCCCAAGAACAACAAAATCACACCGCGAAATCGGAAACAACTCCGCCGCAAAGACGAACAAAGGAACAAGGGAAGACATCGGATCGCACCTTTATTCTCGAGGGCCATCATGAGGACCTCAATTGAGATCGGATCTCCTCCGTGAAATCCCACGAAAACCGAACCGGACCAACCCACGAAGGAAAACATCCCACGGAAGAAATGGTCATTCTGGTTACTTGTTTACCGAGGCATTACGGAGAAAAGAAGCGAGGAGGGTGAGGTCGAATTGAAGAGCTTAAACGACAAAAAGAAAAACGAAACGAAGACGGACGGGGGGAGCGGGAGAAAGATGGAGATTTGCTTACATGGTGTGATGGAGAGGGGAATTCACTAGTGGAGCGGAGGTCGGGTGGCTGTTGGCTTCTGCTGCGGCTACCTGTCGTCGACATCACACTCCTCACTCTACGATCTCCTTCTCCATTTTCTTTTTTTTTTTTTTTTTTTTCGTGCGATCAAACTAGGGTTTTGAAAATGTGGCACTAAGCGGGTAGTGGCAACCTAGGTCGTGGGCTTTGTTTTTTCGGGTGGCTAAAGCTAATCGGCCCGTTTAATGACACCGCCCTATAGAGGCGGCTCCAAGTACTCTAAATTTGAGGGTCGGGTTTTTGCCCTAACGATGGAGCAATATTGAAGGGGGTCCCTTGAGCATATACAGGAAGAACGGATGCAGCAGAAGAGAACATGTAGGAATGAGTAGATATTGGGAGCTTGACAAGTCCTGCGTAGAGAAATTCAAATGATCGCCGAATGACAGCATGAGGGTTATAATCGGGACACAATAAAATACGTGGGTCAAAAAGTGAACTTTCCCCAAAACCACAGGGACCAAAGTGAAATTTCCCTTGAGAGAACGACACATGAGGAAATGGGAACGACGTCGTTCCGTGGCAGCAAAACCTCGCCTCCTTCCTCCGGTCCAGTCGTCGATATTCTAATGCGGTGCCGCCCGTCCGGCCGATGAAACGGTGAACTGAAGAGAGAGAGAGAGAGAGAGAGAGAATGGGGAAGAAGACGAAGAAGCCAGGAAAAGGCAAAGAGAAAACGGAGAGGAGAACTGCAAAAGCAGAGGAGAAGAGAGCTCGCAAAGAGGACAAGAAGATCTCCCCTGAAGACGACATCGATGCTATCCTTGTGCGATGCTTCCGCTTTCTCTCTCAACTGTATTGCGTTTCATTGCATGTTTCTACAAAGAAAACTTGCATGAGCATTTCATCGTAGAGCCTTGTTTTTTTCGTCTGAAACTTGGAATTGAACAGTACCGATGGTACTGTGGTATCCTCTGTTTCTCAGAAAAAGAAAAATGAGCGGCAAAACTGAGTCTTTGTTGTTTGTCAAGAGCAGACTGAGAATTTCAACTCTTCCCAATAGATTACGATGATAATTGATCGATGAACCTCTGTGGGTTAGCACAGACTTGATCGAAACATCTATTCGTTTGAGCTAGAAACTGCAATTGAATTTCTTCCTGTCTGTATTGGGGCTATCTTTTCTTGATTTAAAGTGAGATATGGCTGCTTTCTCCTTCCTTGAGTTCGAATTGACTTATCTGCACCCCCACTGACCAGCTAAGTATACAAAAAGAGGAAGCGAAGAAGAAGGAGGTTCACATTGAGGAAAATGTACCTGCACCTTCTCCGCGATCAAATTGTACGGTAATGCCCTCTTTATGAGCTCTCACTGCACACCATTTTGTTCACTCCCTTTATGGGGGCTTGCCTGGATTATGTGATCGATTAGTTTTTCTAATGGTCCCGTTAACTACTGTAGATGACTTTGAATCCTTTGAAAGACACAGAGCTAATTCTATATGGTGGTGAGTTTTACAATGGCAACAAGGTGAGGCGTTGAAACTGGTAGAGGGAGTACTTATGTTTATACTGCGGGCTCTGATCATTTTTGGTCAACCTGGTTCCTTTGGCACAGACTTATGTCTACGGAGATCTTTACCGGTATGATGTGGAGAAGCAGGCATGGAAGTTGATCTCCAGTCCCAATAGTCCGCCTCCTCGCAGTGCTCATCAGTCAGTTGCTTGGAAAAATTATCTGTATATATTTGGTGAGCTTGTTAGTCTTCCTCCACCGGTGTTTACTTGCTGGTGCAATGTCCATTGTATTCCTCAAATGACTTTGGCAACTTGTTGTTAGGTGGTGAATTTACATCCCCAAATCAAGAACGCTTCCACCACTACAAGGTAAAACACATGCAGCTTAGTTCACGCCAAAACCATCACCGTTTATCTTCTGCATATTGTAACCAAGACAATATGTGAGGGTTTTGTGAAAAAGGTTGATCTATGGTTGAACTTTCTTTTTAGGACTTCTGGATGTTGGACCTTAAAACAAATCAGTGGGAACAACTTAATCTGAAAGGTTGTCCTGGCCCACGTTCCGGTCATAGAATGGTAATCTCATCACTGACCTTATAGTTGTCTTGGTCCTTCATATATATGTGTGTGTGTATATATATATATATATACATACATACACTCACATCCTGTTGCCTCATGCATGTCTGCTTTGCTATCGATCGTTTTTTTTTTTACAGGTTTTGTATAAACACAAAATCATTGTTTTTGGTGGCTTCTACGACACTCTCAGAGAAGTGAGGTTTGTTGACCGTTTCTTAGTCAATAACTTTAGAGGTCCTATAACTCTTTTGATCTGATAAAGATATGAGAAATAATTTTCTGTATGCTTGGTTTGATAGGATGCTTTCTTATCCTTCAGTTGTACTGTTTCCTCTGTGAGGAGATGTCACACTAGTTGTCCTTTTTAACAAAATAAGAGCTCTTTGCCTTCTCCTTATAGGACGTTGGTTGTCTTTGTGTCTTGATGTTGTATGAATGGATTCTCCTTCTAAACTGTGGCTTTTTTCTAAATGAGAATTAGCCGTATGAAATTTAGAAGCCTGCCTCATTTATCGAGATTGCCTTTGAATGAAGAAGTTGTTGTTTATTATAAAGAACATGAGAAGTTAATAAGATATGAGGATTAATTTTTCTGGCAAATAGGTTTGTACTGATCATGTTGTTGCTCCTGCACAAAAGCTACGATTTAACCGTTGTTGAAGTTGCAGTTTAATAAAGCAGATGGAATGGCATACACTTTTCATTTGGCCTCACACTTTATGTTAATATAAACAATTTGATTGTTTAATCTTTTTCTTTTTATCGTGGCCTGGAAAGATTATTAAATCAGGGAGAATCCAAGCATTATTTCCCTTTTCAGTATCCTATGGACTTCTAATCAGCATTTCAGACTTGCTTCTTCAATTTGAAGGTTTGCAAAGCCTCTTACTTCCATTTCTTCTCCATTTTTGCAGGTATTATAATGATTTATTTGTTTTTGATCTGGATCAGTACAAGGTGAACCCCTTGGGCTTTTATTGGTTGGGCTAATATTTTTTTGGTTGGGCTAATCTGTTCAGTCCCTTTTCAATTTGATTTACTTTCTATGAAAAGCTCATTGTCTGCTTTGTTGCAGTGGCAAGAAATAAAGCCAAGGCCTGGATCAATGTGGCCAAGTGCGCGGAGCGGATTTCAATTTTTTGTTCACCAGGATGAGGTGAGTATTTTCAATGCTTCGAGGAGGTAATAGACAACTATTATTAACTTATTGTCACTGCTTGACAAAATAGTTGTATTGAATAGGTGTTTTTAAGCTGGCACTTAAGGTGCAAATGTTAATTCCAAACTCTACCCATTGCATGCTAGTTTGGGGAAGTTCATTGAACAATTTCCATTGATTAATTGCTATGGTCTTTTGACATAGGTGCTTTTGTGTTTATTGCTGACAATAAAAGGGCGTGATAGTCAATTTTAAGGATGAGAAGGGTTCAAAACTTAGTTTCTGGCTGACATCTTTATTGTCGACATTGTATATACTAGCTTTTCTTGTTTCTAGAATTGCCTGAAAGGATGAAGTCTTTGCTACAACTCCCTAGTGGAAGATTAGTCAGTCTAAGTGGGTCTTCCCAAAGTCAATTAGTTGACTTCAAACCTTTATGGACTTCATTTTCTATCTTATTTGTCGAATCAGTTTTGTCTTGATAGTCTCTTTTCTTTGTTTCTTTTATATTCCCAATGGACGTGAACAGTTTTCCTAAATAAATTTTCATCTTCTTAAAAATAAAAACGTTTGGAGTCACTAAAGTTTGTGAAGAAATTTATAGGAATGATTTAACAAGCAGAAATCAAAAGAAGTGCCTGAAGAGGATGAGTACTTATCCAGTTTGAAACGAGCCTCTTTAGGGGGGGTTTGACTACAACAATAGAAGTAAACTAAGCATCTCATTGGTAAGTAACGAATAAATCAAGATGCAGAGACAAGGAAATGGATGAGTAAGTACCATGCATCTTGTTTTGCATCTTTTGGCAGAAAAAATGAAATGGCAGAACAGACAGTAAAATAACAGAGTGATGTAGTTTTACCTGTAGGTACATCGGTCTTTTTCCCTTTCGATATAAATCCACATTACAGGAAAATGTCAGGATGACTACATGCCAAGAAACTTGGTATGGCTAGGAGGATAACTTATCAATTCAGATGTTAACATTGTGAATTGGAGATTATGGAATTATAATGATGGGTAATAATTCCAAGATTGCATCTGTGACATACGTCCTCTCTTTGCTGATGCCGAGCATGTGATCTTATCTCCAAGTCTTATCCGTTCCTTTTCTGAAGCTAATTAAGGAACATAAATGGTCCACATGGCATTTGATATGGACATTTGACAAGAGATTATTCCTAACGACAGCACCAAATACATCAGCTTTTGTTAAGTTTTCTTACGTGGGATTAAGCATTCTTAATAAGCAAATCTTGATTTGTTTATCTGTCGACTTTGGGCACTTTCCCTTTCGATGAACAATAACTTTTACCCATTTTTCCACAAAGTCGAGTTGTCTTTCTGGGTTTTTTTATACTACCATGCGCGGCCAAACCATGTTAGTCAGAGCTTGACTGATACGGCTCGCGAATGTTCTAGTTTGCATGACCTGCATTTGATAACTCCCACTTATAGTATTATAGGGTTTGCAAAGTTTTGCTGAGCTGTCTGTGATTCAGTGTTTTGAATTTTTTCATTAGTAGTCCACAATGACTGCTTTTGAGTGTTACCACTGTCATGTCTTATTCAATGAAATCCTCACATTGCAGATCTTTCTGTATGGTGGCTACTCAAAGGAAGTTTCAACTGACAAGAACATCTCTGAAAAAGGAATTGTTCATGCAGATATGTGGTCCCTTGATCCAAGGACTTGGGAATGGAATAAGGTCCTATCCTTTTAACTTGTGCTTTGGAATTACCTGAAAAACACAATGAAAATTTTGTGCTCTGTGATGTTACTTATGCGTCAATGAAAAAAGAAGGGCATTTGTTTTTCCCTTAATTACTTCACAGACGACTTGAAGAGTTTTGTGGTAGCAAAGGACGCAGTGAACTTGGAACTTAGAATTATCTGCAGTACTTGTAATATTTACATGTATTATGGCTGTCAGAGTTTGGACCTGCTAATTTGATTGTCATCTTGTGCGAACGTTTTAAGTATTTAAAAATACTTCCCAGTATCTTATGTCTTATATTAGACATGGTTGCTGCAGTCTTTGGGAAATCACGTATGCTTGGCATTTAGTGTGCCAATAAATAAAAGTTTTAAAACGTTCCCCTAAGATGACTTTTTCTTCATATTTGGTCCCTGCATTTCATTTAATGAGGGAATAGCATGGTTTGTCTTTTTTACTTGTGAATTATGACATATTCATATATTTTATGTTTTCCAGTTTTCTCACTATTCTTATCACAAACCAACATTTAGTCAGGCATCTTTTATTTCTTGCCTCTCCGGTTTTCTATTACCTCTAGAAAGCAAGGCACCAGTGCCTTATTTATTGATTCCTACAAAGAGCATCTCTCTCTCTCTCTCTCTCTCTCTCTCTCTCTCTCTCTCTCTCTCTCTCTCTCTCTCTCTCTCATGATCTCACCTTTTGCTTTTAACAGGTAAAGAAAATTGGAATGCCTCCTGGCCCACGTGCAGGATTTTCCATGTGTGTTCATAAGAGGAGGGCTTTACTATTTGGTGGCGTGGTTGATATGGAGGTTAAAGGTCAGATACTTTTGCATGTCATTCTGTGTTCTTTCCTACGATTATCCTCCAGACTATTGTTAACTAAGTAACTTGGAAGTTTGACTTTTAGTTTCTCATGTCTCCTTTTTTGTACTGTCGGTTTCTAGTATTTGACTTTTCATTACTATAAATGAATATATTAATCGAATACGTATGGTATAAGCATGGGGATGCTTCCTCAATCTGTAATGTTTTTCCAATGTGGACCTCCTACTATTTTTCTAATGTGTGGTCTTCAACCTAGAGATTTTTCCCAATCAATCCCTGTTATCTTAGCTGTTAAGGGGTGATAACGTCTGTATAATGAAGCGTCCATTTGGGACTACAGTGGGCCACTAACATTTTCTGTAGAATATGGCAATTTTTAACTGAATATGTACTGATGATACCATGAACGGCCGAAGCAGTAGGTTTGAGGACAACATTAGACAAAACTAGTAAGAGGACCATATTGCATTAACTATTCTGATTGATGTTGACTCTTGTTATTTGTATTTATGCGCATGCAGGTGATGTTATGATGAGCTTGTTCTTGAACGAACTCTATGGTTTTCAATTAGACAACCATCGTTGGTAATCTTACATTTTTCTTTTCTTGTTTTTCAGATGACATATGCTTTTTCGGCACAAATGTCGCCGAAGTTCTTTTGTGGTCAATAATTAAAGTTTTCAGCTATTTTAGGCAAAGAGAAAGATGAGAATATGATTGCATTATATGTCTGACTTACAGGTACCCATTAGAGCTACGGAAGGAGAAGTCAACAAAGGAAAAGGTATAACCTCTGTAAAAGCATTTGTTCGGGTTCTGAAATTTATTATCTCGCAATTGGTTTGAGAGTTTCTTATGGAATATTTTTTATTCGCCTGCTGTATTACTTCACATCTTTTGGTACAGTAAAAGTTGACACTTACATATTTGGTAGCAGTTAAAACTTAGTTCTGATAGAAAACCCCACAACGAGGATGTCGATGATAAAAACCAGACTGCAGAATTTGAAGCAAAAGAAAAGGATGATAATAAGGAATACTCAGATGAAGCGGTTGATATGGAAAGCTACATGGATGAGGTATCACTTTGCCTGGATAAAGAATTGGTTATCGGTGATAATGGGATAAATGCAAGCTCAGCCCGAAACCTGCAGGCACGTGCTGCTAGTGGTGTCCATCATTCTCCTTTGCCAGAGGTCTGTAATTTTTTACTGCAGGATTGTCCCACTTTCACAGTTTCTGTAACTATTTTTATTGACATCTGGAACTTGTTTAGATAGTCAAGCCTTGTGGACGCATAAATTCTTGCATGGTGGTTGGGAAAGATACTCTATATGTTTATGGAGGGATGATGGAGGTTAAGGATCAAGAAGTTACTCTTGATGATTTGTACTGCCTCAATCTCAGCAAGCTTGACGAATGGAAGTGCATTATACCGGTTTGTATTTCAAACATAAAACTCGCTTATTAGCTAATGTTGACATCCTTTTCCAGAAAAGTAATGGAGCAGAATATTCCTAGAAAATTAAGGTGTGTTTTAATGCTGTTTTCTATAATGCTACTTTCACTTTTCCAATTTAGGCATCTGAATCAGAATGGATAGAAGCCTCAGAGGATGAAAATGAGGATGAGGATGAAGATGAAGATGGAGAGGACAGTGAGGATGAAAATAATGGCGATGTCAGTAGCGAGAATGAGGATGATGGTAGTGATGAAGATGATGCTTCAGAGGTGACTCTACTTTCCTCTTTTGGCATCAATATGCTTCTTTCCCATTTACATCAATTTAACTTCAAATCTGATACTCACTAAAAGAGAATGTCAATTACTTTTTGAGAATCAGGGATGCTCCGTTCTTTGTTGTAATGAGCGTGAAGGTCAAATCAATACAATCTGCTAATTAGATATGTGTTTGGTCAAAGCATTCAGAGTGTCTAAACACATTAAACTAATGGTTATAAAGATACATGGTGGTGAGTGGTAGTTGTGGCTAATAACGATAAATACTATAAGCTGGGTTGCTAATTAGCTTTAATGGATGTCCAGAATATGCAGGGAAAGGGTAGATTCTAACTATTGCCTTTTGTTTTGTCTCAATTATTTCTGAATAGGCACTCTAGCAGATTTCCTTTTGTTCTCATGCCTGTTTTTCTTTTGTTCCTGTGGGAAGGCTAGAAAAGATGCTTCTGCCTCATCTCATGTGGGAGATGCTGTTGCAATGATAAAGGGTGAAGGAAAAAATCTTCGTAGGAAGGAGAAGCGAATTAGGATAGAGCAGATCAGAGCCAACCTTGGGCTTTCAGATTCTCAAAGAACACCTGTGGTAGGTTCCTATTTTTAACACTTCATCTCTGAAGGTAAAATTGGCATCTTAAAAGCATGGACTGAATGTGTTAGACTTGCTTTTCTTGTCTTTCCTTTTTAATGAATACGTTGGTTTATCCAACTATTTAACTAATTGTTTTCATGTTGTATTGTGAAGCCTGGAGAGTCCCTGAAGGATTTCTATAAACGTACAAATATGTATTGGCAAATGGCAGCTTATGAGCATACTCAACATACTGGAAAGGTTTGTTCTTTTGTCTTCTCATCTTGAAAAAGTAATGGCAGCGGCAGATGAAGCAGATATCGTCTCACTTAAAGCATTGTAGGCAAACTGGTTCAGCAGAAAAACAAAATTCTGACCACTCAGTTCCTGAACGCACCAGTTCTAGTAACTTCCCCATTCCGCCTCCTCTCTCCCCACCCACTTTGCACTACAGAAAGTGAATGGAACAGTTTGCGCTGAATCTCTGTTAGTCTGGACAGAAAATTAAAAATGTCAGCTTCTATAGAGGCAGTGAAAGTTAATTTAGAAGATGATATGTTATGGTTGATATCCAGACATGGGAAATGTAACTTTCAGTGCTTGCAGTGTGTTCAAATTTATTTTGCTGGTGCAAGCATTAATTCATGCAGTCTCTGGGTCTCTCCAAATAAATAAGAACATGTACGCTATTCTCCTATTTGAATTGCAGGAGCTCAGAAAGGATGGGTTTGATCTTGCCGTCATTCGTTACAGGGAGCTTAAACCGATTCTAGATGAAGTAATTTCTCTTACATTCTCTAGTTAGATAGGTATGTGTTCCTTCCCTCCTTGAACTTGCGCAAGGACTTACAACTTTCTTGCCCTGCAGCTGGCCATACTGGAGGCCGAACAAAAGGCTGAAGAGGCAGAAGGCCCTGAAACTAGTTCAAGAAAGAGAGGGACAAAGAAGAAGAGTACAAGTTTGCTCATAAAATAGCAACTCCACTTTCACGACATGCCCAGATTCTGGTGAATTCAAATATTCACTTGGTTAATTGCTGCGTGCACAAACCCCATGATTCGGGGTTTGAAGGAACAAATGTTTTTTGCTGAAGAAAAATGGGAATCTAGAAATGGGGCACCAAAATTACGGTCGTCAGTGCCCAGATCTGCACGTTGGACTGTGGGATGAAGCTATATGTAGTGGCAAGTGTGGAGATCTGGAGATATCTGAGTGCTGGTGTTCTTGTACGTTAAATTGAAAATGTATAATTTCTAGAGCATTAGTCCTCTACTCATGCTTTTAATTTCGTTTGGGTGGAATTTCAGGTACTTTCGGTGTCATGTTTGCAAGTGTCCATGGGGGACTTGAGTCTTGCAGGCCACGCACTACATGTACTGCTTTACGCAATCGGCGATTACGACAACTGAGGAAATCAATGTGTAATTTATGAAATGGGTATGAGTTTGATGATTCTGCAGAAGTAGAATGGCTGTTGTTACCTTGCTGCTATCTAATACGTAGGGAAATATTACTCAAGACGGAGAGACAAGCTCTTTATTCTAACTCGTCTTAACATTCAGCAATGATTATGAGTAGACCGTGGATACCCAACGAACCCAGTTCTGAAATATCCGTGAAGTAATGGGAGCATTATAATCTTGAAATTTAAAGGCAAATCTTTCGCTGCTGTCTTATTGAATGGATGGATTGATTGGCCAAAGCATGGACTGCCCTTTCGTGCTCCACACACCTAGAAAAATTTCAGTGAACCCGGTCGATTTAAAAGTTGTATCGCGGCAATTTCATGCAGCTTGTCGTAAGTAGGTGCTCTACATTCGTAATATGAGTAATGCTGTGAGTACCGACACTCAAACGAAGAGACGAAGCTGACCAAGTTGACGTCATATACATCTACAAAATCGGTCCTCGACTGAATGAAGGTCGAAATTCGGTGGGTTGCTGGGTCTTTTGCTTCATTCAAAAGATCAAAACACAGACTCAAAGGATGAAGCCGAAGAATGTCCGAAAAGGTTTCAGACAATACGATGTGTCTTCTCTTTCTTTGTCTTGTTTTCCGATCTCATGCTTCCTCTTCCATATACTCTGGTTAGATCAGATCACTGAAGATGTCTTTCAGGCGACCACGCTTTCACAGAATGTAGTATTTGAGAGACGCATATGGCAGCGAGGAACCCCAGGAGAATCGCAAAAAAGCACAAGTTTTAAGAAGTTGGGAAAAGACGGACAAAGATCAAGATCACAATGACTCAACAAATCACACCCCATAGACAGATCAAGGCTCAAGACTGCCTACTCAGAGAAATAAGAAGGCTTCGCACGGATGCGGCTAAACATATGGAGCTGAAGCTGAGTCGGTAAATTTACGGATCGACATCGCTGTTGCTCATCATGAACTGGGTTATACATGATTCAAACTGCAGATTCAAATCGTCTAACTTGAAATGTTTATGCCCTTTTGAGATTGCATCGACTTCGCCGGCGGAAGTTCAGTAAACAGGAAGGAAATGCCTCATTATAGGTGAAGAAACATGTTGATTAGAGATGTCTCCCTTTTGTTTCGTTTGAGTAGTGACCCAACAACCTTTGATTTGTGTGTTATCGGAATCAAAATGTCCCTTCCCTAGTCATTCCATGATAGAGCTCTCCATGGGACTGAAGCGGGAGGAACGTTTGATTTGAAGTAGCATGCATATGCTTAGACCAAGTTGACAACATGTTTCCACGTCAAAGATATTATTCCAGCCACGGATGATATCTAAAGGCATTCTCAATTGACTCGAATGCGGAACATATCATCGAACAAGGTACTGCACCGGCCACGGATCATTTCTGCAACTAAACCAATACTACAATCCCAGATCCTCGAGTTATGGGAACTTGAACTATACAATTACATGTTCTACTTGTTATGGAATCTGAACTACATTTCATCGAGAAGACCAAATTCACATACGACAACATATCATAATTGACTTTGTCTACTGAGTTTCGTGTGGATGGATCAACCTCACTGCTTTTCCAATTGGCGCTCCAACGACTGCAAAAAGACTTGGATAGGTGAACCGCAGTTCCTTAGAAATAGTCTAAGATCCACAAATCGGTAGCAGATATTATTTCCAACCTAGAGCACGAGATTGATTCAGGTCCAGCTGGCCATACAAGTAAATCGGCATTCCTCCTAATCAATTGCAGGAGGATGTACTGTGAAGGGCAACAGCAGTCGTCGAAGCGTGTATGCCGTGTGGAATGTCACTTTGGCTTTCACTTAGTTAAACCAATTCAATTTAGTCCCTGAGCTAGATACACGCAATTTATATCCTTAAGCATCGATTTTCTATCAGATTCTCGTATTGGCAAAACTATTTTACTTGCAGCGTTTTTCTTGCTCCCAAAAATAACAGAGCCATCATTGCCTTTGACAAAGTTTTTACATCATTTAACAGGTCAGCTGAACAGTGCAGAAGAGAATCTGAGAAGGGAAGGATTTGCTAGACTACGCTGTACAAGAGAATGTATCAGTCTGATGGTAAAAGCAGAGCAAATTCAAAGCCCTGTAAAAAGGTTTGAGACGGATCTCACTAAAGAAAGGAATACATATGGTTTCTTTTGCGCTTTAACATTTTCATAGATCATTTCCTCATATCAGTATACAAATTGATGATTAAATAGATGCTATCATAATGCAACTCAATACCCATTCTACAAAATTTGTCACTCGAGGTACTTCACCATGTAAGGCCCTTCAAGCTCATAGCCCAATTTCCTGTAGTAATGGCGAGTTCCCACACCAGATATGACTGCTATTTTCGTGGATCTATGCTCCCTATGAGCGATCTGTTCAGCTTCCTCCATCAGAAGTGTACCATAACCCTGTAATAATTGCACCATGGGGGAAGTCAAATGGTGTTGTCAGGCAATCTTGTCATCCCTCCCAAGGCACATAAAAGAGGCATCCAAGTTATCATGCTAACACTGTCATTCTTTCTCATCCTTTAGTAGACATGGTTACCTGGTGTTGCAGTTTCTCAGCATCACGTCCATGAACTGGAACAGCAGTTCCATACACATGAAGCTCCCGAACAATAGAGCACTTCCCTAACAGCTCAGGGCAAGTGGTGTTCTGTCCACACTTCCGCAAGCGCAACAAGCCAACGAGTATATCCTGAGTTGTATTGAAAGAAGGTATTTAATGGTTTAAATATGCCACAGGCCACATTGTTGCATCAAAAGATGTAACAAACACGATTTAGAATTCATTGCCAACAGATAAGAGAGTACTCTGCCATCTCAATTCAAAATATTCCAGTCTCTGCAGATTGCCCTAAATATCGTGGTTTTAAATCAGTGTCATGTGCAGAACAGAAACTGAAGCATACCACTTATTCAAAGCATTATCAATTTTCTAAGAGTCTGTACGAATATAACTTGCTTCATGGCAAAGCAGCTATCAAATGCTGCCAGGCACACACATGATTATGTATATGCACTTGCACTCGTTTGATTTTTTCTTTATTCTGTGTGCTTGCGCGTGCGTGTGAGAGAGAAAGACAGAAAGAGAGAGAGAGAGAGAGAGAGACCTGGCGTGTATCTTCGTATGATAGAAATGTCTCCCAACCTTCATTCGCTGAATAATCACGCCGAACAAGCTCAACTTCTTCTGGCTTGATGTTATGGTGTATGTCCTTTACCAATCCGACAAACTTTATTAAATACATTTGTTGTTACTCCAGCCCATAGACAAAACATTCCGAATAACCACAGACTTCTCCAGTTACCTGAATTCCGGCTTCACGAGTTCGTACATCGCGGCACTTCAAGCCTAAATCATCCATTCTGGCCAAAGCTAATTCGCGAAGGTTTCCTTTCTCAACACCGGAAGTGACTAAAGGCATGGGAATATCACGCTGAACTCTATAGACACGTGTCCAAGGTGGCACCATTGCCAGGATTCTTGCAACAATATCCACAAGTTGCTCAGGTGGGTAATTTCTATACCTGAAATGCATGCCCACTATAACTAGTACTTGATTACAGAACACACATAAAATTCTAAGAATCATTATCTCATTAACAATACGTATTCCACAGGTCAATGTTTCAATAGTGGTAAACCAGATTCAGCAATGTCGTAATCCCAGAGAGAGAGAGAGAGAGATCACACCTGCCAGTTTTCCAAAGTTCATACAACCCAGTTCCACGAATCACAAGGGTAGGATATATTTTAAGCCCATCTGCTCTAAACAGGGGGCTTTCGAAGAACTCCCGGAAACTTTCCAAGTCCCTCTCAACTCCCACATTAGGGAGATCCGGCATCATGTGAGCAACAACCTATAGAAGAAGCACAAAGGCAAGGTGAAAAGAAATACTCAAGTAGTCCAAGCCCACTATGGTGAAATGCTGACAGGTTCCACGGATACAATTGATTGATTGAAGTCAACTCTTCAAACCAAAGTCCTCTCTTCTGTAATAATAACTATCAACTTGCTTTTTATTAATGAAGCCAATAAGAGTATTACATAATGAAGTGACAAAATTCATGACTGCACACCTTAAAACCAGCATCCTTTGCCAAGCAAAAACAATCAGCCACAGCGGCAACAGTGTGACCTCTATTAGTGTCACGTGCAACATCCTCATAAGTGCTCTGGACCCCAATTTCCAGTCGTGTACAGCCATAGGAAAGCATCTGCCTCAAATGGGGTCCAAGGCAGTAATCTGGTCTCCTGGCAGAGAAGACGATTTATTACATTTGAACGGCTAAAATGGACATTTCTACCAAGAAGAGAGAATTCTTTCTACAGAAGAAAAAGGAGCAAAAGCAGGCATAGTTAACGTCGAAAAATGCACATTGCAGAAGGAAGAGGTAAAACAAATACTAACAAGAAAATAGAAAAAAACCTCCACTAAACAGCAGTTAATTGACCCTCAAATTATCCTAGCCTAGCCATACTGCCCTCTCTATTTTTAGATGCTAATGCAAAGAAGCCCAAAGAAATTATACTATAGGGATGTCAAAGATTGTCAATTCCTCATTCCCAAATCCTCAGCATCTCTTTATGCCTACGGATACTTAGTTGATCCTGACTAGTTAAAGAATTGCTATCAGAAAAAGAGCTCAAGGCTACAGCACCATGCCCTCTAATGATGACTAGAAGCAGCTGTTTACTTCTGTTGGAGGCACAGAATGTTTTTGTCATTGAAAATTCAGGACCTAAACAAACTACCGAAGCAAATTGACCTCACTCGAACAGTGACTCGATTGATTTCTCAAAGTCATCAGTAACTCACGTTTCAATAGTCATGCCGATGCACTTTACCGCACTGTGCTCTGAGTAGGCAACTGCCTCCTTCAACATTGGCTGACGTATGTCCTGATAAAGCATCATGAAGATTCCTGATGAAATAATCACGATAATCTGCTGGTAGAGACATGAAAGTGCCACCCATCAATATGAACTCTACCTGAAATCCAAAGAAGGCATATAAAAGGTACATAAGAGAACGCTAAATGGGAACTTTCACAACTACAAAGGGGACAATGTAATACAGAGCCTGCAAACCAACCTTATCAACGCTGTGACCCAGCCGCTTAAGCTGATCTATCCTACTTCTGGCTTGGACGTACGGATTATACCTGAAAAGCCGCATTAAGGTACAAGGTCCACAGTTTCGCAATTGCTGGTACATTACCTCACACTCACTTTAGAATCTAATCGTTTCTCCTCCTTTTTAACTAGTCTACGATCTTCATAATTTGGGAAATGCAGAACACAGCACCAACAACTATAACAACGGATTGTACTGCTCTGATTAATAGGATGAATTATGAAATGATCATGGACCATAAGTACTCGGATAAAAGTACAAACTTGAATATGACGGACGAAAACATGACACGCTTACCTAGCCCTAATTGCGCGCATGCTTGTTGGCTCATAACCAGTGTAAGACTGCGTGCTGTACTCGAAATCCGAGTCAGGTCCCCCAGGACAATACACGCATATATTTCCTGTCGTCGCGATGTGGGGGCACCGGTGCGGCTTCGACATGACGGCCACGACGGCGATGCCAGAGGCGGTGCGGACGGGCTTCGCCTTGAGCTTCGGGAGGAGCGCATCGCGGTCGGACTCCGGCAGCGCCGCGATCATTTCCACAAGCTTCGGAGCTCGCGAGAGGCCGTACTTGCGGCACGCGGCGGATTTGAGCGCGTTGAGGTCGACGTTCTGGCCTTTACGAGAGAGGTCCACCATTGAGCTCACTATCTCCCCGATGGCCCTCACGCGAGCTTCTTCTTCCGTTAACCCGTGCGCTTTGTATCCGCCGCCGCCTGGCCGCGTCGGCCTCCGAGTCTCCGCCACTGCTGCGGCCGCCATGAAGAGACAGGGAGAGAGAGAGGGAGAGGGAGAGAGGAGGTCGAAATCTAGCCGAGGTTTTGTAAGATGGTTTAATGATTTAATCTTCGGATTTTCCCTTGAACCGCCGGTTTTCGGGTTACGAATCTGGACCGGGTCTAAAACAACTTTTCTTTTTCCTTGATTCTAGACATGTCTGGTTTACGTTTTATTGTTTATTTCTTGTTTAATCAACTTGCGAACATTGGTTCTTCTAAAATCTAAATTTCACCCAAATTTACGATTTATAGTTTCTAAATATCGCAGGGAAAAGATTAGAAAAAAAATCGATTTCCTCCTTAAATAAAAATGAAATTCCAATGTCTGCAAAAGTCACAAGAAATCAAGGTCGAGTGTGTTGACGAAATTAGATAAGGAAGATCAAAAAGAGAA
This sequence comes from Rhodamnia argentea, assembly GCF_020921035.1. Lineage (NCBI taxonomy): Eukaryota > Viridiplantae > Streptophyta > Magnoliopsida > Myrtales > Myrtaceae > Rhodamnia > Rhodamnia argentea. The sequence continues at coordinate 10,183,477 of NC_063155.1, forward strand.
CTCACTTTCCTGGATCATTCACGATGCAACTTAACATACAAATTGGTATCATAAGTCGACATCCTCAATCGAGTTTGACCCAACAACGGTTTGCCACTTGCAAAATGCAAACACGAATAGAAAACAAGGTTAGTTAAGTGTTCTAAAACACCAAGAGAGTCTATTTCTTAGAGTTGCTAATCGGGAGTGAGCGATTTCAAGGTTGGTCAAGTTTTTAGCTGGAACCTACCTATCGGAATGAGTTTCCCAATTTTTTTGAAATTAAAACTTACCATACATACCTTGAAACCCGAAACTTACTCTAGTACAAGTTTTGAGGTCCACTACATGTATTCTTAATTGGACAATAGCAGTAGATTATCACTTCTAATTACCACAATTTCTTGTTGCAATCTACAAATCATAATTCATATTTAGATGCACTAAAAATATGAAACATTAATAAAGTAAAATTATTAATCATGGATATCATCGGATATTGAAATTTAGACTAACGGTTTCAAATTACATATTCATCATCACACGTTATGAAGTACCTCGGGATCACGCCAAGATATGAAACAAGAAAGCACAATTACCTGTTCCAAGTTTCAAGTTCCAAATTCCAAGCTTGAAACCCGCCCATTGAAATCGGTTTCTCGATTTTTAAAACTTAGAACCTACTTTGCATATCCTGAAACTTGAAACCGGACATGTTTTTATCGGTCCGGTTCTATGTTCTACCCCGCAATTATGCTCCCTTGTTGCAAACCAGTCATAAACATATTGAATAGACAAAAATGTAATGAAAATATGCCCGAAAAGCATTAACAAACATATTGTAATATAATTGGTGATGAGCATCAATATGAGGGAAATAGTCTCCATTGACAAAAATATCCTTTCATAGTATTATCCTTTTCAAGAGACGTGAAGGGTAAACTTGAATAGATATTGCAATAATTAGAGGTGATCGGTTCTCAAACGATCCGATCTAGATCTAATCGAACCTACCAGTTTTGTTTCCTAATGGTCTAGTGGAACCGATCGCTGCTTGAAATACATATTCACACATTTTTCATATTTTGCTATAGTTAAAGTGGATGCACCCTTTTGCGTCGCAACAACATTGTCAACTAAGGTGAGGTTGTATCCACTTCTCCTTACCTTCAAAAAATCAAACCCTTCCAAAATTGTGTAACCATGACCACGCTCACTTAGTTCACCATCTTTGCATGATTTCATACTTTAGGAAAACCCTTAATCGAGTCACTTTCATTCCACCATCATCTGTAAAAGCACCTTTAGTAATTAAGAGTTTTTTTACTATTAAATAATAATTAAAAGTTTAAATGGTTTCTTTTTATATTTTTTTAGGAAGATTAAAATAGAAAAATAATTGATCCGATCCAAACGTTCGAGTTGGTGGTTCCACTCCTGAAACCGGTAACCGGATTGAAAATCATCAATTCCAATTTTGTTGAGCCAAAAATCAGATTGGCACCTCTGGAAAATGGATTGAACCGATAGATTTTCAATCCCGTCGGTTCTTTTTGCCCACCCCTAATCATGAACCCATTTCCCTCCACTTCCTTCCACTTTTGAAGAGAAATGAGAAGGCCCAAGTAATTCCTTCCTCCCATTTCTGTCTTTGCTGCCTCGAACCAAAATCTAAAATACTAATTTCACAAAATTAGCAAGATATTTTAGGTGAAATTTATATGCCAATATTTGGATTTGGAAAAATTTTGAGTTTGTTGGATTAAATAAAAAGTTAAATAGATTTTAATTAAATCAACAATCAAAAACATTGAAAGAATTTCGAGTGTGTCGGATTACAAAGAATTAAATTACACGAATCAATAAATTTTAACTAAATATAAAATGAAATAAAAAAAATCAATCGAAAGCACGTCATGAATGGGGCAAAGAAATAATTTGTTTTAATCCCGGTCCAGATTGTGACCCGAAACCGATTCCTTTTTTGACCCGATCCGACTGCGCGGTCCAGATCGGTTGTCGGGTGACCGCTTTCTCGGTCGGACCGTGTTGAAACTTAGAAAAGCGTTCTTTTTACTTCCCTCTACTTCCAGAAAAGCCGTGAGCGACGGTGGCGGGTCGATGGAGAGTCGTGATCGGAGACGTGAAATGGAGGCGGAGATGTTGGAGGACGTGAGCGAGGCCGTCGCAGCGATAAAGAAGGCTAAGCACGTGGACCAAGTGATTTGCGCTCTCCACTCCCTCGCCGTCCTTGTCTTTCCCGTCGATTCCTCTCTTCTCTCAGGTCTCTTTGTCGTTCGCTTTTGCCTATGAACTTCATGGATTACCATTCTCTTTTTCTGCTAATTTTGTAACGTGGGAGAACTCGAATAACTTTTTCTCTTCAAGACATGGGACTGCTGCTGAACTTTCAACTCCAGTTTGGTTGCTTCTGTTTAGAATTTTTTTTTTTTCCTTTGGCTTCTGTGGTGTGCTGTATAACATGAATGAGCTGATTACGTTTTCTTGGTGACAATGCTTGTGGGGTTCTCTCCTCTATTATTTGTAGTCATTCTAGAGTTAGTGACTGGAGTTGTGTGGTGTTTACTGTTTTATGTCTTGATGTGCAGGCGTTGTTGATGAAGGATACAGAGATCAGGTGGCTGTTTGCGCCTGCTTCAGTTTTTGTTCAGACCCGACTCTTCTGGGGAATTAATGTGATATTCGCTGCTTTTTTCTTTAATGTAGATTCTCGGGATGAACCTTCCATCTGCAAATGAGAGAGAAGATCGGTGGCAGACGTTCTACCGCGGAGCTGCATTTCCATCTTTAGCTAGAGTCCTATTATACGGTAGCATGTTGTTTTTGAAATTATGATTTTTCCATCATGTTTTATTCCTCAAAATGTAGCCATCGCCCCCCACACAAGGCAGGAAAGGTATTGGAATTACCTTTCCTCTTGCAGATTGGTTGCCGCTTCTGTGTTGATCCTGGGCACTATCTCATTTGGAGCCATCATTCTTGGTCACATTGTCTACCATTTGATTAGATATGTGATTGCTATTGAGGTTGCACTTCTTTAAGTTGGTGTTAGAAGCATCATACTTGATGCTTGAGTTGATGAACCCAAAATTCTTCCTTATCCTCACATGATCCCCCAAATTTATCCTCGCGAGAGACTTATCACTCATACATACCTACTAGTCTTGATTGTAGCTGTTATCTGGTCAGATGTCGCCTCGGACTGGCTTGCGTGCTTTCCCTTCACTGCACAGAAGCATGTATACGATGTTTTCTTTGTGGATGGACTTGCCACTGAGGTGGTTCAGACTCTGGTTCCTCGTCTACACCAAAACAGCATTGCTGGTCTTGATGTCAATGCCATTGTCTCGAATGTCCAGAGGTATGAGCGAAGGCCCTTTTCTCTTACTTAATAAAGTGGGAAGGATAATCATATCGACCTGTATAAATTTGTCTTTCCAAGCGATTATTATGGACATTGAATCCAAGGAACACAATGCCAACAATGCAGTTAATATAGCCTTTTATTTTCCTGACAGATTAATAGTGCTTTTCTTGCTTGAAAGCACCGGAGTGCTCCGTATTGCTACAGAGTTTGCCAGATCACAAAGGGAAGGTTCTTCTCATGAACAACTCCAGCCTGTCATATCAAGGGTGGCACAGCTTATAGCATCCGTGCCTGACAAAGCACAGTTCAGGGCTCTGTCTTCTCTTTCAGCACAGTATCCTTTGTTCTGTCATTCCCGATGTTGAGTTTGCTTGCCTATGTTGTTTCTTCTTCCTTCTAATCTGAACCTTACCTAATGATTTTGCCAATATTAAATGCATCGGTTTAGTGATTTTTGATCTGGACTTATTCGATCCTCCTTTGATGTGTTTGTTCTTTACATGAGAGTTGAAGCATTTTCTTCAGGCAGATAATTACTCAGCTTTTCTGTGGATTTGATGGAAGAGATTTGACGACAGATCCTGGAAGGACTCTCAACAAGAGTGAGATGGATGGCACCTTTCATTTCACTGGGGAGATATTTGCTCGCATCTGTCGTCGGGGATTTACAGGTTGGTAACGGACTTAAGCTCTGCAATTTTTGTTTCCTCATGTTTGTGTGTGAAAGAGAATTTTATTTTTATCATTGGTGCTTCTGTTGTCGAGGTCTTTGTTCATGGGCTTACCCATTCTGATCTAAATTTTTTGCATGTGAAAAAGAGTTATGGACCTAAGAGTCATTACCCACTTAAGTTGCATACAGAAGTGATTAGATTGCTCTATTCAAAGATTTCAGAATCTTTGTAACCCTCTAGGTCCAAGGCCGACCAGACACTGTCTCGAACTTTCCACCAATATGAACGCTGGAGAATTTGGGTTCTAGACAACCAAATTCTTTGTTAGATAGCACTGTTTTCCTAAATGTCCTAGTATATGCCAGTCACACAATACTATGCCTTTGTAAAAGTCTGTTATTATTCTTTGTGAGTATGCTATCTGACTTATTCTTAGTTCATTGTCTTCACAATGTTAATACATAATTGTTTCTTCACTTACAAAAATGGTGTCCAGTAGACTTGAGAGTTGACACCAGACTACTGGATTTCCTTTTTGGGCAGATGTTTTGGCTGGTGAAGTGGTTCCTCGGATGCTGAGTCACATCCGAGGCTTATTGTTATCAAAGGGAACAACTATTGCGGCAGATGTATTTGAATCAGATCCAGGGTCCCAGTTTTGGATAAAGATGATGGGAAATATAAAAGATTCCTATGCTGTTGAAAGAACTTCAGAAGAGCTTTTACGTGGGCTTGCTACTGAACATATAAATGACACTGAAGCTTACTGGGTCATTTGGATATTGTTTCACAATCTGTTCTATAATCAAGAATCTGTCCGGTACGCAAGTTGTTATCATTGTTATTGCTTTGACATAAGTAGATCTTTGTCGTTCTATCCACTGTCTTCATCCAACCTCCATAACCTCTCCAAATCCAGGAAGCTCTTTTAACTTGCTGCCGTCCAATATCTGTGGCTTATATACCTGTTAATGTGATGAGCTATTATAGTGTTTCATCTGATATGTTTTAGCTATTGGGAGAAATTGCTGTTGGACTACATCAAATCCTTACATACGGGCGCAGACACTTATCTGCTGTAAAGATTTCTGTTTAAGAGGAGTTTGATATAATTCCCTGGTTATGGCTTTAGATTGCACCCACAATTCAGTGGAAGTAATAGAACGGTTTTATTCTTTGATGATTTGCCACATGTCAATTGCATAATTTTTTTTGGGGGACTTCTCAGGACATTGTTTCTGGACAAATTTCTGCTCTGGAAAGTATTACCTGTTCAGTGCCTGCGTTGGATTTTTCAGTTTGCTGTGTTTGGATGCCCTCCTAATCCTGATTCACAAGTCTCAAATCATGTTTCGCAACAGCTTCCAGTTACACTGCAAAGTCTGGTGGTAGTATGGTCCAAACAGGAGTTTTTGCGATCAGCATCATTGGAGCAGCAAGTTTGTATCCTCTTATTATTTGTTGTGATATATCTATTCATGGTTCTCAGTATTCAGGACTGCTGGCCTATGTGAAAAAAGAATGAAATGACAGAACCTCTCCGTCTTCTTTGAAATATTGTAATAGTTCCTACAGATTGAGTGCTTGTTGAATTCGTTAAACATTTACCAGACAAAATGTAAAGTGAACTCTTGAGGACCAAAGTAATATCGAATTGCATTTGGCATTATGTATTACCTTGATTTTCGTTCAGATGTTACAGCAGCAGTAGGCCTTTTACTGGAGCAGATGTCTAAGGAAGAACTGGATAAGTCTAAGGATGTGATGCGCTCAATTCTTCAAGGAGTTAGCTGTATATTTTTGTCTACTTACTAGTTTAAATGGCAATTAGGTAACCATTTCTGCCCTTTTACTTGTTGTTTTAACCTCTTGCAGGTAGGCTGGAGAGTCCTGACCATTTAATTAGAAAAATGGCTAGCAGCATTGCTCTAGCATTCTCGAAAGTGATTGATCCAAAAAATCCTTTGTACCTTGATGATAGCTTCAGTGGAGAGAGTATCGACTGGGAGTTTGGCTTAGGTACCTCCAAATACAGTGCGCTGCCTACGTCTAATTCCCAAACAAAGGGAATTCATGAAACAAAGACATCTGTTGGCACAGTGGACATGACTGAGTTCAATGATATAGCCACTGATGGGCAGGAAGGTGATCTGAAAAATGAAAGGAAGAAGTTATCTGAGTATAAGATGATTGACCCTGATGAGATTATTGATCCAGCTAGTCTAGAACTTGAAAGAGGATCTGATTTTGAAAACATGAGCGAAAGTTCCGATGCCTCGAATGACACTTCATTGGAGCCATATGACTTGACAGATGATCAAACTGATTTAAAGAGAAGATTTTCCCAGTTGGTTGATGTAGTGACAGCATTACGAAAAACTGATGATGTCGATGGGGTAAGTCATTCTGTTGTGCTTGTTTATTTCTTCATCGTGCACAATTCTCTTGAAGAAAATCCATTTCTTTCCCAGGACACTTATGAGATCTTGTTTGGTGAAATTTTATTTTGCACATTTGTAGTATGACAAGTCCACAATATAAAGAAAACTGGTTTTGGCAAAGTTGCCACTCATTCTGGTTTGACCAGATGGACACAGGAGTTCTCTGAACGAATGTGCTCCTTTCTTATTTTGTGGGTTGCAGGTGGAGCAGGCTCTTGAAGTTGCTGAAAGGCTTGTGCGAGCATCCCCTGATGAACTAAAATATGTAGCAAGCGATCTTGTTAGAAGTCTCATACAAATTCGTTGCTCTGATGTGGCTGTTGAAGGTGAGGAAGATTCAGCAGAAGAGAAAAGACAAAGGGCGTTGGTTGCTTTGGTGGTGGCAAGTCCACTGGAGTCCCTTGAAACTGCCCACAAGCTACTTTACTCACCAAATGTGGATGTAAGCCAAAGGATAATGATACTCGACATAATGACTGAAGCAGCAGAAGAACTTGCCAAGGCCAAGATTATGCGATTGAAACATCAGACAGGGCCTCTTGTATCTATCACTTCAGAGAGTCGACCATGGTTCATGCCAAGTAGTGCCGGACCTGCTGGCGCTGGTTCTTGGAAGGAGGTAGCAGGGAGCGGCACTGTGCTGAACTTGTCAAGTACGGGGACTGATAATGTTCCGAATTGGTCAACTCATTATGAGAGAGAGCTTCCTCCAAAACCTGGTCAGATGAAGCGAGGGAAGACGCGCAGATGGAGCATTAAGTCTACAAATATGCGAGAAGATCAGATCGACATATCCCAGAATAAATTTCCTGTATATGCGGCAGCTTTTATGCTCCCTGCCATGCAGGGATTCGATAAGAAAAGGCACGGCGTTGACTTGCTTGGAAGGGATTATATAGTCTTGGGAAAACTTATCTATTTCCTCGGTGTATGCATGAAATGCACTTGTATGCATCCGGAAGCAACTGCATTGGCTCCGCCTCTCTTAGATTTGTTGGGATCAAGGTATAGTTATATCAATATGTGAGGCAGCGCTGAGTGCAAATTACATCAGCATATTTAGAGCATACTTCTCAGGATTACTGCAGAACTTTGCAATCTGAAATTGATTTCTTATTTTTGCAGAGAAGTTTGCCATCACAGTGAAGCATATGTTAGAAGATCTGTCCTATTCGCTGCTTTGTGTGTATTAATAGCACTTCCTCCTTCATTTGTCACATCAGCTTTGGTTGAAGGCAATGCAGAAATTTCTAAAGGTCTTGAATGGGTCCGGACGTGGGCCATCCAGGTTGTGGAGTCTGACCCTGACAGAGAATGCTATACGGTAAATAATGAATTCTCACACTGGGAACATTGTCATATTTGATAATTTTTTCAGTTTCTCAGGCTACAACATTTACAGTCATTTGGGAAGTCATATCAGTGCATGCTGACACTATGAAGAAATGAAAACTTGCACAAGCATGTTTAAACAGAAAGTTTACTGTATAGACAGTGTTTCTTAGGGGAGATATGTCGCAGACATGTTAGTCAATGTTCCTGAGGTATGCTCTTCATTGCTTCCCTTTGTGTTGTAAGTATTTTTATGTAAGGCAACCTCTTCTTGGTCTTAGGTGAGATCCTCTATGACTGCTTGTTTGCTTATTCCCTTTTTTGCGTTCTTTTACTTTTCGCTTAAATATATCTCGTTTTCTAGCATGCGCAACGTTGGTTATCAGTCTGACAAGAGTGAAGTTCATTTATTGAGTACTCTTTACACGAATGACTAAAATCGTATCTCCCTTCTTGTAGTTAGCTATGTCATGTCTCCAACATCATGCTGAGATGGCCCTTCACGCTTTGCGGGCATTAGAATCAAACATAGAAACTGCTGTCAAGGCAAAGAACATCAGTCTTCCATCTGATCTGTCCAAGGGAACAATTAGAATCCCCGGAGGAAATATTGAATTGTAGATGAATCTCATCTACTCCCCCAACAGTACCTGCTCACATAATGTACATCATCCACTCTCAATGTGAGTGCTCTATTAGTTGTTTACCATTTGATATTATTTGGCATCAGTTATAAGTAGCCGGTCGGGCATGGGAAACTTGGAAGAAATCTTGCATACAAAGAAACACAATCTAGTGAGGGGTATCGGTTCCTGCTTTTCTGGTCATTGTGAAAATAAGCACCCGCTGCTCCACCATTTCCTGGCAGGCGAAACGTCAGACCAAGAGGCAAGTCTTCTTGAACATGAACCAAGTAATGATGGTTTTCAGATGAGCAATCCCTCTTCCTCTGAGGGAGATCAGAATCAGGTGAGAGCAAGTGAGCCTGCATTTCAGTGGATCTCACGGTTGGTGAAGCTAGGGCAGACTCTTCCGGTGATGGATCAGAGGAATATGAGACCCGATAAATGGAGGTGTCGAAATTGAACGAGGGTCTTTCTTCACCCGACTTTGTGTCGAAAAGGTGACTTTACCGTACCCACATGGAGTCTGGGATAACAAGATGCAAGATACAACAAATGGTACTTCTTCCCCGGTTTTTGGGAATTGGTTGGGACTCAAGCAGCTGATCTTTTGATTATTTTAAGTTCTTTTCTTCCTCTTCTCAATGCTCGCAATAAAGTATGTCAGATCCTGAGAAGTGTGCCGCATTGGTGTAAATTGTTTGATGTTCTATAACAGTAAAATGCTTGTTTGTAAGATTAAACCACGAACTATTTATCCTCGGAAACGGATGTCATAATTTCCTTGCGGTTAAAAAGAATATTCAGGTCAACAAGTTCCCATATCTACTGCAATTGAAGTACCTTTTTCTTTGGAGACTGTTTGACGGTGGACTTGTAAAGCGGCGAATGATCCAAGTCACAGTATGCCAGCGATGGCTTGGAGAAAATATTCAGTAAGGTCAAACATTGAAGAACATCCGACTATTCTGGCTAATTGTTTTTTCAGCAAATCAGGCTATGGGAATTCCCTTCGAAAAAGGCAATGCCAAAGGTGTGTTCATGGATGATGTATTCAGATTCAGTTCTTGAAATTTTCTCAGTACGGATGAACAGTTTTACGTTAAGGCTCTGGTTTGCAAGTGGGAGGATCGAAAATCTCATGTTCCCCAACACTTGAACAGATGATTTTGGGCTAGCATCATTAAAGTGGGCCTGGAATGGCCACTGATGCATTACAGACAAATTAAGCAACGACCCTCGAACTCTGAGAAGCGAACAACATTGTCGACGCGACCCATGACCATGATGTTTGCCTCCTCACTCATCGCCGACTTCCTCCCCTCTCTTTTTCCTTCCAAGTCAACACCAACCTCTTCTTCTTCTTCAAGCACGGTGACATGGCTTCGCCTTCCGTCCCAACCCACCGATGCCCACCAGAAGTGGGCAGCTCTCGCGGCCGACGTGGGTCCATTGCCGTCACCTTCGCTTTCGTCGTCGACGATGTCGACCGTGTGTCCTTCACTGGTGTACGCGAACACCCTTTTCTTCAAATCGACCTATAACGTGCAGATAACGGTGGATGACAACGAGTCGGAGGAGAGGTTGGTGAATCGGTTCAGGAGAGAGGTCGCGAAGGCCGGCATCATCCGAGAATGCCGGCGCAGAAGGTTCTTTGAGACCAAGCAGGAGTACAAGAAGCGAAAGTCTCGAGAAGCTGCCAAGCGAAATCGCCGGAGGTATTCTTTTTTTCTCTTTTGTTCAGGTTCTTGAACAAGATCTTTGTTTGAGAATTCGCAGCTGCGGTATTTGATTTTTGCAAGTTCAGCTTCATGTAAATTGCGATTGATCTGATTTTTCTGACTTCCTAAATTCAGAAATTCTTTGCATGATTAGCCTCCAGTCCTCCACTATTCGCTTGTTTGTATGATCTCTTCTTCTTCTTCTTCTTTTGCCTTTTTGGGGGTGAACTGTGCTTCTGTTTTTGTTTTGTTTGAATAGATAAGAGAACGGTAGTTCTTGGTGCATAAGAAAGTCACATTGTAAAGCTGTTATCAGACTACAATGACCAGCCGAATTCTGAAGAAAAACTGGATGGTAGGCTGGTAGCATTGAAATTAGGTCGTCACTAATAGCAGAATCCCAGAGCTAGTTTGAGATTTAAGTCGATCACTTCTCTTCATAGCTAGCAAGCATGTTTTGTCAAACTAGCCAATATCATTCCATGATAGCCAGGTAGCCAATAAAATACATGACTAGGGAGTGATAACCTGAAGTTATTCTTGGTAATGAGGATTGATAGGTTAAAAGTCAAGTTAATTGCAGAATCTGGGCAAAGAATCAGTCTTTATGGGTGAAAATCAATGCCCTGTCACTGTTTCAGCATATCGATGCAATTGTGTTAGAAGCAAACTTATTTGCTTTGGAAATTGTCATGCATGAGAAATATTTGTCATTTTGAAATGTATCTAGTCAAATCCTTCTACTCTCTTGGTGATGGTGATGAAAAAGCATAACTATTTATCGTAATGTTGGGTCAAAAATTTTTGGTAGTTGAAGCTCATAATCTGTTGATATGCGTATCACACTTGCGCATTTGACCAGTTGAGACTTCCCAATAACATTTCTCACTTTTTTTATAAACGCTGCCCAGGCGCCCTCAAGCTAGAATTGCAAAGCAGGCTAAACCAGAGATGCCAAAGAAAAAAAGGGCCAATGACGATGAAGATGATAACTGGGACCTTCCTCAAGGAGTTCTTCCATACTGACTGATGTTTACGCACTGAAACGAGATACTACCAATGTTAGTTGAGAAGATACTAGATGAATGGCATAGTTCTGGTGTAAGCAGCTGTGAAGAGGAAGCACCGATTCTAGCAATGAATGGCTCATAGTGCTTTGTTGAGAGAGAAATTTAATCACATTATTGAGTTCCAGAGCAGTGGACTGGAGAGGGAAAAATAAATGCAATAGCCAAATGATGATGAGCAACATCAGTCAACCATAAGCTTTGAGAGAGTTGCATAATGTTCTTTTGGCCTGGCTGAGATGGATTAATGTGAACGGCATTGACATGCTAATACTCTCCAAAGACCATCTTTGTTTCAGACTTGAGTGAATTTCACTGTTTCTATTTTGTTGACAATCATATGCACTTGATCATTTTCTTTCACTTCCTTGACTGTGTAAATTCTTTTTGGTATGTTTTAGACTTTTACCAACAATGTTGGTCCGTGTAGGATACCAGCGTTTTTTGTTTCAATTGGAGTGGATTTGTGGTGACAGAAAGAGGGGACGCAGCAACCAGACCTCATGCTTGCTCGCAAACTCTTCATTCTCAAGCACCCCTTGGTTGGAGTTTGTATCGGAGCCAAGGTCCTTGAATATATCAAAGACGATGGTAAAACATTTCAGCTACTCATACATTTCTTCAAGCTGCAGTCTCTATTTTGATTTTTCTGTTGTTTTGATGTTGTACGGACTCGTTGGATGAGATGTTTGTTTTGAGGAGTTCGTGTGAGAGGGATCGGAAAGTTACTTGGAGTCAACGCAAACGTTATGCAAAATAAAAAAGCTTAATTAAGACACTTGACAAGTACTGTACTTCTTTATGCGGCAAAGCTATCCGAGTGACATTGTCTCGGAAGAGCTAAATGTTGATTTGCGTGGTTGTTCTTTGGATTTTTTTAACAAATGAGAGAGATATGTTGATACTAATTTTGAGTTACTAGTTGTGGCTCTATCAGCGTGAGACTGGGAGCGAGAAAGACAAGAGTCCGAGCTGAAGAGATGGCTTTTGAGTTTTTGTGGGCAATGTCGTGGCTGTGTCCTGACTTTCTCTTTGTTCCTTCTTCTTCCCATTAGTGTCTCGGGCACCGAACATTAACTGGGTTCGAAGCACTTAAAGCCTGTTGAAGAGAGTGATCTAGGGGTATGGAGCGCAGAATCGAAGTATGGACCGACCCTAGCTGCTCTGAAGGTGAAGGAAAATGCATTACCTGGAATATGGTCATCTGCTGTTGCATTGTAGAGTTAATGCACCTTTTACTTGGGGGTTCCTCTTCTCTTGTGGATGTCTTGCATCGACTGATATGGATATGTTACAGAGTCCAAAGTAGAGGGGGTCATTTGGGCCCGTGGGCCCGGAACCGGCCCGTTGACCGGGCCCACGGTTCCGGAATCGTGGAAACCAGCCCGGAACCGGCAGTTCCGGGCCGGTTCGAACAAAAAAAAAAAAAAAAAAAAAAAGGGCCCGGGGCGGAGAGCCGTTGGGCTCTCGCCCCGGGCCCGCCACTACCTACCCCCTCTTCTTTGGCGTTGGCAACGGCTCTTTGGCCGTTGCTTTATAATAATTAAAAAAAAAAAATTAAAAATAATTCTTGCCTATAAATACATATGCTTCCCATTTCATTTTGTAAATTCTTCGAACAATCTCTCGAATTCTCTCGAAATCCTCTCAAATCGCTCAAATTCTCCCAATTCTCTCAATCCGGCTCAATTCTCTCAATCGGATTTCCGATCAATTCTCTCAAAATGGCAAGTGGAAGCAAAAATGCGACAAGGGCAAGATGACTATGGAAGATTCCGGTATCCCATTCCCGAATATGATCCTCGTGAGTATGCAAGTTGGGAAGACGACGACGATAATATCAACTATGTCCCGATTTGAACATCGAGCACATCCCAACACAAGAAAGTCTTCATCCTCCCACTGGTGTCGAAGAAACGTCAACGGCAAATGGCCGGAATGGAAGGGCCGAGATAATACATCGGACTTGTGGCTACACTTCGACAAGGTGCGTGATGAAGTTGAAAGTAAGTATAATGTAATGTAAATATTGTTCGCAAACATATAAATTTACGAAAGAAGACGGCTACGGAACATTGCATTTGACGAAAAACATCCAACGCAAGCGGGGCTCGACAATACGCAACAACAAATTTTGTACGCCACTTCTAAGCCTCATCCTTTATTTCGTTTTTTGAAGCACTTTATAAACAAACATTAGGTGAATATGTTGCCCTTGATCATGCTCCGTTTAATTTGGTGAAAATTTTAATATGAAATATTTGATAAATACTGCGTTGGTTCCAAGCGCCAACTATTCCAAAAATACTCTTAAGCGAAGTTTTTCATCTTTATAAAAAAGGAAAAAATCTTTAGCAAAATATTTTGCGGAATTAATGGACGTGTGCTATAGGTAGCGATATTTGGAGTGATCCTTGGCAAATTCATTCTTATATGGGTGTCGCGTGTATTGGATAGATGACAATTGGATGATTCAAAAAGACTTATTGTATTCGAGTTTTTGATGAAAGCCATTCGGCTCATAATATTTATAGAATAATTAGACAAGTTTTAGAAGAATATAATTTAATAAATAAAGTATTTTCAATTGGTTTTGATAATGCCGCCGCAAATGCCGCCGCAAATACCGCTTCTATTCCCGAATTAGAAAATATTTGCAAACCCACTTTTGGCGAACAATTTTTTCACATTAGATGTGTTTGTCATGTTTTAAATTTATGTGTACAAGATGGTTTACGAACTCTTGACACTTCTCTCGCCCCAATAAAAAGTGCAATTAAATTTTTATGGAGTCGTCCCCAATGTATGAAATCATGGGGAAAATTTTGTAAACAAAATGGGAGAAGGCTAAGAAGATTTCCAAAGATATTCCGACTCGTTGGAATTCTACGTGAGTTTTTCGGCAAACTTTTGAATATAAAGATTTATTATGTATGTTTATTTCACAAAATATTCCCGAAATTACTTTACTTCCTCAACATTGGGACGTTTGCAAGAAAATTTTAGATATTTTGAAAATTTTTAATGATGCTACTAAGACTTTATCTGGTATTTATTATCCTACAACGCATTTATTTTTAATAGAGTGTGTTAATATTGGTAGTGTTTTTAGTGAATATGAAAATGATGCCGAATTAGGTCGAATTATTTTAGTAATGCGAGAAAAATGGTTGCATTATTATTTGCAAATTCCTCTTGTCTATTTAATTGGTATTGTTTTTTATCCACGTATTAAATTAGAAGGTTTACAAGATTATTTGAATGTGTATTATCATGATTGTTTACATTTGGAAGATTCAATAGATATTTCAAATATATTAGGACATGTTAAAGAATCTATAGTAGCATTATAAGGAGAATTTTGTAGTATATATGGTTTAAGTGATTCTTGATCTTTACAATCTACTGCCTCACGTAGCGAAGGTGGTAGTTCACTTAGTAGAGGGTATAATATGCTTAAGAGTATGCAAAAAAAACAAAAAGGGACAACATGTAGTATTTCGAATTAGAAAATATTTAACCACTCATTTGAGTTTCGTGATGCGAACATGGTGCGATTTAAATCTTGAAGTGGTGGAAGAGTCCAAATCGAGTATCCGGTTCTCGCCCTCATCGCTCGTCAAATATTAGTAACCCCTTCTTCAGCGGTTGGGTTGAACAAGCATTTAGTCTTGGAGGATTAATTTTGAACGTTCGTTCAAGATTAAGCCGGACTCTGTGGAGCTCAAGCTTGTGTCGGCGATTGGACGAGGGCGAAATATCGACACCAAGAGTTAGATCGTGAACACGAATTTTTAGCGATGATGTTGGAGATACCACCGCCACGGGTACCACAACGGGTAGCGACGATTGACGATGAGGTAAGTTGGGGTTCTCAAGGTAAAAGACTACATGGGCTTTCGATTCTTTTATCCCCAAAAAAAGATAGGGTTAATGATAATTCATTAAGTTCAAGCCCATTTCTTCTTCTTCTTTTTTGCCCATATTTTATTACAATGTACAATTTAATTGTATTTTATAATTTATAATTTATTATATTTATTTTATTATTTATTATTTTAAAAATTATTATTAAAAAGGAATCGGAATGAACCGGCGGTTCCGAACCTGAACCGGAACCGGCTCGGAACCGGAACCGGAATTATACACGGCCGATTCCTGAACCCGAACCGGCGGTTCCACCGAACCGGCCGTGTGTGATCCAAAGGGTGTAGTTTTTGCGATTCAATGGGGTCTAGCCTGTAGCAGACGTGGATAGGATTAACATCATGTGGGAATCCTATGCAAATCTATCAGACATGGATAAGTAGGCCACTAGAGGCTTCTTCTTGCGTCCTTGTCTTGGAGTCTTCTTTTCTTCTTTCTCTGTATATTAACTCTTCAGGTCGTCCTAAGGTCGTCACCAAGTGCATGTTACCAATTACCTCCATTTTTACCATTTGGTGTTTGTCCGATCATTTCATTGCACCCACCAACCTGAAGAAAGCATAAAGCAGCTTCCCTTTCTATCGGTTCGATAAAGGACAATGTGGGGCTTGGTTTCTAATTAGCTTGAACTTCAAGTGAAGGGGAAGAAGGATTGGAGTTTCGGGAAGCTGATGACGATTTTGACTCCTAAACAATAACATTAGATGGATTCGATATCCGACGATGAATACCGACACCGTGAGCCTTTCGGGTGAAAATCAATCTTAGCGTACAGAACTAGGATGGAAATCATTGTAAATGTTACTGAAATGGTCAAGAGTTCATGTCGATGTATGGATTTAGTAGACGACGTTGCCAATCTAGTACACATGATGTATCTATTATCTACCTTTTGTTTTTGTCGGGATAGGATTGGATGGGATAGGATAAGAAATCTAGAGATTTGGCCATATCCTATCCATCATTTGGTAACTACTGATTTAAAGTCGGATATTCTCATATCCTATCATATCCTGTGTTTGGTAAAAATCGTATATCAATATAAATGACATATATGCCCTACGTGATGCTCATGAAATATTATGATCTTATTACTATAAAAATAATGTTCTCATACAAAAAAAAAGTTGAAAATATACACATTTTATTAGATTTTCAAACCTCTTTGCAAAATAAATAAATAAAATGAAAATAGAAACAAATGAGACAAGAAAGTTAGCTTTTATATGACGGATAAGGAAATCCTATCGACCTTATCCTACTCCTCTAGGATTTTTATCCATGTTATATCCCCTATATCCGACATTATACTATCCGGGACACCTCCAAACACGGGATAGGATAAAACATATCCTATCTCGAGTTTTATACGGACGACCAAACGCAGCCTAAGAGTTAGTATCTCATGTGGGCGGGTCAACTTAGGGTCGGAGGTTTGGACTTAAAATGCTTCGTTTGAGTTATGGGACGTAAAATTCGAGAGTGTTCCCTAGAATAAAGGAAAGAAAAATATTTTCTCTCAATTTAGGGGGTGATGGTAGAAAACGTAGATTTCACGTTATTTTCGGATGGCTACTGTCGGGTAGGGCCGTGTAGTAACCTCCCGTATCCGGGGTGAATCATCGGAATTTCGGCTCTAGTATTGTCAACCAGTGTTTTACAAAGTATTTTTGAACCGACTTATCGGCGACGTATCCTAAGAGGGCGGGTCAACTTAGGGTCGGAGGTTAGGCAAAACGATAATTGGGAGTAGTCCACTGCTTTCTAATCCGATCTAGGTGGTCCCTCAATGCCGTCTATTTTTTGGATTTGGAAAAGTGCAGATTCTTAACTTAAAAAAAAAAGACAGATGCTGCCGCCGCCGGTTCTGGATTGAGGTTTTCAATAGGTGTTGCCCTCCGTAGTCGAGGGATTCGAGCGCACCTAGCCAGCAACTGGCTTTCACTCCGGCACCTGCGTATACGTGCTCTTTCGTGCTTTGATGGGTCTCCGAGATCCTTTCGATGACCTATGGATGGACAAGATTGAAGAGGGAATGAAGGCCACGGATGATGCGATGGAAGCGAGACTGAGAGCCACTTGTCTGGCCGACCACCAGTGACGTGGCCAGTGAAGACTGAAGACTAGTATCGTTCCAGGCAACAGAACTTAACATAGATAAATATAAAAAACTTGTGGAAAATCACTAATTCATCACTTTGAGTGAATTTACGAATTAGACCAAATGTGTTAAGAAAAATCCATGAACCAAATGTGTAAGATTTACCTAAATTAATCGTGAGACACGTGAGTCTCGACGTGTCCCATTCGTTGACCGCGTGTCGGAAAGTCGGACATGTGTTGACTGCGTGTCCGAGCGTGTCCGACCTTGTCCATGCATGTCAGACACCGACCCATGTCCGACACGCAAAAAATACTTGCGGGGGCGTGTCCGTATAATATAGCCATGTCGGTGCAACATAGGCTCCTACCCATATCGTATCTCGGGGCTCATGGCCCCATGATCATTTGCTTCTACAGGTTTCGGCAGGATCCCCCGCTGGGTGGCTTTTGAGGCTTTCTGTGCAATGTCCTAACTTTCTTTTATTCCTTCTTCTTCCCATTAATGTCTCGGGCACTGAACATTAATTGGGTTCGAAGCACGTAAAGCCTGTTGAAGAGAGTGGTCTAGGGGTTTGGAGCCTGCGAATCGATGTGTGGACCGACCCTACCTGCTCCGAAGATGAAGGATGATGCAGTAGGCGGAGACGGTACCTGCAATACGGTCAGCTGCTGTTGCATTGTAGAGTTGATGCACGTTTTACTTGGAGGCTAGAAAGCACCGATATTCTTCGAAATTTTTTATGTCATGTCCGATACTTTTTTGATATTCTTCGATACTCATGTGATCGGCGCTCCAAACACAAGAGTCCAGCATCCCAACATATCATTTATACAAGCATGGATTAATTTTAAGCATTTTCAATAAATTGTGAGTGAAAATATAGATTTATCAAATATATATATTTAAGTCATTTATCCAGCCATTTTAAAATTAATATATCCAGTCAGCAAAAAAAAAAAAAAAACTAATCGTAAACTCCTAACAGAAAAAGAATAAGAAAAACTCATGGACATAAAAATATATATATTTAATACATATCGTGTTTTAACGTGTCAAAATTCTCTATTTTTTAAGAAATGACGTGTAGAAATGTTGTGTCGCATGTCACGTGTCGGTATCGATGCCTCTCTTCTCTTTTAGATAACTTGCATTCGACTGATATGGATATGGTAGAGGAGTCCAAACGGTGTAGTTTTTTGAGGTGCAATGGGGTCTATCCTGTAGCAGACATGGATAGGATAAAACATCGTGCGGGAATCCGAAGCCATCCCTTAGGCATGGATAAGTAGGCCACTGGAGGTTTTTGTCTCGTGTCCTCTTCTTGGAATCTTCTTCCCTTGCTTCTCCGTAACATTGACTCTTCAGGTTGTCCTAAGGTCGCCACCAATTGCGTATTTTACCAAATTACCCTCCGTTTTGACCATTTTGGTGTTGTCCGATCATTTCCTTGCACCCACCAACCTTCAGAAACCGCAACCCAACTTCCCTTTGCGTGGGTCCGATTTGCGATGACAATGGGGGTTTGGTTTTCCAAATTTCTTTGTGGCCTCAACTTCAAGTGAAGGGGAAGACGGATTGGAGTTTAGGGAAGCTGACGAAGATTTCGGCTAATTGGTTTTAGTAAAAGGTATAAAAAAAAAAAATCGATGTGCTCGATTTATGACAACCGACACCGAGATAAGGCGGAGCTAGAATGGAGATCCACGAAGATCTCAATCTATGTGTCACTGAAATAGGTAAGACTTCAGTTCTAGCCGTGAAGAGAAATCTAGTATAATGTCAATCAAAGCTAACACCAAAGGAAAGTAAATAACGTTCGATGTTTGAACTCATATGCTCAGTGGGATTTTACTAAATCACGTTGCCGATTTTCCTTGTCGGGTGCCTAAAATGGGACAGTTAAATTTAAATAACCGCTTCCTCTATGACGCATATTTAGTACACTTATCTACGGTATGAGTTAGTATCTCGTGTGGCGGGGTCAACGAGGAGTTGACTTAGGCAATGCTTAATGACCGGGAGTATTCGCCAGAAAGCTGGTTATTAAGCAGTGTGTGAAGCACATGCCGATAAATCAAGAGTCGAAATTTTGATGACTCATCTCGTTACTATATGAGCCTACCCGATAGTAATCATATAAAGATAATGTGGAGTTTACATTTCTCACCGTCACTCCCCAAATTAAGAAAACATATTTTTCTTTCATTCTTCTCAAGGAATACTCTCGAATTTTACGTCTCAAAACTTCGGATGAAGTAGTTTGAGTGTTGGAATATGATTTATACTCTCTTGCGACATGAAAGCACGTGGGTCTTGCTCCACGCCGAGTGGACATGAGTCTTAAGGGGGCGGCGCCCACTGGACATCATAAAGTTTTTACGATTTAAGCCCGTAGTTTTTCATTATTAGTTTGAGTTTTGTCTCATGAATAATCACCGTTATATATATATATTTTTTCGTTTGTAATTGAGTGGTGTAACAAGAGATGTATAGTGTTATTTATAGTGAAATTTTCTACTAAATATAGCTCTAATTTAAGAATGAATCAAGATAAAATTTCATATCTCAATTTTTCTTTCTCGCTATGTTTTACTCATGGCGATTCTAACATTAAGGACTTGCTTAGATCATATCTACTTCATGTGTTAGTATCTCTTGTGGGCGGGTCAACGATAGGGTTGGAGGTAGGCAAAACGGATGGACGAGATTTAAGAGGGAATTAAGGCCACGGACGTTGCGGTGGAAGCGAGACTGAGAGCCACTTGTCTGGCCATCTTACGATGATTCATCGGATCCGGAGAACTCCTCTCCACCGTGTTCTACTACCTTAGCCTGCGAAGCACAGGGACTGGCAACCGGTCATTCCGGTCTCCCGCGCTTTTCAACTTTATGGTAATGCCCAATTTCTGGATTCTCCTACTGCTTGCTGCTGTAAGTGTCCAGTGCTTTCTCTACCACAGCCACCTTCTTCTCATCTTCTGCTGAACTGAGAGCGCTCTCTCTCTCTCTCGCTCGAACCTTTTCGCTAGGGAACTTCCATCCACAATCATGGGTAATTGATCAGTAGAAACAAAACTTTCTTCTTATCGACGGTCCATTTGATGATGGAGATGATGATGATGATCTGATGTTACTGATGTCTGTTCTTTTCTTTTCTTTGGGTGTGTTTGGCAGGCAAGGTGAAGATTGGAATCAATGGTAACAGATCCCGCTTCACCCACTTCCTTTTTCTGTTGAGTCGAGTCGTATCTTTGCTCTCTTTTTCCTTTTCTGGGTATCTTTTCTTGCTCTTACCCAGATCATATCTTGGGGTTTATGGCTCAATGATCATTTGCTACTACAGGTTTTGGTAGGATCGGCCGCCTGGTGGCTAGAGTTGCTTTGCAGCGAGAAGATGTCGAGCTTGTCGCCGTCAACGATCCCTTCATTTCCACCGATTATATGGTACTTATCTCCACTTCTCATGGCTTATGTCAGCGGCAGTAACCCTTATATGTTCTCTCCTTGATCTTTGTTTAACGTATAAAACATGTATGTGGTATTGGTCTCTGACTTGTTAAAGCTTTCGGGACTTCAATCAGATGCCTATTTAGCATTGTAACTTGCTCTTTGTGGTTGTCGATCAGTACCCTGTTGGGTTTGAAGTGCTTTTGATTTGTGAACTTTAGAGTCTTCACGGTTTATCTACGATTGGATCTAAATTTCTTAGCGCTGAAGTGAGTTTCGATGTTTTGATTGTCGTACTATTCGACTTATGTGTGTTTCTTTATGCTGCAGACGTATATGTTCAAGTATGACAGTGTCCATGGGCAGTGGAAACATCACGAGCTTAAGGTTAAAGACTCGAAGACTCTTCTCTTTGGTGAGAAGCCAGTGACCGTCTTTGGTGTCAGGTACTAGTGCTGTCTTCCTCTCGTCTGAGCCTGAGCTTGTTCTCAAGCTCCGTTTGTCGTTTGAGAAGATTGAATCGAACTCTGGATATGTATGTATGGTTGATGCTTTAGGAACCCAGAGGAGATTCCATGGGCTGAAACAGGAGCTGAGTTCATTGTGGAATCCACTGGGGTTTTCACTGATAAGGAGAAGGCAGCCGCTCACCTGAAGGTGTGTGCTCAAATCTCTAATTAGTTTCAGTACTAAACTAATCCTCTGCATTTTGACTGCTTTGTAACTTTTCTGCTTTGTAACCTGGCTGTACTCTGATGAATAGACATGGATTATCACCATATTTGCATGTGAGTGCTGTTCCATTTTTGCCAGAATCCCACAAAAGTGAGATTCATCTATTTCTAACGTGCTGATTGCTACTTGTTAAGTTCTGCTTTGTCTGCTCATGCCTTTTCCATTTGTGTTCCCTGATTCTTGGGAATTCTCTGATTCAACAATCAAGGCCCAACTTAATTGCAGGGTGGAGCAAAGAAGGTGGTCATTTCAGCTCCTAGCAAGGATGCACCTATGTTTGTTGTCGGTGTCAATGAGAAGGAATACAAGCCTGACCTGGACATTGTTTCCAATGCTAGTTGCACCACCAACTGCTTGGCTCCCCTTGCAAAGGTTCCCGACCATCTTCTTCTTGGAATGATGTTTATTACTCTATTGACTTGTGGGTTAATTTCTTGCACTGCGTTCTTCGTAGGTTGTTCACGACCGGTTTGGCATCGTTGAGGGTCTAATGACTACTGTTCACTCTATCACTGGTAAATTCCTCGAATTGTTGGCGATAACTGGACGAGCTCAGTTATTTGGTAATCGTGTTTCCCTTAATAGCTCTGGTTGATTTCACAGCTACACAAAAGACTGTTGATGGTCCTTCAATGAAGGATTGGAGAGGTGGAAGAGCTGCTTCCTTTAACATCATTCCTAGCAGCACCGGGGCTGCAAAGGTACTAACATTATACAGTACTATATGATAGGTACTTAGGGAATAATAATATTTTTGTTAATAGGGATTATCTGTTCAAGTTATTGATTGTTTTTGTATATTGGATATTGGATTCAAGGCTGTCGGTAAAGTTCTTCCTGCGCTCAATGGTAAATTGACTGGCATGGCTTTCCGTGTTCCGACCGTTGATGTCTCTGTTGTCGACCTCACCGTCAGATTGGAGAAAGGCGCTACCTATGAGCAAATCAAGGCTGCTATGAGGTATGACTCGAGAATCATTTCCTTGAACTGGCTAGATTTCTATTATTTGCCTTTGGAGGTCAACTGCTTTGCTGTCCTTCGTCTTCGTTTAATTGTATAAGCTTAATGTTTCATTTGTACAGGGAGGAGTCCGAGGGGAAACTCAAGGGAATTTTGGGTTACACTGAAGAAGATGTGGTTTCTACTGATTTTGTGGGTGATAGCAGGTATTGACCCATGCTCCTCTCAACATTACCACCTCATGATTTTGAGAACGAAGATGACCATTTTGGACAGGAATGATTAGCTTAACTTGATCATGGTTCTTTCAGGTCGAGCATTTTCGATGCTAAGGCTGGAATTGCATTGAACGAGAACTTTGTGAAGCTTGTTTCTTGGTATGATAACGAATGGGGCTACAGGTAAATTTGCTGTGTTCTTCCATTTCCTGTTAAGGTTGACCTTTATATTTCTATGCACAGTTTCACCCTCACGCATCTTCTTTCGGAAGAAAAACATGGCTCCAAATGATTTCTTGGCTCTTACGTTTCTTGCCCGATCTGGGTTTTTTATGCAGCTGCCGAGTGATTGACCTGATTGTGCACATGGCATCTTGCCAGTAAGGGGTGCCAGGAGGGGCAGTACGTAATAATAGCGACTGTGTTTTTCGTGTCCGACAGTGTGTGTTTGTGCAATAAGAGGGAAGCGTGCAATGAAAATAAGGTTTGTTTGTAGAACGTTTTTGTCCGGGTTGTCTGATGGGGCTTCGAAATGCCCCAGGCTGTTCTACTTTGCAGAGTTTATACCCTTGTGGATCTTATTATTAAGTTGTTCAAATAGATGAGAGGTTCTCTCTCTCTCTCTCTCTCTCTCTCTTCTCTCTCTCCTGCCATTAGAGCTTCACTGAAATGAGAAGGCGATCCAGTTACTGGGGGTGAGGGTGTTCTTCGTGATAAGAGGCAGGGGGACTTGTTGATGCGGACCAGATGGAGTGGTGGAAGCACTTGTTGCAGAACCACCACCGCAGAAGTACAGAGGTGGGAGTAACGACCGTTAGCAGGAGCCTGATGCTTAGTTGGTTCGCTCTGCCCCAACGACTCACCCGACCGTTTAGGCGAGACATCGTATGGGGGATAAGCCATAACAGTACAATCTACGGATTCATTGATGAAATGGCCAATAAGTTCATTGATCATGAGCTTTCCATAGAGAGAGTTTTAAGTGAGGATAAAGACATCACACGTGTCATAATTTTTATATGGCCGTTATTTGAGTATCATAATTTTTTTTTTCCAATCATTTGAATGTCGTAATTTATGTACGGCGCTCACTTAAGTGCTATAAATTTTTTTATTCGATCATTTCAGTGGCATATAATTTTTTCAATTGATCACTTGAGCGCTGTAATTTTTTTTGAAAACGTTCACCACAAGTGCTATGGCACGTTGGATTTACGGCATTTGGGTGAACATTTAAAAAAAAAAATTGACACTTAAGTGATCGAATGAAAGTTATGGCATTCAAGTGAATATTTTTTAGAAGTTATGGCATTTAAGTGGTTGAAAAAAAAAAGTTATGACATTCAAGTGAGCGCCGTACGAAAGTTTCGGCACTTATGTTATATGTATCTCATTTAAGTGGAGTACAATTACATCATCCATGGCCAATGCCAATTTGAAACGATTTTATGTGCGTATGTATAAATATAAATATACTTTTCTTATCTAGTGCTTTGAACACTCGTAATATTTAATATATTGACGCATAAATTCGCATATAGATTCTTTGGGATTTGAAACAATATTTAGCTTTTGGCGGGAAAATTGAAGTTGCCATTTGCTTTTGCCTAAGTGAAAAAAATAAACACGCCGGGTGTCTAGTAACATTTCAGCATATAAGCTATCTTAAAATTATACATTTTATGTAATTAAGGGATTAGCGATTTAAATTCAAATTTATAAGGTTTGAAGGCTTATATAAATAAGGGAAACTATCGAAAATGTTCTAAACTAATTGCATTTGTGTCAATTCAGTTACAAACTTTTTAATTATGTCAAGTTAGTTCTAAACCATTTTACAATTTGTCAATTGAGTGCTTTGGCAAATTTTGACTTGAAATCGTTGGCATGAATGTCAATTGATGCTAACATAGACATTTTTTTTTATAAATATTTTTAGTATTTTCAATTTATTTCTCTACTTTTTTTGGGACTGAGTCTAGCAAGGGTCATTGGCCAACCCTTGCTAGCCACAAGCACGGGCAACAATGCCCTTGTTGGCCATAGATGAGAGCCGCAATGCCCTTGCCTGATCTGGGCTTTGCAATCTTGCCCTCGCTCGGCACCAAACCCTCACCTAGCCCCAATTTGGCGAGGGTGTACACGGCTCTCATTGACCACAGCGAGAGCATCGGGTGAAGGCCATGACGCTCTTGCCCACTGTCGATGAGAGTCGGGCCGCAATCTTTGCCGCCACTAAAAAAGGAAGTAAAGAAATAAATTGAAAATATATATATATCCATGAGCATCGGTTGTGTCACGTAGAATGAAAAACATCTACTTCAATGATTTTTGGTCAAAATTAGCCGGATGATTTAATTTACAAATATAAAAAATATTTAGGTTTGAATTGGCGCAAAAATATCGGTAGGTCCATAGTACATGTCCCGAAAAATAAATACTATAAAGGGGAGTTGGCAGTTGATGATAATCCCGCGAAACGTTTGCAAACGAAAGCCTCATTTCACTTCCTTTTGTCACTCCGCCCTCCCCATTCAAACTCGCTCTCTCTCTCTCTCTCTGTAAAATGCAGCAAATCCACCTCCACGCCCCGCCTTATCTCTTCTTCTCCCCCTTCCCTAAACCCTCTCTAAACCCTCCCTTACTCCTCCCCCGCCATCCCCACCGCCGCCGCCCTCTCCTCCTCCTCCTCCTCTTCGCCGGACGCCCCTCCTCTCTCCCCGCCAGATGCTTCAGCTCCGACGAGTTCCCCGTCGACGAGACCTTCCTCCAGAACTTCGGCCCCAAGGACAAGGAGACCGAGGACGAGGCCCGCCGCCGCAACTGGATCGAGCGCGGCTGGGCCCCCTGGGAGGAGGTCCTCACCCCGGAGGCCGACTTCGCCCGCAAGTCCCTCAACGAAGGCGAGGAGGTGCCTCTCCAGTCCCCCGACGCCATCGAGGCCTTCCGCATGCTCAACCCCCGGCACCGCCAGCAGCGGATCAAGGAGCTCGGCCTCACCGAGGACGAGTGGTACCAGAAGCAGTTCGAGATCAAAGGCGAGATTCCTGAGAGGCTGACCACGCTGTGGGCGGGGCCCGTGGTCGTTAGGCAGGTGGCGCCTCGCGATTGGCCTCCCAGGGGCTGGGAGGTCGACAGGGAGGAGCTCAGGTTTATCCGCGAGGGTCACCGGATGATGTCCGAGAGGGTGGATTTGGAGGATTTGGAGAGTAGAGTGAGCACTGATACGGATGATATGTGCTTGGAGAGGTACAAAGTTTTCCTCAAACAGTACAACGAGTGGGTCGAGGCAAATAAGGATAGATTGGAGGAGGAATCTTATAAGGTTCTCTTTGTCTTTTCTCGCAAATTTGCTTCAGGCATTGATGCAGGAGCTGTTTTATGAGCAATTTTTGTATCCACTGACTTGGTGCACTAGAATTGAGCGGCAATGTGATTTGAGACTAAATTTCTCTCTTTTCTCTTCTTTTCTTACCGTGGTGATACAGTACGACCACGACTACCATCCTGGACGAAGGAAAAGAGGCAAAGATTACAAAGACGGCATGGTAGAACTAATTTCAACCTTACACCATCATATTGCATCCATGAGCTTCGAAAATGGTTGTCTTACTTTGCTTGTTTTGTTGTTCGATGCAGTACGAGCTGCCTTTCTATTATCCTGGGCAGGTAAGTTTCTTTTCTTTTCTTTTCTTTCTTTAAGTATTTATTTCTCACAGTTAAATGAAGTGCTAGACTCGGACTTGTACAGCCGATAATAGTAGTGTACGTGATAGCTTATCCTTAATCATTATTCATTACTTGGGTGTTTCTTCTATCGAATCTTCTCGGCAGCAAGCTGGTCTTCATACCTAATTTTGGTCAATTTCTTTAATCCTGCAGGCATATGAGTTTGAAAATTTAAAACCAGCAACTTGTAATCATTAACAAGCAGTATAACATTTCTTTCTTCAAGATGTAACTTTGTAATTGGGTTTTGACATTACATCGTTTCCTGCTGTTGTGAAAAAGGGAAGTATAGTCTCAACTTGTTGAGCGATTGCCTTTAGTTTGTCCTGTAATGCATGTCTGAGTCTTTCACTTCATATAAGTACATTAGTTCTTTAATTATGTGCATTGTAGATCCACACTTTCTAGTTGTTTATTCAAATTCCAAATTTCATATGCTATTTTAATAGGAGAGTACATGAGCTTTACATTAGAGAGATTATTCTACAGATTTGTGAGGGGAAGGTCACCACTTTACACCTTTATCAAGGAGCATTTGTTGATGTGGGAGGCGTATATGACGGGTACAGTTGTTTGCTCACATATCATCAGTTTACTGTGCCTTTCTCCTTGGTTATCTCACCGTCGTCTCTCTTACGTGCATCGAAGATTACTGGTAATCACTTAATATTACTAGCTCAACTAGTCCTTGTGGGGTCAGCGTGCTGCCTTACCATTGTTGTCAACTGTTTTCAATTCGAACGATGTACTCTTTTGGCAAAAATGCTTAATTGGATATCATACGACCCTGATGGACTAAATGGAGGTTAAGGGATATTGCAAAATTACTGAGGTTTCCTCTTAGAGCTTTAACATAGTTTGAACTTGCAGCTTCTGCTATGGTCCCAGGAACATGGTATCCCCTCATCTTTATTCATAAAAGCGAGCAGCTTATTTCATGGATAGGTGGTGGATACTCATGTCTCTACTGTAACAGGATCTCTTCTGGTTGCAGTGAATAGGAATATATATTAGGCCCATCTTTCTAGTTTTTCAAAGTTTCAAACTGACAAGACATTATGTATGTGCAAAGAAGAGGTATAAAGTATATCCACGACTTCAAGGAACACAGATGAATAATACAGTGGTTAAATTTGAGAATCCACAACCATGAAGTTTCTTTCATCATGTTGCAACGAAAACGATCTGCAATAAATGTATTCTGCATCTAAAGTGCTAAGACTCGGGGGTTATCAATTTACTATAGGTAGACACGTTCATATGATTAAAGTTCTTGACTATAGTTAAGAATTCTGCCATGCTGCAGGTGGGTTCCTATTAAAGGAAATGATTGGTATTGGATCCGCCATCACATAAAAGTTGGTATGCACGTTATTGTCGAAATCCTGGTGAGTGCCGTTTGTATAGCTGTTTACATAGTTATCATGATTTGTCTTTTGTATTTTGCAAAAATCTGCGAAAGGCCAATTTGGAACATATGCTATTTGGAGGGATGAAAACTTTCTTTCTTTATTGTCCTGTTTTGACCTGGATAGCATGGTTGACTCTCCAAATGTCAAAAATGAATATGTCAAGTCAAAGTCATAAAGCCACAGTGGAAGTTGCAGCCCACCCTAACGGGCTCTAAATTTGACGGACAGATTTTGAACTCAGTATTTTCTGTTTAATTACTTTTGTTTCTATGCCTCCACTTCTTTCTGCATCGATAAATCATATATGTTTCACTTGTCTCGGGATTGACCATGCATATTTGCTCATTTCTGCAGGCAAAGCGAGACCCATACAGGTTTCGATTTCCTCTTGAAATGCGTTTTGTCCATCCTAACATAGATCACCTGATGTACGTAACTCTTGCTCCTTACTTTACATAATATTATCTTGTATGTCAGCCATCGTTTCTAGTGATTCTTGCATTTGACATGTGTTTTTACTTGCAGCTTTAACAGGTTTGAATTTCCGCCAATATTTCATCGGGATGAGGATAGCAATCCTGATGAATTGCGGGTCTGTGACTTCTGTTTTGATATTGCAGTCCTCCAAGTGTGATTGAATTTTAGCATGACTCAATATTATGCTTGATCTATTAATTAGACATTTTAACTAGAGCTTTAGTATATAAATGGAATAAACTTGTGATTGCTTATCTGCAAGATTAGCAAGGATTACTTGTGAAGTCTTAGCAAGGATTAAGATTCAATCTAATAAATCTGTTTAGGCACAGGTTCACACAAACTGTTTTTTCCTTTTTTCAGTAGAACGTGCAAGCAGAATTTTTTTTTTCCAGTAGAACACTTGAGCAATATATGTCCTCTTGCTTTTACTACAGCACATACTTCAATGTGATCATGACTCATTTTTCTTGTATGTGGACCTATTGCCAGAGAAGAATCAGTCTCTATAGAGTTCTAATGACCTACATCTTTTCCTTTATCCTTTATATGCAGCGTGACTGTGGAAGACCTCCTATACCTCGAAAAGACCCAGGAACAAAACCTGAAGAGGAGTCTCTATTATCGAATCACCCTTATGTTGATAAGGTATTTGTGTAAGGATCCATTCATCTGTCTTTTGCAGCAATGCATTTGTTGAAAGGAATTATCTGCATCGGTATATCTGTCACTGTCCATTTTAAAAGTTCCAGTGACAGTGTATGAAGTCTCTTCTTCGTAAGTGACTGCAGCATCTCTATCTTGTAGGCCATCGTCGTGTATTAGCAAAGCACATTTACTGCCGCTTGATCTATTCTCTAAGAGCACTCATTGACTAACTTCTTATGTAAAACGTGAGGCATACATTCCCTAGAATGGGAACTTTTTTGAAAAAATTTGCTAAGGGTTTCCATATTGATGGTTTTTCCTTAACTTTTTGGTTTTAAGTTGCATACATATTGATACACATATCAATCACAAATGAATGGCAAAGAAGAGGTCCCAAGTGCACTTAAAAGATTAGAGAGGGGGTATGTGTTAAGGCAACAAGTGTTGAAGTGCTACTAAAGTGTCTACCTTCATGCTTCCTACCTTTTCGGAGGTGAGAATCGTTTAGATTTAAGTGCATTTTCGATTTTGTGATTGTCATTCATGTTAGGTAAATGAATTTAAGCACCTATCGATGTTAGGAAGGGAAATAAGAAAAACCTAGTGGCTCACACGTTTGTTTGTTGGTAAAAGCTCAAGTGCTACTTCAGGGCTTCCGTCTCTTCAAGGGCTTGGTCCTTGTGGACAAACTTTCTTAACTTTGCCCTTGGGTTTTGTTACCAAATCTCAAGTGATAAACACAATGATGTCATCCTTGTGTGCAAGATGGTTGAAATTTCCTTTTATGTGTAAGTTCATTGGCATTTGTTTCAACGCATAAGACTTGCCTAGACTAAAAAAAGAGGGAGCATGCCTAGAATAATTTCACTCTCTAGCTCCCGAAAAAGACATTATATGGACTGGATTAAAGGGATTTGTCATCCTAAAATTAGGATATATATATATATATACATATATATATATATTCGCCCTTGTTATGCACTGCAACCACTGCTTCCTGGTCTATAATGGGTGTAGAAAAATACTGATTGCTTATTTATATTTATCTAAACTTCCAAAGTCTGTGGTCTTTCAAATGCAACTCTTGCTCATGATTTTAGCTCATGTGTGAATTGTCATGATTACAATATATGGTGTGGTGTGGCTTTATGCAGTTGTGGCAGATGCATGTCGCTGAGCAAATGATTTTGGATGATTTGGAGGCCAATCCTGAGAAGTACCAAAACCAAAAATTATCTGAGTTGGTCGATGATGATTATGATGAAGAGAAAAGTGTTGAATATACCAAAGCTAAATATAAGAAGGCCTTGATACCAAAAGTTATTCTGGTTGGTTATTTGATGTTTAAGATACGTCAGTTTTGTAATGGGTGATTTCTCTAATGTTGCCTGGTATTTTTGGGCAGAAAACTAGTGTGAGAGAACTTGACTTGGAAGCAGCTTTAGCTGAGCGTGAGGTTAGTTATTGCTTTGTTGCACAGATTGCATCTTATTCACTACACAAGTACTGTTCATATGAAATTTTAGTCACTGTGTTGGCTTGATGGCTTGATTTCATATGCATATGTGCCATTTTGTCCTAAATTTAGATCGTACTCTGGTTTTGTTTGCCAAGTCACTTTATATCTGTTGATTGGCTTTCTGCGTACATGTAGTTCCATTACAAAATGAGAAAAGAAGCGGAAGAAAGGGGAGAGGCATATAAAATTTCCAATTTCAGGCGAAATATTGAGATGGATGAGTATGACTTGATGCATTGGCGTCGGTCATTTGAAGAAAGAGAAGCCTTGATCAGGGATATCAGCTGGTAATGCTATGTCATTATGACACATTTGACTCTTTTGATATATAATCTAATTTATGTTTCCAATGCAAATTGTTTGATGTTTGTTGTCTTTTCTAACTGAATATTTTGGGAAACAAAACTAACCAAGAAGGATGCAATCACCCAATCTAATTTTTTTCCTTGATACTACATGTAATATGTGGAAGATTTCACGTGCCGTTTATGTTGTCGTTGACAGATTTCGAGGAATGACAGAATTTAGCACATGTTTGGTACTCTTATTCCTACAATGCGTCAATTTGCTTTGGGCTTTTATTATGTCTTAAAAGGGTGAGGGAAGAAGAAATCAGTTGCATTGAGAAAGTGGTTCAATGTCGCATTTTGCTGTTAGAAAAAGGAAAGAAAATAAATATGGTCCATGAGGGGAACTCAGGTTTCCTCACGTGAAAAGAGAACTTAGTTAATCCAAATTTGTTAAATGGAGCCAAATGGTTTTGGTCACTGCCTATTGATAGGCCCTACCTTCAGACGCATACTTATAATTTTCTTGTGAGCATCTTAACGCATATAATGCTTCCTGATATCCTTTACTGAGTGTAAGAATGTCTAGCTTGGTCGAAATCCTTGCAAACATTACGAGGGAATGGCTATCATGACATCCTTTATTAGTATATTTAGGAAGCAAGTTTTTCTGGAAACTGTTGTTCATGTCCTCTTGGAGTGCTAAAGAAAGTTTTGTCACCGAATCAACGGGGAATCTTTTCTTTCATTCTCTCTGTAAATGCCAGAGAACTCTGTTCCTAGAATCATGGTACTCAAAATATTTGGTCTGATAGTGTTCATCACTGAACAAGGCGTGGTCATTTTACAGCCGACGAGCCCTGGGTCTGCCACTGGAAGAGCCAGGAAGGTATGTAGACAGCAGTTACTTTGGCAAGGATCAATACGATCCTTCAAACCCTTTATATAGGTACGACTACTGGGGCGAGCCGAAGAACTCAGAGAAAAGCAAGCAAGAGAGGATGACAGACGCCCACAACAAATCCATTGTTGGAAAAGGCGTTGTGTGGTATGAAATGTCTTATGAAGATGCGATCAAGCAAAAGATGCAGAGAGAAGCCGCATCGAAAGGAGTGACGCAGAAAGAAGTCAAGGATCCAGAGAGCGATGAAGATGAGGAGGAGGAGGAGGAGGAGGACGACGACGACGATTTTGACTACAGCATTCTTGGCGACCCTAGCATTAGTTTTGAGAATCAGCCTCTTGTCAATGGGACTGAATCCTCTAGTATATCAGATGAAGGTATGTTCGAGAACTAATATAGCGCTGCGTGGGTTAGTGGGAAGTCTTTGTACAGCGGAACGCATGTTCTCTTTCCCTTTTTTGGTGTCCTCTCTCTCTCTTTCTGGTGATCAAGTTCTTTTCTTAGGCAAACCACTATTGGTTCTGGAATATTACGAATCATAACATACACGACCAAACGGGGCCGAAAGAAAAATTATGTCCCCTAAGAAAAGTTACAACATTATAAGTAACCGATAAATTACTATTCATAAGGATGATTGAAAGTTACGTCCAATCAAATAGTCTAGCTATGAAGAGAAAAGAAAATTATACGCTCAAATTTCTTTTGTTTTGCAGATAATAATAGATGATTTGATATTCTTTTTAATAGTAAACAAATAAATAAAAAATATTTTAATCGCTCACATAAATTTATGAATATAAATTATTGTCAGTAATTAAAATATTTTTTGTTGATTAATTATTTTAAATAGACAATAATCCTTTTAATGAAAATACTTTTCGATCTCTTATTTTTTGCGAAACAATATGTTATAAAAAGAAACTACATAACAAGAATATTAAAGATTAGGCAGTTTGAATAGGAGGAAAGGGCGCAATGGTTTGACATATGTACTTCATCTGAAAAGGCAGATTGAATCAAGGAATGATCGGGAACATAAACAAAGGAAAAGAATGAATTCTTTTTGTTCTTTTCTTTCACTTTTTTTTCTGGCGGAGCAATAAAACAATTTGATCTTTCCACTCCCACTGAGCAACCAAAACCAAAAACTTTTTTACAAGGAAAGAAGGCCACCCTTCTCTCTAACCTATCCTCCAGGCTTTCTGTTTTGCCCTTCTCTATAAGCAGTTTCATCCCAGATGTCCATTAGGAATGCCCCCTGATGTGCTCCACTTCAATGAATTCAAATCAAGATCTCGGAATTTCTATGTACACTCTCCCTTCCAAATCCGCATCGTATCACGGACTGTCTGCAGATAAAGGTAAAACCAACCTCAGTCACCAGATGTTCAAACCAAAAGGAAGAAGTTCCCAACCCTCTTCGAGTAAGGTTAGAGGAGGACAATGTTCCCCCGGGTCCATTGTGCGCCCCTAATTTTGGTGGTCACCTAAGAACAAAGGAGAATTCCCCGAGTTGTCTCATTCCTCTGAAGAGAAAGGAAGTCCTTTTCCAGTCCTCTTAAAAGGATTTACGTGCCCAGTGTCAGAATTTGGGAAAGAAGAAAAGATTCTATTCTCAATCGATTTCCCCATCCTCTACGTCATTTGGTGGTGGTGGTGGTGGAACTGGAAGACTTTCAGGCGGTTCACTCTCCTCATCCTCATCTTCATCATCAACCTTCATGTACAAGCCAAGCTGTTCTAAAGGATTGCTACTATTCTGGAGTTTGAAACTACCCAGATGGTTTTCTGAACGGTCTGGGCTCTTTGTCTCCTCCAAGAAGTTCGGTAAATCTTCACCTTGAGCTACCCGAAGCATCTCCAGGTCCTCCATAAACTGACTGTTCTCATTGATATCAACTGTCTTTTCCATCTGCAGAAACCAAAGACTCTTCAGATAAGTTGCCCTTTTGAACCCTCGTCCAGTGAACTGCAAGGCTCGCACTCACCTTTTGCAATGCTTGACGAGCAAGTTCCCTCTCCAGCTCCCTCTGCCTCTTGGCTTCAGCTGCAACTTCAGCTTCAGCTTTTCTTCTAGCCTCTTCTGCGGCCTTTGCCTCGGCTTGTATTTTAGCCTTTTCTGATTACAATAAAAGAAGAATTTAGAGGAGGAGACTCATCGTAGCAAACAGCAATGACACTGATGGTATTATAAAAGAGACCTTCTTTTGCCCGCCTCTCAAGTTCCTCTTTCTCTATTCGTAACTTCTCAGGATCTCGCTTCTCCACCTAAGATGTGAAAATCAACAATATAGAAATCAAGTGTCTAGACAAGTTGACGCAGAGAAAAGATGCATCAAGCACCGCGTCCAACCTTCTCAAGAGCCTTTTCTCGAGCTTTAAATATAGTCTCAGCAAATCGGCTCCTCAAAAGAGCTGCACGATAAAGCTTCTCAGGGGAGACTTGCCTCTCAGGTGGAGCATTCTCCTCTATAATGTTACAGCACGATGCGTGAGATCACGCCCCCATAACAAACAGCATACAATTATCTTTATGATGATCGTGCTTACCCTCTCCCTGAACACAAGCTTCTAAGGGAAGCGGATTGGGCTGAGAAGTTTGCACAACTTGACCCATCCCATCAATAGATGCTAAACAAAGAAAGTAACACGAGGTCAGTTATTAGTTCATCAGTCTAGATGGTTGCACAAAGTGAATCACCTTTTAAACCAAAATGAGATCTGAACTTAAATATACCAGTATCAAAGTCATGAAAAGTACTCCTTTGATCATCACTTACTCCATTAGCCAAGCCTTCCTGCAGTAAAAGAAAAAATAGGCATAAAGTTGACTGACAACATAAGAACCAGAACCTCAGACATGCAACATGACAACAGCACCCAAGCTTGGCATATCTACCTTCGCCACCTTGACAGGTCCAGAAACCTTAGCAGCATCTGATTCACTAGCAGATGAACTAGCTGAGTCTGCATCTGAAGAGCAGCAAACAAGCACAAGTGCAACGAAATAAGAGCTCAATCAAGAAGAGTCATAATGTTCTGCAATTCAAGAACATTGTAGTAAACGTCAAAAGCTTACAGGCTTATAACTAAGGCAGTTTCAAATCCACACGTACCCCTTTACAAAGATATGGCCATCTAACCTATAAATGGCTAATGTCGACAAGACAATGCCCAGGCTACTAGCAGTACCAACTACACTTGCCTTAACCATGGCCACTACATGTTGACAGACTAATTGACAAAGCATATATTGAGTCACCACCAACTAAGAGTCCAGAGCATGACTCTAACCCACTACTAAAGGAAAAAGACCATGCAAAGAGATTCACTGCCCGTTTCTTCAAAACAGAATATGGTTAAGCATACACCAGCACATATACCATGCTACATGCATGTCTACTTGCAAACCTTGTACGAGACTACTTTTGCAAAAAATGGGGGACTTGCCTTGATCTAAAGTATCGATAAACCAAATTTAAAATCCAGTTTAACGTTAACAATAATTAGCAGGTCTAAGTTACTATACAGAACATCATCACCCAGACCCTTTAGCAAACACGAGATGAACAAGAAAAAAACAGTTCTCATATTTCTCTTTTTCTTTCAATTTTTTGCAGAAACATGTTTATCATTCTAGTAACTAGGTACTACAGCATAAAATCAGCAATAAAATGCTGATATTGCCCAAATCCCCCAATTTCCACCACTCTACTGGCAAATTTACGTGCAACCACAGCCAAACAACCAAAATGAACAGTCCTTCTGCCATTCTATAGAAATCTAAAGCTCCCCATAGCAACACTTCTTGTCTCCGAAGGACATCAAATGAACTTTGGAGAGATCGTGATAGGCAACAGCCAAAGCTGACACAAAAAACCTGGCAA
This sequence comes from Rhodamnia argentea, assembly GCF_020921035.1. Taxonomy (NCBI): domain Eukaryota; kingdom Viridiplantae; phylum Streptophyta; class Magnoliopsida; order Myrtales; family Myrtaceae; genus Rhodamnia; species Rhodamnia argentea. Next base: position 10,218,960 of record NC_063155.1, read on the forward strand.
TTTTCTTATCCTATTCTACAGTTCCGACATCCAAAACAAAGGACAATCAAACAAAGCAGATGATTTGAGAACTTTAAACACTTCATGCACAAATACTAAGAAGAGTGATCAGCAATTACGGACCAGGTGCATTCAACGACCAAATTCAAAATAATGCGCCCACAAAAGTATGAACTTCACAAATTAAAAATCGAAAATATACGAAAGCAGATTATGATGCAAACTAGAAAAGAGGAAGATGTCTCTAGTATTTGTCCATTGGTGGTAGTTATAGAAAGAGATAGTGCTCTATACAGTTAGACAATACAACTTCCAAAAGAGAAGGTATAACTTTAAGAAAAAAAGAAAGTAGGAAAAGATCTGCAGAAGCGCGAACCACTAGATGAGGACCCCGATTCAGTACCGGAGCTACTGGAACTACTGCATTTACTGCTTCTGTGCACTGCATCTTTCTCTATCTCTACTGGAGGGAAGCATGAAACAGGAGCGTCATTCCCACCAACTATATCTACATCTTCATCAATTGCGTCATTTCCTAGTAATATACAAGAAGAGAAGAATGTGGCATCAAAAAACAGTCCTTGTGCAGTCCACATGCTAGTACATGCACAGCTATGACAATTACCTTTGCAAAGGTGGCACTGATGAAGTGCTGACACCTGACATATTATGAACCTGTAAGAGAGAAGAAAAAATACGCGATAAGCCAAGTGAAACTTTTCTTTTTTTCCGCAGCAAATATCAAAGGAATCTTAGAGAAGTCAGGACCTCCATTTCACAAGGTTCAGCTTTTTCCTTTTTCTTCTGTTTATCCAGCAAATAGTCATCTACAAGCTTTCGTAGTTTGAACAACGTTTCATGACCAAGTGCATCAATATCTATCTCAATTTCATCCTCGTTTGTCTGCTCTGCTCCAGAGCTTTGCTCTTTAAGAAAATCAACAATGCTCTCAGGCAGTTCTCCCAAGAGAGCCTCTAGTTCAAGGCTTAGTTTATGCTTCTCCTCATCACTCATGATCCGTTTCTCTGGCTCAAGCTTAGTCCGAGGGTCAACTGGCATAACTTTATTCTTTTTCAAAGGTGGCATTTCAGTGCCAATCCCAGTTTCACTATGAGCAGCATATTCAGGCACTGCCCGCATGTCATTAACAGCTGGAAGCTTTTTCTCTACAGCTTTCCATCCCTTCTCAAAATACTTGCTGAGAGCCGCAGCCATAATATGCACATTGTTCTCGCGTGGGTTGTAAGTCATTGCATTCGAGAAAGTCAGTCGTACGTCAGCCACAAACCCAAGAGGGCTGGCATATTCTCCAGAAAGCAACTTTGTTTTCACAGTCCCTAAATCCATAGGGTGCTTAATCACACTGAAGTAATCTGGAATGTTCAACTTCACAATATCCACAGGAGAATTAAAGACCCAGCCATATTGGTGGGACATCAAACGATTCAACAATGTTTCACATTGCTTTAATAACATAGCATTTGATGGATTTGCAGAAGTAGCAGCTTTTATTGATTCAGAGCGCCCGAAGGCACCTTTCTTACTTTGGGATCCATTGCGAGCTGAAGGGAACCGCTTCTTTCCATTCCGAGCGGACAATTCTGAAGACCTTGGGAAGCCATCCACCGGAGGCTTTCTCTGCCCCTCACTCCAACTCTGTACATCACGAGATGGAGACAACGCAATCACATCAGAACTCATGGCTGCAAGCTTCCTCTGAAGATTCTCAACTTGCTCAAGTTCCTTTTCCAACCTCAGCTTAAGGCCTCTCCTTTCAAGCCTTGACATCTTAGCCAAAGACAACAACTGTATTGGGACCCCGAAATTCTCGCTTCCATGTACGTTCAAGCTAATGCATTTCTTTTTTGGGGCAGATGAATCATCAGAAGCCGTCATTTCAGTGTCAACCCGTCCCGAGCTCCCAAAGCCCTCGGATTCAATAGTCTCCACAGCATGCCGATAATCTGGTACAAAACCACTTGAAGGTCCTTTTGATGAGAACTTTCGTGACTTTCCCATTGATTGTGAGGGAGAATGCCTTCTTGACTCTCTCTGTCCACTAAACTCTATGTGAAAAGCTGGTGCCATAAAATCAACACCCAGTAATTGCACATGTCAACCACAAGAGTACCTTGTTTTCCGAGTGTATCAGTTCTAATATCAATCTACTAAAATCTTGAGAGACCCAGTTTTGATTGACAAGGCTCGAATAGTTAATTACCCTGCGCCCTGATGCCTCTTTACCTTCCCCCCGCAAGCACAAGCCGTTCTTCCTTTTCTATCAGCAAGAGCTCACTGGATAAGCCAGTTCGACTCAAGAAATGAATCCACCCCAGACAGGATACCAATACCAACAGGGCGAAAAATTCCAAAAGCACACAAATTCCCAATTCGTTCCAAATGAGAACCCTAGCGGAACTTTTCCAGCTCGTTGTTGCTTCTCAGCTCGGTAACCACATTAGATCATGCGAAAAATCACCGCCTCAGAAATGAATCCCGAGCAAGCTCCGCCGCGAATAGAAAATTCCAAAAGCCTAATCGGCCGCGCAAGAGCCACGGGACTCGGAAAATCCAAGAAATAACCAAAATGCCGAGTGCGCAAATCAAGAACCCTAAAGGAAGACCCGAAAGAGATCCAATCCAATTCAAAAAAGGAACCTGGAACCACGATCTCTGAGCCCTTCGATTGCGCGCCAAAAGAGAAAACCCTAGCCTTCCCCTTCGCTTATTTCCTCGACAGAGAGAGACATCACTCGAAATCCCGGAACGCTTCATGACGGCCAGTCCGCGGCTCCGTATTTATAATGGCCCAGTGGCCTCATTGAGCGCCGCCACGGTGTTGATCCCAGCCGTTCACGGGGCCACTAGGTCGGATCGCACGGTCAGCGTTCTTAATCCAGTCTCGACCGTCCGATCGGATCTGACGAGCGGTGTCGTTCCCCCGCCGCGCTGCGAAGAACGTGGGAGAATAAAATAGCAGGTGCGACGTCGACACGCTCGTCGGGAGCGTGCAATCCACTCGCCAGTTTGATGCGCAAAGACGACTGACAGGATTCCACGTGGCGCGAGGTATGCGCGAGTAGGGGGATGTTCGGTGCGAATGGAGAGCGAAATCAGAAATTCCACAGGCCTCCTGGAAAGTTACCTGAGGTTCCACGCCACGTGTTTCCTTTGACTTGTCTCTGCATGTGACGCGCCAAGTCAGCTTCAATAATATATGTTTCTGTAAACTTCCTGACTTTTATGTCGTCACTGCTTCATTGGTCATTGTGATATTTACGTTAATTTTTTGTACTTTGGTTGGTGGGACAATCAGACATCCAAATCAAATTGGCCCTTGCATCCTCATTTTTTCCTTGTATGAAATATATAAAGACAAGTCAAACATGAAGTGACGATATTAAAAAGCAATAACTAAACGATAAATATTAGAGAACACAAGGGAGCGAATTGAATAAAAAGGGAATTAGACAAATGTTTGAAAGCGCTTCCACCCCGAAAAAAAAAAAAAAAAAAAACTTCGCACTATCATGTAATTACTAAAAGATTGCACGTTACCCATATAATTTTTATAGTAGACTTGGAATGAAGTTTGACCGTCTAGGGAAGCCTTTGTCTACCATATGAAGCTTTTGATGCATCCATTTTGATCAAATCTCCATTGCTGTGCATTTTGGGTTTGTCGCAGATAAATTGTAGGTGCTGAGCCTAGATTCTTGCCATTCAATGTGCAAGTTTGATAGGTCGATATGGAAGGTGCGGGTTCGTGAATGGCAGGTTCTCGGATATAGAGAAAAGTATCAAAAAAGTTATAAACTTATTACATTGGTATCGATTCAATTCTAAACCTTCCAATCGAAACAATTGAACTCTAAACCTTTCGCATTTATGTTAATTCAATCTCATATGGTCATTTTTTTTCCTATGATGCTATAACCTATAAGCTACCAAGCCAAACTTGCGGATGTTTGAGCAGACTTAGTAGTAATTTTATGAATGGCTCTTTTGTATAACAATTGAACTCTCTTGCAATCTTGCTGGGTGTTACAAAATTCCAGGGACCAATCGAAGTTCGGCCCGAAATCTGAACAAGAGATGGGCCTATTCGATAGCAGCCTGGTCGTCCTCCTTATTAGTGGAACATCGTGGGCCCAATTAGAGCCGCCTATAGATTACATTCTTCATCAATGAGCTCATACTTACCTCGGATTCCCATACCTTAAGCTCGAGTTATGTCTTAACATGACTATAAACAATTCCATAAGAACAAAGAAAAGTCACACTATCACGCATCTCCTCGCACGTGAATATGTTAATTCTGTAAGAAGAATTGGAATTTTGCCCAAATAATGTACCTCGACTACGGCGCTTTTAAGCCCCACAAGCACCCGCAGATTACATGGGGAACTATGAGTACCTCATCAAAGTGACCAATGCTTAACTGAACTCCGTTTATTTTGTGAAAAAATATTTTACTGGCAGTACATTTTCTCATTTTCTGGCATTTGGATTGTTTAGGAAAATGAGGTAACAGAAAACCAATGCTTAAATTCAGGAAAATGATGTCCCCTTAAAAAAAATCCGTAAAAATTTTTCTACTATATATATATATGACAAGATATCGACGTTTGAACCAGAAACTCTACGCTTGGGCACGAGAAAATCAATGCTAGCTCTTGAGGCCTTGGCAACTATGTTGAAAGTAGAGGTAAGGGCCGGGTCTACTGGTGTCCATTTAGGCAAGGCCCAGGATCCTAGTGCTCGTGCTTGGGACTTTGGCACCTGTGCCCAAGATCCCGCAACCCAAGCTTGGGTCCTCGGCGCCTAGGCTCGGTACTTTCATGTGTGTGCCCGGTGCCTAGGACTTTAGCGCCCATGTCATGGTCCATCTAGACCGTGCTCGGGTCCATCGAGCCAATGCTCCCAATCTTGTTGCTCGTGCTTGGGTACATCTAAGCTCGGGCCTCGATTCTAGTGCTCGTGCGCGGGACGCCAAGGCTCGAAACTTGGTGCTTTGGCCCAAGACCCGGGTGCTCGAAATTGGGTCCTTAACGCTTGAGTTCATGTGCATAAAGGTTAGGCTCGGGACCCTTGTACGCTTGCTCGAACCTTGTTGTCGAGGATGCGGGCTTGGGCTTTGGAAACCCAATTAGAGATGCCAAGGCTCTGACCTCCATGGTCTTGGGCAACCTAAGTAGCAGCGACACCGACACCGACACCGACACGCGACCGCGGCCGAGTTATTTTCAAAATAGAAAAATTTGACACGTTGGGACGTTATATTAAATATTTTTTTAAATATAAAAAAATAAATAAAGTGAGGTATTATATATGCATTAAGATTTCATTAAGTCACAATTCGACAACTCAGAATTGTAAAAAATAGAAAGATATTATATTTGAAAACTTAAAAGCATGGCACCATAAAGGATACCAAACGGATTAGAGGTTTTATCTTTCATAAAAAATGAAAGTTAGTTGAAGTAGTTAAGGTAATTTTTAGAGATAGGTCGATCCACAACTCAAAGAAAGGAAAGGAAGCACGAGGGGTTGCGTTTCATATCTAGGGTTTGCCAAACTATGTTTTAGTTTTTTTTTTTAATGAACTTAATGTGACACTGAGGGCCCATTGACCCGGTGTCGAAATTCGCACGCGACCGCGGTGTCGGGAGGTGTCGGCGGGTGTCGTTGGAGTTCGGACTGACACTCTCACTTAGGAGGAGTGTCGGTGACATAGTGGGAAACATCGAGCTCGGCTTCAATGCTATTTGAGCTCACATTGGGGTCTTGGGCCCGACATTAATGGACCCAAGCCCAAGCATTAAGGATTGGATCCTAGGCACGAGGTCTCGATCCCAACCTCAATGGACCTAAGCGTAGCAGTCAAAGGACCAATCCCAATCTTGATGGACCCAAACATAGGGCTAAGATCCCAAGCCCAATCTCGATGGACCTAGGTCAGGGCATCGAGACCTGGTCTTGGGTGTGGGATTCCTATCCTACGTATTGCCTGGCCTCAATGGAACAAGGCACGGCTTTTGGAGACCCAAGTTGGGGGGCTAGGGACTCGAGCACGAGGATTGAGTTCTCGGACTCGGCTTCGATTTCTCGGACTTGGCTTCGGTGGACCCAAGACTAGTACCCATGCTCATGCCCAGGAGTCAAATATTCGAGCTTAAGACTTCGATGCTTGTGCTGGTTTCGCAGACTATCAATGCGCAAGTCACTCTTGCTCAAATAATGTCTTTTTAGCAAAATAGATTTTTCCATATCAAATGGCGAAAAATATTTTCCAGCTCATTTTGAGGTCTGAACCAAAAAATAAAAAATATTATCATTTTTCAAAAAAGCAACATCTTAAAAAATATATTTTGGAAATGTCACAAGAAACAGACAAAGCCTTTTGTTTTTAAAAATCAATTTTAATTATTTGATGTTTAAATATTTTAAAACCATATTCCAATGTAGCCTTTTGTTTTTTTGTTTATAAAAAGAACACACTCCATGTGGAGTTTAAATATTTGATGTTTCTCCACCAATTAAATTAAGGAAAACTTTTATATTGACTATTTAGGCATGAAAAGCTACTAACTTGATAGTATTATCAATTATTTCTGATCACACAATCTTTCAATTAATAAAATACTTTATGCAAATTGTATTATCCTTAACAAGAATCAACCAAAGACTTATTTCGTGTGCGAAGCTCTCTTGTATTTCAAATCAATTTTTCGAGATGTTCTTAACCTGTCTTGCATGTGAAAATATAGCCTTTTTTCCCATAGTTCTCTCTTATAAAAGCACAAAATTGGCGGCATCGACGGGGTTTTACTTTTGTTTGCGTTTTGTCAGGCGACATGACGGGCCCTTATGTTCTTTTATCATCTCCTCACTTTATGCAGTCGGAGAACTTTTTGCTTTCGGAGATCGATCTACCCAGTCAAAGGACGATCTTGAACCTGCGGGGCCATGCCAAGAACCAGCTCGAACCGCTAAACGGACTCGAACGAAGGAGAATATGAAAGTGGGGAAGAACACTGGACTCTCCAGAAGACTCGAGAGAGAGAGAGAATTTTGGTTGGTCAAAAGATCTTTTGCGATGGCAGAATGGAGAAAAAGCTTGCATGGGAAAGGACACGTCACGTCCCCAAGCCATTTTCTCCGTGCTTCATCATGTGAATCGTTGGGCCACCTGTCGCGGCAGAGTACGAGGGAGGGGACACGTACGCTGTCGTTCGGCGCGAAAAGAAAGAGACCTGTAAGCGCAGAGAGAGCAGGGCCAGGCGTCTTCCAATGGATGGCTGCTCCTTTTTCCCAAGAGGTATTCGAATTCCCTCCCTCCCTTCTAGCATCCACCCACCTGTCCTTGCTCCTGCTTCTTTCTTTCTCTCTCTCTTTTTACATCAATATTTCCGAAAGAATACAAACATATTAACAGGACCCGTACGGTGGAGGGACACTGTTAACTGTGAACAGATGAACAGTGATCTTGGGCACAGAAAATCAGGAACTGCAAAGATCCCAACATGCAAAAGTTGCCAAAGCTTGAGCATTTTACAGAGTTTTCTCTCTTTTTTTTTTTTTGGGGTGGGAGGGAGGTCAGAACATCTCACAGAATAGAAAAGATAGTAATATATATACTTACATAAGAAGGCATTCCCGCTCCAAATCGGGCTTTTTCTCAGGAAAACGCCAAATATAACCAGAGAGAAGATAGGAGAGAGAGAGAGAGGGGAGAGGTGCAGGGATAGTGACGACAAGAAGCTGAGAGAAAGCAAACCGAAGAGTTGCCAAAGATATTTACATGCACAACTTAGGTTATGTTCTTCCCAGGGAGGTTTTTGGGGCCGGGACTTGGTTATTATCCTCATCGGAAGCTGAGCCAGCCGATCACCTTTTTCCGTTGATCATCGTCCCAAGCGCAGCGCAGCCTCCACGTCCAACCTCCATGCAAACCCTCCGCCGTCCATCCTCCACACGTCGCAGGGCAGCGTCACCGCCCTCCTCTCCCTCCCCCACGTGTACTCCATCCTTACCCTACACGTGAACGCTCCCCACATCATCCCCCTCGCCTCCTCCCTCACCGCCAACCACACCCGGCAATCCCCCTCCTCGTCCTCCTCCCGCCCCACCATCTTCCTCAGCGCCCCGTTGATCCACGTCACCCTCCCCAGGCCGTCCGACGTGAACCCGGGGCACGTGTCCCGCTCCAGATTCCACCACCTCTCCTCGTCGGTGCGCCCTAGCGCCTCCCCGTCCACCCACGTGTCCGTCACGCACTCCACCGTCACGCACGGGGACGGTCTGCCCAAAGGCTGCAACAGAGGAGGCGCCGGCTTTGGCGCGTTATCGTCGAACCTAAGCCACTTCGGCACGTTCTGCGTTTGCCCTTTGTCCGAGTCCCTCGAGAGGACCGGATCCATGGCACATCTGTAATAATCAGCAGCTTGCCTCAAGCCGGCCTTCACGTTCCGGAGATCGCCGCCGACTTTGTGCTCGGGCATCTCCGGCAACAGCGGCAGAGTCACCTTCTCTCCAGGCGGCAACGCATATCCGACCTTCTCTTTGCTGCAAGCCCTCCTCTTCCTGCTGGAGCGTTTGGTGGTGGTGTTGCCGCCGCTCCTCACTTGCCGTCTCCTGCCTCGGCCGGGCCGCACGCGGGTGTCCTTGCTCTCCGGCGAAGATCCGCCGGAGGAGGAGCCCCCGCACGCCGGTTTGGGCGCGATGGGGCGGAACCTGAGCATTATCCGGTCCACTTTGGACATATCATAAGGACCGCCGCCGCCGCCGCCGCCTCCGGGGGCGTATCTGGCTATGCAGCACCCTCCTCTACGGTCCATCGATCTCCCACAGTCGTCTATCTCTTAACGATCTCTCGCCCTCGCTTAGTTCAAGCAAAGACCTAAACGAATGTTTCTCATTGATCTCTCTCTCTCTCTCTCTCTTTCTCCCGGGTGCGTGCTAGCGTCTCGCAGATCCTACCTCATTCACAAGATCGAAGGCAGTAAATGCAGAAGGGGACAGATGCTGCCCCTCTCCATTTATAGGGACTGTAGTTGGGGACACGTGTGAGGGCAGATACGTCTGAGGGGATCGGCTCGAACGGTTGCGGAGAGCTGCTACTACTTAACTACCATTGGGTGGGATGCGAAACGTGGCCGTGGCCGGTGACGCGGGGGCCCACGTGGGGAGTACGCTGCGCGCTAACGTATGGAAGAGCAATTCATAACGATTCATATAAATATAAGAAAAAATTGATGTCTTAACAATACAATTTTAATCATAAATTCACTCATCATTGTTATGATGTGTTTTTATATAAAATACCCATTAATTTTAAAAAATTTGTGAGTAAAAGTAACTACCGGTAGCGTATCCCAAATATAAATGGTTAGATCTTTTGAAAAGGGAAAATGGGGCCCACGGGAAAGGAGATAGCCAATGGGGGAGCGATAAGTGTGGAGATAAAAGGAGGAAAGAGATGGGGGCCCGCGTAGGTGGTGGCCTGTGGGTGGGTCTCGTGCGGCATGCGGGAGTTCCAGAAGGAGGACACGTGGCACAACGGGATTTGGATAGAGATGGGGGGAAGGACGACCAAGAAGATGGATGGTCTTGTCGTCTTTGCGGGGGGCGAGGCGTTTCCCATAGTTAGCAAGGGAGAGGATGGCGCCACGTGGACGGCAGGATAGCGACAGAGATCTCCTCGTGGGGTCGTTTCTTGGATTTGCCCCCACTGACGTGGGGGGTTCTCGGTTTGTCCCCCGTCCGCGATTGGAGGTCGGGCGGTGACCACTTCCATCGTACCGATTTTGCCCTCGCTATTTTGCGTATTTTAAGGAGCATGTCGTATTTCACCTGTACCATGGTCCCTGAGATATAAAAAAATCTCAATATTCGTATCTCGTGTTATATATTTACCCTTTATCAATAGTCTATCAATAAAGGGTCTGCCTAGGTAGACATCGAAAAGCAAACAATATTAACAGAAGATAAATATGTAACATTAGTATGAGTTCAAAAATTTTTATGTGACCAAAAAAAAAAATTAAGCTTGGGGTATTTGTTTAGGATTACGTGCTACGGTGTGCATATTGTAGGGTTTTTAGTATGATAAAAAAAAAAATTCAGGATAAAGACATTACGGTGAGCATAGTTTGATTTTTTTTTTTTTGTAATTTCTTCTCTTATTTGGAGAGGAATTTTGGGCATCTCAAATCCCTTATGTGGACTCCAACATTTTCGGAAACCGTCCCTTCAGGATTCATAAATTGTCTTAGTTACACTTCTGCACCTTCAAAAATCTACTAAAATTCCACTTTCACTCTCTAGTGGCACTTGTTGAGAAACGTAGTGAACGAATGAGAATAAATTGAATGATAACACTCTCTTTAATAAAGTATTTGCCCCACAACGTTGTCAATAGTTACCGACAAAAATCCTTTAGGATATGATAGAGTCTTGGAATGAGAATATCGAATAGCTAGCAATTCTCATGTTTCTTTAATAACTCTCTAGGGAAACAATCGGACACAATTGTTGTATTTCTTTTAGAGAAACGAAAATGGAAGTTGTCATATTAAAATGAATAGAATCATAGTTTGAATATATAAACAAAAAAACACACAACTTATGTATATGCAAAACCAAAAATACAGAACTCTTCATTTCGAAAATTGCTAATTCGGATGTAACTTTTCATGTCTGGATAACCGTGTGTTCGGACACGCCTCTTCATGTTCGAGCATCATGAAGTTCGGACACATCTCTTCAAGTATTTGCTTTGAACAAATGAAGTTTAAGTTGCACTTGGGGCTTTAGCTACCCTTTCAAGCGAAGGAATGACGTTTCGAATTGCGCACCATTCAGCTTCTGTTGCTTTGAGGCGAAAAAATGGATGCAAACGAGGGAATCTCCTTTTTCATGATTTTGCATCGCCCAATGGCAATCGAGACTCCAAACCATAAATTCTAAACTCATTTATCAGCAATGTGAATGAAAGGACATGACTTTGCATCATCCACTGTTAATCTTCCTTAGAATAATTGAGTTCTTTGTTCATTAATTGACCTCTCGCCTAGCTCTATGAACTTTCTTAAGTCACGTGCAAAAGGAGCTTTTCCTTGGGATGCCATGTGACTAGTTTTGTTATTCAATTTCTCGTCTTTTACGTGCTAACGCATAATTGGGGAGAACTACCAAAAAAGTTTTAAACTTATCACAATTGTGCTAATTTAATTCTAAACTTTTTTTTAATCGATTCAGTTCTAAACCTTTTGCAATTTTGCAAATTTAATCTATCCGATCAATTTTGATTGACCAGAGCTGACGTGGTTGCCGGTTGTCCGACGACATTATATTTTAATAACTTTTTGAATTTTTTTATTTTCCTTTATTTTTTTTCTTTTTCTTTCTTCTTTTTTTCTTCCCTCTTCTTTCTCCAAGCTGGTTTTCGATGGCGATCGGCTAGAGGTGATGGCCAGCTGGCGAGGGGGACCTCGTGCAACCATGGTGAGGTCGAGCCTTGTCTCGCCGAGGCTACGCAAGGTGTCGCCTTGCTAGCCCAGATCTAAGAAGCGCTTTCTCTCAACGTGTTTCTTATGTGTATTCTTGGTTTCAATCTAGACTCCTGGGAGGAGTCAGCTGGAGTTTTCCCAATGCGCAACCCACTTTTAGCCAAAAAAGAAGGATTCCTTCGTCGGACAACAAAGCTTGGCCAATAGTGGATTGACCGGTCACATCCATCATCCTTATAACATACAGAACTGCACGATATAGAAGGGTAATTTGAGATTATATATACACACTCACACATATTGAGGATTTGAGAATTTCATAGTAAAAATATAACGGAGTAATCTCAGCTGCAAGTATTATGAATTACAAAAAATATATATCGTGAGAAAAAGGATGACTTTATTAGGACCGTCGTTAAAAGCCCTTGTTAAGCTAGTAATAGCAATGGTACTAGGATGTTAGGACTGTCTCTGATCTTAAAACGATCTGTCAAAATTTGAACTCCCACGATATCCATGTGGTGTAAATTTTCCTCAAGTATACGACAAAACATAAGTTTTGACAGCAACCTAAACATGCATGTTGGAGGCAAGCCTGGGATATTCGAAGGGGCAGAGAGAGAGAGAGAGAGCTGAACACAGTTCAAGAATTCGGGCAAAGGGTGGAGGCCCCACTGGACGAAGACCAGGGATACAGATGGAGAGATCCTGGCGGAGTTCGCAGAACAAGGTGGGGGGCGATGATGGAATCCTGTGGTCATGTGGGTTTAGATTGGAGTAAAGAGCTCTTTATTAGGTAGCTGTAATAATTGACGGGGGTTTGAGACACCAAGGCTTCAGTGGTCAGCTGGACAACTGATCTGTGGAATCACGAGCAGGCTCTTACGTTGCGGTTCCTTATTCGAGCAGGGGCGTCAGAATGGACATGCAACTATAGCGTTAAGATCTTGAAGATCTATTCGTTCCAATATCCTGAGCATCCACTGGTCGGGGGTCCATTCAGGTGCTCTCTCTTAATCAAAATATGCTTAACCCATCACGTCTGGTTTTTCCTTCGTCTCTTTTAGGGGCCCCATTCATGCGTGCAGAGTTGCGGTCAAGGAGGTCTAGCTTCATCATCTCCTCAGGGTTTCTTTGACAATGTGCCCTTACGCATCTCCTGTTAACTTTTTTATCCCACCGCTGGATGCAAACTACGTGTCATATGACACTACCGGGGATGTAGTTGATATTCTTCGTTGACAGGAAAGTAAGTGAGTCCCACTCCCCTGAAGAGCGAGCGGGAATCCTCTCGAGGAGGCAGCGCTCCTGAGATAGTTTAAACTGGTATTTTATTTTGATAGTTTGAGCTTGAATTCATAAATAACTATTGTTATATATAAATTTTTTTTTTTATTGAGAGATGTAATAGAGGAGTGGGATGCAATAATTATAGCGAAATTCTCTATTGGATGTAGTCCTAATTTAAAGGTGAATCGGGATAAATCTTTATATCTCAACTTGTCTTTCTCGCCTTTACCTTTTATTTTGTCGTGATTATGCATCTAATCTTAACACGTACTCTTTGCACAAGAGGGTTGCTTTCGAAGTTTGGAGTGACCGTAGACTTTTGGGTATGGAGCTTTAACTGCGGCATCCAACTCCAAGGGACCATGAACAAAAATCTATTCTACATATCACTGCTTCCTCTCGCCAATTGCCAGCTCCATCCACGCAGATAAGAAAAAGAAAAGAAAAGAAAAAAGCAGTAGTTTAGCATGAAGTGGTTGGTGGGCTATCTAAAGACATCGCTTTCCCTTGCGTCTATCTTCAATTGACTATGCTGCTTGTCTTGATAACTGCATTTGTTCGTTGAAGTTGCATGATCGCTAGCCACTCGGCAAGTTCTCATACGCATCAATCAACCTTGCAAGAAAATCTCTCTGTCATCTTCCCATGATTGCTCTCTGTTGATGCGGTGTAGGGACAAGAGTAATAGCATTTTCACCTAAGTATGTTTGGAAGGAATTATTGGTATACTTCCCTCCCCATCGATTTTGTAAAAATTTTAATTTTGGCATTGCACAGATTTTCGATAAAACCACAAAAACGATGAATCACACTTTAGATTTATTTTTCATCGGAAAAACCCAAATGAATCGAGACTAGTCATCAATGACAAACACAAAATATTTGAAACCAGAATTAGATAAAATTGGACTTGTTTATACATCGGAATGAATTACAAATAAAGGAAAAGATGCACGATGACTGATAGACTCAAAAGGCAATTGATGAGATTTGCCTACAAGACACGACTCACAAGATACCGACCGAGAACTAAAATTGCACACACTTTTCTATTTGGATGAGTAAGACATCAATTTACCTACAAGACATGACTCACAAGATACCGACCGAGAACTAAAATCGCACACACTTTTCTATTTGGATGACTAAGACTAGCATGCCAACGAGTGAGTGAAATAAAAGAAGCCACGCTAGGATGCAAATGAGGTGATACCAAGGAGTTGGGAATCGAATAAAAACCATGAGAAGAACTGGCATGGAGGAGAACTTTCCTGGTTCGTTGGTCTTGCAAAGAAAAGGATGAACCATTAAATCAATAGTGCATGTATTTGTACAACAAAGTGAGTAATTGGAGAAGATTGTGAGTAAGATTAGGGACATGATAGACATGGGATAATAGCAAAGGTCGAGAATCAATATGTAAAAAAGCTTTACCGATTTGCTTAATAGGCAATAAGCAACCATCACCAAGCGAAAGTTTTGTCAAATCAAAAAAGGGTCTAGGATTTAGAATTTTACCAATGCCACTAGTCACGTGTATTGACGCCCCACCGTCAAGATACCGCATTGGATAAGAGGTCTCACCAATTGAAAAAGATGAGAAGGAGTCCAATAGATCAGTAGCGATGAAAGCATGGTTGGATTGTTGTCGACACTATAGCGCGGTGTGCCGGATTCTATTACATATCCGACAAGAAATATGAGACCCGGATCCAAGAATGCCTCCCTAGGTGAATGGGGTTACATAGGGCCTCGAACCACCACGAGGCCTACTAGAAGAGGGGGAGGAGCGACTAGCATAGGGGATCGAGAATGACTATGAATTGAATCTATCCTTGGAGGATTACCAACTCAGTTGATCACCCGAGAACTGTTCATCTTAGCCCCGATTAGACCTTTGGCCCCTAGAATTACATCCACCCCGAGACCCTCAAAATGGTGGATTAGGTGAAGTGGCATGACCACATAAAGCACAATGAGCATCGGATGAAGATAAGGGATTCAATTTTCGGAGAAATAGCTTTTCTTGGATGAGAAGACGTGACAAATGGATCATACTCTCAACGGAGCCAAATTGAGGGCTTGAATCACCAAGTCCTTATTAGAGACAAAGCAATTGATTGCGGTAAGGGAATCCACAATTGACTTGGGATGCCAAAGATAGTCGGACATTGATTGATCGGGGTTTCTTAACGGCGTCCTAATTGACTTTTAGTCCAATTTTCTTGGCTGCGCAACAATCAGGAAAGCGTCGTCCTTGAGCATGCCAAATCTCTCGATATGTTCAAAGGTCATGAACTTCATGGAAAATCTTGACTGTGAGGATCGAGTCAATCAAACTATGAAAGCATTTATCTGTCTTGACCCGGGTGGAATAGGAGCTATTGACCACCACAGTATCATTTTGTTCATGGAAAAGCTTTCGAGGACATGGAAAAGATCCATCCACATGGCCTAGCAGATCGTTGTGGATTAAAATATGTTCAAACCGAGATTTGCACAAAAGATAATTGTTCGTATCAAGTTTGATGGAGACGGGACTAGTTATGTTGGGAAGAACAAGAGAGGGAGAGGTTGATTGCACGGTCGTAATTTGTCCAGCACCAAATATCGCAGCAGTAGATAAGAGGGAAGAAGAGGTGAAAGTGGACGGAATGTCGTTGACAGGTGATGTGAATTGAGATTAACAAAAAGGAAAAATGATGGCCGAAGAGACGGTAGAGAATAAGAAAAAAAATTAAAGGTATCGAATATTATTGAGATAGTAATTGGAGCAAGGGCATTATTGATTTAGGGTAAGGACATTATTGATTTAGGGTAAGGACGTTGAAGAATTTAATGTATTCTCCTACTATGATATCATGTTGATATTTAGAGTCAGAGAGAAAATAACCACTAAGTGTTTATGGTGGCTCAACTCTAATTAGGATTATATCAAATGTATTTATAGGAGTGAATAATCATAATAAGGATATAGACAAAAACATAATTACAAAAGTACCCCATCATATATATAAATTACATATTAATAAGCTAAACATGCTATTCACTTAGCGGGCAAGTTTTCTACTCTTTGATTTTGTAGAGCTCGTCATTGGAAAAACCATGCAAGTGCATCTCTCTCTTTAGCTATGTTAGTTTAGACCTGTCAAAATGGATCGTAAACTCATTTCGTAACTTATATGACAAGCTGGCTTTTAAATGGATTAGTCATATTCAATAAATGAGCCATAAACGAGTTTACAACATACTTAGATTGACATTGCAATGGGTTAAATGAGTCATAACTTGATCTCGTGCTAATTTACTTGACACTCTTATCTCGGTTTGAATATGGATTTTCCTAAATTAGATTAAATGTGAAAGTGTTTTAAGAATATGAGTTGGGTCGGGGTATGAATTGGATATGAGCCGGGTATCGGCCACGAGATTGACATTGCAATGGGGTAAATGAGTCTATTTAGGTCGGACTATTTATGACTCGATCCGACACACAAGTTTGATGGGTTCGAGGGCATGCATGCAAAGAAATCCAAAGAAAACCAAATAGAAAAACATTAAATACGTTAGCCCAGCGTCATTGGCAGATATAGATCGTGGCTATGTGGAAAAAGAATCCATTGATCATCACTTCATGTTACGTGGCAAAGCTTTTTCAAAGTGAATAAGACTTGTTTTGGTATAGTGTCCATCCAAGCAGACAAGATCTTCCCTTGCGTCAATGTCCTAAAATGCGTGCGAATCGATTGAGAGTTAGGTCTTGAGTAATATTAAATACAGCATACAGTCCCAGCCAAAAGAGGTATCTAGGGCTTCCCCATTCCTCACTATAATTTAAACTTGACTCGCTTTTCTCCTAATTAGAGAAAAAATAAAGCATGCACCCCTTTCTAGTGCTGATCACATGATAGTCAAAATTTAAGAAAACAAAATATTTGACTGATTTTTAGTCTCGACCCCGTGAAATTCTCTAGCACTCGCCTCATACGCAGTGTTGTGAGATCGATATCGTCGGATCAAATTCGTACTCAAGCATAAATAATACATACATGTCCGAACTATTAAGTAAGCGACAGATCGGTCTCTATGGTAGATCGTATAATAAGACACAAGAGTTAAGCAACTCCTATCGAAACAGAAAACCCTAGCACCGTGCTACAATTATTGAGATAAATAATGTCATTATTATTACATGATTAATTGATCTTTTGTTGCTAATCTTGGGAGAAAATATCTTCAAGGCAGGCACATAAATAATTGAGCGCAAGAACATGGACGTCACGTCGAGTTTTATAATCTGCAGCATCCATGAATAGAAACGTAGATATCATCCACATGGCAGCTCTATCTCCAACGGCAGAACCTCTCTCGTCGACTTTCGGGGTTGGTCTGTGGGAAATATTGCTAGATTTGCAAGCTTCCCCTTCAATAATGATGGTCGTTGTCGAGAACCTAATAAAGAAATCCTAGTACGATTATCAATGTTTGGCACATTTGTCTCCACTTAGGAGGAGGGATCTGCGCAGCATTTGCTTTCATTGCACCATGACTTTGGGCTATCCACGAAGCACGGATCATTCCTGCGTGCATAAGCAGCAATTTAGGTCATTGGTCGCTTCGTGAATCCTAAATTATGTGTCCTAGCAACTGTTCAAGTCAAAAACCTAACCACTTCCCGTCGAGATGAATGGTAGAAATTGCTGCTTTCTATCGCCAATAGATTCTTGAATATTACGTTTCGCCATTTCGCAATAGCCCCTAAGGGATGATCGAGCAAATGATGACGAAGGGATTCCCTCGATGCCTTTGCCTTAACGCTTTCTCCAAGATGATTTACCAAAATTCGCGAAATCGACAAGCTTTACATGGCATCTTGCTATACGTACATTTTCCTCGAGATAACGAAAGATCAATCGATCGAACATATTCAAGTGACACTATTAGTCTGCATCATCAAGGGCCAGCGCCATGTTTTTTTATGTCCGAAAGTTGCATAAAGTACATGACTGGATGAGCTGAAGAGACATCATTATGTTGCCAATTCACCATATTATAACGCATGATAGGACGGTTCTCATAGATAAGCGTACGTCTTTTTCCGATATCTAGAGGGGAAAAGTTAGGCTTCCCCATGATTCGAGCATCTGCAGCCAATGGGCTGGGAGCACGTCCGAGGCACAAAGGAATTCGAAATCGAGAAGAAAGCGATCATGGAGCCCATTCCTCGGTGTCCTTTGTTGCTTGACCTTTTGCCCTTGAGTTGGAAACTAATGTGGTGATCATGCCACGTGTCGAAGTGGGTACCAACCACAGTCGTAGGGCAGCTACAAGATTGAGCTAGAGAAGGTATTGATGTAGAGATAGAGAGAGATTAGACAGATTACGTTTTGGGGGCGTGTGTGATGACACCCAAGAGAAATGACTAGAATCACTATGACTTTAGGACCGTTAAAAGAGAAATGTAACCCACCACTTTTGGGAATATCTTCTTATCTGGATGCTCCATTTGTGTAAAACTTACGTTTGACACAGTCTTTCTCTCTTTCGGTGTCGCCTGCGAATCAAAGGAACTTCCTTTGCTTTGCTAGAACGTTCTTTCATCACATCATCATTAAAGGTTAAGGTGATCCTAAAATCGATTTGAGTGGTAATACCATTGGAATAATCTTGCTGCAATTCGAGAAGTAGAGGATTTCGGGTATGATTTCTGCTCGATGCGATTACTCGAAGCTGGGAAGCCACGAGGAAATATTTGTTCCAGAATCGAAATGGATGACTTGCTTTCGATCGGATCAAGAAGGTGGACTCCTCATTTGATGTGCGAAAACTAGCACGCGACATCGTCAAATACATGAAAAAAAGGGGAGATTGCAGTGATTAGAAGAATATTGGAACTTTGTAATGCCAAACGACCAACAATTTCGTTCCTTTTTCGCCATGCAATATTCACGACAGATTCTTGTCATGTGGTGATGACAATCCACTTATCTAGATATTCATCAGCAGTTTGTTACTTTACTTTTAATACCTAACGTTGCTCCTTTTATAACACCAGGTGGCTGAAGGGGTTGCAACTCTAAACCTCAAAAAGTAGGCACAATTTATGTTTACTGGATGAAAGAGCATTTAGTTTACTTAGAGAAACCAAGACTATTCCATGTTGCATGCTGCCATTTTCATCAGCTTCAACCCTAAATGCAGCTTCATGTACGTTACAAATTCTGGTATTATCATCATTTATTCGAAGCCGACATGGGCAGAGATTTCAGGTTCGAGAGAGAGAGAGAGAGAGAGCATGAAGATGGAAAGAGAGAAAAATTAAGGGATATCGACTTATATTAGGGAATAACCGTGCGGTTAAATAAACGGCGGACTTAAAATAATGGTGCGAGAGAATAGCTAATCTCTTTGAATGAGTGTTCAACCGAAAGTTACAGATTCTTTTACATTCTCTCCATGTTGCAGAAGGATTTGAATATGCGGTCATGTCCAGCTGAATTCTTTCGGTTTCTTCTCATTCTCCAGCTTCTGAAGGGGAGATGCAAAATCACAAGGTCGAGCATTCGATCCAAACACGGTTTCGACTTTAAGGTTTCTCACTTAATTAAGGGTACCTTTTTTTCCTGCTCATCTGCCTTTATTTCATCTCCTTAATGTACAAAGCTCTAGAGATGATGGCGTCGCTTTATTCTGGTCTTGTGGTTGATATCATCTTCTTGACTTGGATCCTTTAGGTGGATATCATGTTTACCTATCGTTTTTCAGATAAGTCGGGCTTTCCGGCGTGTCACCATTATCTGCTAGATTGCTTTCTAGATTTAGTGATGCATTCAGGTCAGATTGTGATGATGTTGATCACAACATCTTAATTTTTCTGTGTTCTTGACAATTTTTTAGTGCTGTAATGTAGGTTTCCCCATCCCCAGCTTATCTAGTTTGAATTAACAAGGAAGCTTTTCTGCTTCTGTTTTTTCTTGTTCTTTTTTCTTTTTGGGGTAGAGACAGGGATCAAACCAGAAACCAAACAGAGTCTCAACCACAGCAAAGGGAACTGAAGTATGACCTATGAACGGATTTCCTTGTGATCTAAAATATTTTTTTTTGGAACAAACGTTATCTAAATTTGAAGTGTGTGTCGAAGACTCCTCCAAGAGATTAGAAATCAAGACGTAGGTTTTATTATGCACACATTCATGTAACTTCTGATTTGCTACACCAGACTAGGCACAATCAATGATTGTCGTTGGTACTGCGGTATGATTCGGTATTTCAACTAAAGCTTCATATTTCAAGCTAATGGAAGAAGTTACGGGCATATTGTTGAATCCGATAGTAGGGGCCATAGTCCCAAATTTTGCAACAGAGGTATCATTGCCGATAGGAATGATGATCGCGATTCACGTTACTCGAAAACGTGCGAGCATCTCTTAATATGGTCAGTCTTTTCCAACGACATAGAGTGAACGACGTACAGTACATACTTTCTTCTGCCCCCTGAGGATATTCCAGTTTTCAGTCTTCATCCAACATGTCCACACTTGGTTTCGAAACCAATCGAGTAGGTCAATGTCTATCTAAAACCATCTGCCAACGCATCTACCAACTATATGAAGAGAGCCAACTCGTCATCTCTAGCTCTGAAGCCAAACGCAATCGCTTTCCCGCATGGTGGTTGCCTTGGTTGTTTTGCATGAGCAATGCAACTAGCTCAATATTAGGATCAGCCAATTAGACCGACGAAACGAAGAAGAGAAGTGGATCATGTATGAAGCAGGGCCGTTATTATGAGCCGTTGTATCACCTTCCCTTCTCACATGATTAAAAGAACATGACCTGAATTAGCGTGTTAGGTGCATCATGAAATTGCGTAGAGTCATGTGCGAATCTCCAGCTAGTTTGGATTCAAACAATTTAAAGAGATAGATCCCCTTTTACTTAATTCTTACCAATATTTAGTTACAAAGAATGAGTCCGGAAATGCTTCTGCTTGCAGTTTATGAAGGGGGAATCCTAATGTTACAATAGAGGTTACTAACGAAAACGCAGAGGACATAAACAAGGACCTTAAAATGGTGTCAGTTTAGTCTCCTTTCACTTCAAGGAATAGCTTCCTTTTTTTTCTTTTCTTTCAGCTCTTGTATGAACAAATTCAAATGGATTACTACTGGGTGGTAATGCCCTGGTGTCTACAGATTAGCTGATCTGACAGATGCGGCCAGAACAAGTTCTCTCCTCAAGATCTTCCCTGACGGAGATTTTGGGATGCTACTGATGAAAGCTACCCGCCGTATCTTCTTGTATGGAGCAACCTGCAACGAATACTCAAAAGTAATAATTTGGATCCACCAAAAAAGCTCTCAACTCTAGTTTAAAATTGGGGCTAAAATCCTATATTCGTGTGTATGCATTCCTAAAAACTGTCGGAAATACGGTTCCCAGGAGTCAAAACATTTGAACAAAAAGAACACCATCATTAGATGATCCAGAGGGTATGCTAGCACATACATATCAATAGCATGCACAGATTAATGAGCAGATGAACACATTGTATGCATGAGATGGAATGAGTGGAAGGTCCTGTGTCTGCTTTCAGTCCAACAGTTCTGCATAACTCCAAGAACATCCAAGTGGAGAGGAAGAGGCACTACTCAATGGGCTGTTACTTTTCTTATTTTTCCATCTCTATCGTAATAGACGGCATCAAGTGGAATCTGCTTCCTATCATGTTATGTAGCAGGAAAAAGACCCCGGATACCAAGTGTTGATTCTTTTGCAGCACAGAGCATAAGCTAGCAGCACCTCGGTGCAAATTAATGCAGGTATATACAGCATCTTAAAGACTAAAGGCACCCTTACTATAGGTTTAGAAACAGTCATCTCCCTGCTTTGTGGGAGAGAAAAGTGCAATCACTGAGTGGATTAAAAAATTACCTGTTTAGCAATGAAGTCCATAACCTGAGATTCAGTAATTTTGCTTCCAGGTTTTCTAACCACAAAAGCCATGGGAATCTGCCCTGCTTCTTCATCAGGATAACTGCTTCCGCATAATCACAAAACACAGAAAAAGTGGATCAACAAAAACAACATATCACTCCTGTGCAGTTAAGAAAAGGCAAGAAGACAAACAGTCTAGGAAATACTGATGAACTCGTTTTATAACAGAAATTTGACTGAAATGCCCATATATAACTGATGTATCATCCTCAATCAGCAATAGTCCCTTGAAAAATGCAGCGCACATCCTACTAAGAGAAGCCACAAATTTTAAGGGTGTGGGAGAAGTTTGAGATAGAACCCAGCAATTCATACAAATCCACCAAGGATTTAAAAACTAAAAGGCGATAAGAGTTCTGACTCCTCCAGAATGTAATTTAAGCATCAACATCAACATCACCTTTATCCCAAACCAGTTGGGGTTGGCAATCGATGAATCCAAAAATAAATCAAATAAAAGCAAGACCGATTGAGGGAAAAGAAATAATTATATAAAAATAAAAATAAAAATAAATAAATAAGAATATATAAAAATGTATAGGGAAAATGGACCAAAAAGGACAGTCTGGAATATAGGAATTTTGCCCTCTACAATGCTAATAGCTTTCCTCCACTCCATCCTAAGACAAACCGTACGCCAATCTATTTCCCACTTCATTAAATCTTGTTCTACTACTTTTCCCGAGGTAAGTTTCGGTAGAATGTAATTTGAGTGATAAGAAGAAAAATTAAGCTAGTGAAGATGCATACGGATTCACAGCAGCATCCGTTATATCAGGGTTGGAGTGAAGAAGATGTTCCAACTCAGCAGGAGCAACCTGAAAGATGCATGCGATGATCCATCACCAGTTGACGAGAAAAGACAACAGAGCACAAGCCAAAAACCATCCAGGGAAAATGCCATGTCGAGCTAGTCACCTGATATCCCTTGTATTTAATCAACTCCTTCAGTCTGTCCACAATGAATAAGAACCCCTTGGAGTCAATATAACAAAGGTCACCAGTCCTCAACCAACCATCCGAGTCAATTGTCTCGGCAGTTGCCTTGTCATCCCCTACATAACCTGCAGCTCCAGTCACCTATTTTTAGCACAAATTCTAATGGGGGCATTTCAGATAGTTTCTATTCAATGGATTAATGAGCTCAATTATTTTTTATTGATAAAGGATAAACAATACTCGAAATGGAGTAAAAATACTCGCTGGCAATTATTATTTGCATAGCACCATGTATAATGCAGCTAC